>NW_024070206.1:47980665-48177546 GCF_014754425.2 Oryx dammah | reverse complement strand
TTGAAACAGTTTTAGAAGGATAGGCATTAACTTTCTCTAAATGTTCAATAAAATTCACCTTTGAAGTCCTTAGGTCCTGGGCTTTTGTTGGAAGATTTTTAATTAAGATTTCAATTTCAGTGTTTGTGTTTGATGTGTACATATCTTCTTTTCTTCCTACTTCAGTCCAGGGAGACTGTACCTTTCTATGAATTACTTTGAGGTTACACATTTTATTGTTATACAATTGTTCATTGTAATCTCTTATGATTCTTGGCATTTTGGTGGGGTCAATTATAACTTCTCTTTTTTCATTTCTAATTTTACTGATTTGAGTCCTCTCCCTTTTTTCTTGATGAGTCTGGCTAAAGGTTTATCAGTTTTGTTTATCTTTCCAAAGAACCAGTTTTAAGTTTCCTTGATCTTTGTCATTGTTTTCTTTGTCTCTTGTTCATTTGTTTTTGCTCTAATCTTCATTTCTTTCCTTCTACTGACTTTAGGATTTGTTTGTTTTCTGGTTGTTTCAGGTGGTTTATTTGAGATTTTTCTTGTTTCTTGAGGTAAGATTGTGTTGTTCTAAACTTCCCTCTTAGAACTGCTTTTTCTGCATACCATAAGTTTTGGGCCATTGTGCTTTCACTTTCACTTGCCTCTAGGTATATCTTTTTTTCCCTCTTTGATTTCTTTAGTGATCCAGTGGTTGTTTAGTAGCATATTGTTTAGCTGTCACATGTTTGGGTTTCTTAAAATATTTTTCTTGTAGTTTATATCTAATCTCATAGCTTTGAGGTCAAGTTTCATCTGTTTTACAATAGAAGAGAGAGTTTTGATGAACATAATCACACAATACAAATATAAAGGCCACATACCGTCCCCTGCCACACTCAGGAGTTCATTTTTTCATAGCTGACATGTTTGCAACATCTGATTATCTCAACTATCGGCAGTGATTCTCAGAGAGGTGTTCTTCTATTACCATCTGAAGGAAGTAGCTTGCTGAGAAGCTCCATCCATATATCAATCATAATGATCCAGATATCTTTTCAAAAGCATTCCTGCAGTGAGAATTCATTCAAATGTCAAAGCACAGTTGTAATTAAAAAGTTGATTTTTACCCTATTGGTTTTGAAATCTAAGAATTAAATTTGGTTATCCAGATCCTAATAAAATGTAAAAGGTCAGAATGTTTCATGAATTGTAGAGAAATCCCCTAGATGGGCTGGGAGTTGGGCTAGTGTCTAACATACTAGAAGATTCTGAAGTCAGTCATAATAGAATCTTAAAAAATCCTTGATATGTTTTCAGGGAACATTTAATTTTAAGGAATCTTATATATTGTTTTCTGTTTCTCAAAGGCCCTCTGTTCCTTATCAGTTCCTGGAAAAGAGGAATGAGCAGAGCTGCACGCAGTTCTCAGGACTGATTTCATGAGACAGAACACATACATGGATTCCTTTCAGTAACCTTTTACTTTTCTGTAAAACTACTTATCATGTTCCTATTTCTCAAGATATGGATTGTCTTCTGGCCCTGTGACATTGTTATTCCCCTAGTTACTGTTGTTATGGCCCTATGACGATTGTTATTTCCTTAGTTACTGTAGTTAGGAATCTGGTTTTGGTGTTTTTGCTCAACCTTTTTTTCTACCTAAAGCTTCCTGTATAACAATATATAAGCACACACTGCCTCAAATAAAGCACCCTTGTTTCACTTGAGACTTGGGTCCCCCTCATCCTTCTTTCTGTTGCTTTCTCTTCGTCAACTCTCACCCCCAGGTCCCAGTCTGCAAAGATCATAACAATACACTTTCAAAGAAAGAGAGGGCTTAGAAAATTAATTGTAGGGGAAGTGGCTGACCTTAACAGTAGAACGATTCTCTGTACCCCCAAGAATGATAAGTATGGCGCCTATACCAAGGTCACAGGGCAAAAATCTCCCAAACTGACCAAGCCCAAGAGCAACTGTTGCCATGAGCCTCCAGATCTAAACAAGCCATTTCCCTGATCCCATATTAGGTAAAATTCTCACCACATAGCATCCTAACAAAACACCTAATCCATTCTTCCAGTAGGAATTTTCTTTGTCTTGAAGCTATAAAAATTGGCTCCTAGCCAGTGAAAGTGGTGGTCAGCTCTCCCTTGAGCCAGTACACTGTTCTAACAGCATCTACCACTCTAATAAACTTTATTCTCCTGTCATTCTCCCGCATGTCTGGAAATTCTTTTTCAACATGTGTACAGACTGTAACAATGAGGAATATTTACATCCTCACAGTAAAAGAATATATGAAAAAAAATTACTCAGAGTAACACAGCAAAGTCACACAAACAGGTTGCAGACCGCAATGTGGATTTTCCTAGGAGCTTTTAATCTCATCTCAGTAAGGAGAGAAGTCATGATGTGGATAATCAGTCATACTTGCTGGGGGAAGTGAAGCCAGGCCTGTTGAAGTACCTGTGGAAGAGAAAAGAAGCTACAAGGCTGACCAAAAGTTAAGGGGCAAGATGTAGGCTATGGTTGTCTCCCCTTAACTCTGCCTATCACTTCAGTCTGTTCACCCTAACCTGGCCTGCAGTCTTAGCAGTGTATCAGTACCACCATCAGAAATAAAACCACCTGTTTTGATGGGATTCAGAATATGCTACCCCAAAATGGAGTATGTTGGCATACTGAATATTTCAGGCTGAAAGAATTAAAGAAATGGCATGTGTAGGAAGGAGTTTCAGACTTTCATCTGAAGCAGCTGTTAAAACTCTCATTTGAGAGGTACTCTCCTTCCCTATATCTGAAACAAAGGAACATCTTTAGGTGGGCAAAAAGTTTCTGCCTGTCATTTCAACAAGCAAATAGCAGATGTTGCCAGCCACCAGGTCATCAGCTGCTGAAGCCACTCCAATGGTACCCTTAGAGGAATGAGGGGGATTTAAGATGGAGAAAAACAGGATACTGGCCCCAGATAGTTAAGATGCTTTGACCAATGACAATTTGTGAGCATTGTGCTCAGTTGTCAAGTCCTGTCCAGCTCTTTGTGGCCCCATGGACTCTAGCCCACCAGGCTCCTCTATCCATGAAATTTTCCAGGCAAGAATTCTGGAGTAGAGTGCCATGTCCTACTCCAAGGGATCTTCCTGACCCAGGAATCAAACCCACATCTCTTGTCTCCTGCATTAATAGGTGGATTCTTTACCACTAGTCCTAGTTAAGATGCATATCAAAAGAATAATTTCAATGAGCCCAGAATATTGGATCTTTAAAATTATGAAGTTGAGATGTCTATTTTTTTGATTAGCAGTATTAGTTTCATGTTTGACATTTTTTTTCCAGTAAACTCCTATATATCCTGATATCTCCCTTACATCTTTGGAAGAATTCCTCAGAGCTATCTGAGAAACGGGGCTATGGTCCTCAGTAAGGTCCAGGAATAAACATAGCTCTAAACTTTAAGATTGCACTTTATTGCCTGGTTGATTGTTTTGGTGGCCAAAAAGAGATCCAGAGCAGACTTCTCTCCTTCAGCTGAACTTTACAAGGAACCAGACCTTTAGCATCAGCGAGGCCTCTTGTGCCTGTCCACCTTCTTGGATAGTCCAAACAAATTTGGGTGAGTATCTTCTGGGTCTTGGATCGCTCATTATTGGCTGATAATCCTAAATTTTATTTGGTTATGTTAAACTACTGTTTTGAGGAGTGATTTTCCTTGAAACATACTTTCAAGAAGAGCTGCCTGGGGTATCCTCAGTTGAAAGACACTGGAAAGATTTTGCTCAGTTGAAAGACATTCTGTTAGGGAACCACTGACCAAAACTTCCCTCTTTGGCCAGGTAAGATAGTAACCACTTGAATGATTTATCTTATAACTGGAGTCCTGGTAAGGAATATAGAACTAAAAAACTACCACCAACTAGAAGAATTTGAGAAAGATCAAAATGAGAGTGGGGTTTCAGACCTACCCACTACAAGAGACACATACAAACTGAAAGTGAAAGGATTGAAAAAGATATTCCATGTAAATGGAAATCAAAGGTAAGCCAGAAAGGCCATTCTCATTTCAGACAAAATAGACTTTAAAATAAAGACTATTACAATAGATAAGGACAGTACATAACAATCAAGGGATCAATCGAAGAAGAAGATGTAATAATTATAAATATTTATCCACCAAACATAAGAACACCTCAATACAAAAGGCAAGCACTAACAAACATAAAAGGGAAAATTAACACTAACGCAATAGTGATAGGGGACTTTAGCACCACATTTACACCAATGGACAGATTATCAAAACAGAAAATAAGAAAACACAAACTTTAAATGACATATTAGATCAGATGGACATAATTGATATTCAGGACTTTCCACCTGAATGTGGAAAATTACACTTTCTTCTCAAGTGCACATGGAACATTCTCCAGGATAGACCATGTCTTGGGTCACAAATCAAGCCTCAGTAAAGTTAAGAAAAATGAAATCATATCAAGCACCTTTTCTGACCAAAGCACTATTAGAGTAGATATCAATATAGGAATAAAATGTAAAATACACAATCACATAGAGGTCAAACAATACATTTCTAAGTAATGAAAAGATTACTGAAGAAATAAGAAGGGAAATCAAAAATTTCCTAGAGACAAATGACAACAAAAACACGACAACCAAAACCTATGAGAAGCAGTTCTATGAGGGAAGTTTACAGCATTACAATTCTACCTCAAGAATCAATAATCAAATAGACAACCTAACTGTGCACCTAAAACAGCTGGAAATAGAGGGACAAAAACTCCCAAAGTTAGTAGAAGGAAAGAAGTCATAAAGTTCAGAGCAGAAATAAATGAAAAAGAAATGAAGGAAACAATAAAAAGATTAGTAAAATTGAAAACTGTTTATTTGAGAAGATAAACAAAATGACAAACCATTAGCCAAACACATAAAGGAAAAAAAGGGAGAAAAATCAATCAATAAAGTAGGAGTGAGAAAGGAGAGGTTACAACAGACATCACAGAAATATAAAGGATCATAAGAGACTATTACAAGCAACTGTCTGTTAATAAAAAGGACAACCTAGAGGAAGTGAACAGATTTTTAGAAAAGTTCAACCTTCCAAGAATAAATCATAAAGAAATATAAACTATGAACAAGCCAATTACAAACAATGAAATTACAAATGTGATTTAAAAAAAAAAAAAAAACTTCTCCCAAAAAAAGCCCAGGGCAAGATGGCTTCACAAGTGAATTCTATCAAATATTTGGAGAAGAGCTAACACCTATCCTTCTGAAACATTTACCAAAAAAAAATTAGCAGAGGAAGGAACACTTCCAAACTCATTCTAGGGAGCCACCACCACCCTGACACCAAAACCAGACAAAGGGAACACACAAAAAAAGAAAATTTCAGGTTAATATAACTGATGAACATAGATGTGAAATCCTCAAAAAAATTCTAGTAAATTCATTTCAACAGAACGTGAAAAGATCATACACCATGATCAAGTCAGGTGTATCCCAGGAATGCAAAATTTCTTCAATATACATAAATCAATCAGTTTGATACATCATATTAGCAAATTGAAAGATAAAAACCATATGATCATCTCAATAGATGCAGAAAAATCTTTTGACAAAATTCAATACCCATTTATGATAAAACTCTTCACAAAGTGGTCATAGAAGGAACCTACCTTAACATAATAATGGCCATGTACAACAAACACTACTCAATTGTGAGAATTTGAAAGGATCCCCTCTAAAATCAGGAACAAGAAAAGTGTGCCCAGTCTCACCATTATTCAACATAGTTTTGGAAATTTTAGCTATGGCAGAGAGAGAGGGAAAAAAAAGAAAGAAAGAAAGAAACAGAATCCAGATTGGAAAAGATGCAATAAAACTCTCACTGTTACTGATGACATGATACTATACTTTGAAAACCCTAGAGATATTATCAGAAAATTACTAGAGCTAATCAGTGAATTTAGTAAAGTTGCAGGATACAAAATCAACACACAGAAATCACTTGCATTCCTATATACTAACAATGAAAAATCAGAAATCAAATTAAAGGAAAAAAACAGAATATGAACCTAAGATGAACCTAGAGCCTTTTATACAGAGTGAAGTAAGTCAGAAAGAGAAAGATAAATATGGAATACTAATGTAAATATATGGAATCTGGAAAGATGGTATGGAAGAATTTATTTGCAGGGCAGCAATGGAGAAGCAGACAGAGTATAGACATATGGACATGGGGAGAGAGGAGGAAAGGATGAGATGTATGAAGAAAGTAACGTGGAAACATATTACCATATGTAAAATGGAAAGCCAGGAAACTCAAACAGGGGTCCTGTATTAACTTAGGGGGTGGGATGGGGAGGGAGATGGGAGGCAGGTTCAAGAGGGAAGGGATAAATGTATACCTATGACTGATTCATGCTGAAGTTTGACGGAAAACAACAAAATTCTGTAAAGCAAATATCCTTCAGTTAAAAAAAAAAAAAAAACTAGGAATAAACCTAACTAAGATACAAAAGTGCTGTATACAGAAAGCTATAAGACAGTGATGAAACAAATCAAAGATGACATAAATAGATGGAGAGATATTCCATGCTCCTGGGTTGGCAGAATCAATATTGTGAAAATGACTATATTAACAAAGGCAATCTACAGATTCAATGCAATGTCTATAAAATTACCACTGCATTTTTTTTCACAGAACTAGAAAAAAAAAAAAAAAACCTCACAATTTCTATGGAAACACACAAAAAAACCAAATAGCCAAAGCAATCTTGGGAAAGAAGATTGCAGCTGAAAGAATCAACTTACCTGATTAAATACTATACTACAAAACTACAATCTTCCAGACAATATAGTACTTGCACAAAAACAGAAATATAGACCAATGGAGCAAGATAGAAAGCCCAGAGATAAATACACACACCAGTGGGCACCCTATCTTTCAAAAAGGAGGCAAGCATATACAATAGGGCAAAGATAATCTCTTTAATAAGTGGTGCTGGGAGAACTGCACAACTACGTGTAAAAGAATAAAATCAGAACACTTCCTAATATCACACACAAAGATAAACTCAAAATGGATTAAAGACCTAAAAGTAAGACCAGAAACTATGAAAGTTAGAAGAAAACATAGTCAGAACATAGAAGAGAACATATAAATCTTAGAAAAATCCTCTATGATCCACCTCCTAGAATAATGGAAATAAAACCAAAAATAAACAAGTGGAACCTAATTACACTTAAAAGCTTTTACACAGCAAAGGAAACTATAAACACTGTGAAAAGACAGAACTCTGAATGGGAGAAAATAATGACAAATGAAACAACCGACAAAGGGTTCATTCTCAAAATATACACTCAGCTTACACAACACAATACCAGCAAAACAAACAATCCAATCAAAAAGTGGTCAAAAGACCTAAACAGACATTTCTTAAAAAAAAAAAAAAAAAGACATCAATTCAGTTCAGTTCAGTCATGTCTGGCTCTTTGTGACCCCATGGACTGCAGCACCCCAGGCTTCCTTGTCCTCACCATCTCCTGGAGCTTGCTTAAACACATGTACATTGAGTCAGTGATATCATTCCAACCATCTCATCCTAGGTCATCCACTTCTCCTCTCACCTTCAATCTTTCCCAGCATCAGGATCTTAAAATGAGCCACTTCTTCGCAGCAAGTGGCCAAAGTACTGAAACTTCAGCTTCAGAATCAGTCTTTCCAATGAATATTTAGGTTGATTTCCTTTAGGGTTGACTGGCTTGATCTCCTTGCAGACCAAGGGACTCTCAAGAGTCTTCTCCAACACCACAGTTCAAAGGCATCAATTCTTTGGCGTCCAGCTTTCTTTATAGTCCAACTCTCACATCCATACATGACTACTGAAAAAGCCATAGCTTTGACCATACGCACCTTTGTTGATAAAGTAATGTTTGCTTTTAATATGCTGGTTTGGTCATAACTTTTCTTCCAAGGAGCAAGTGTCTTTTAATTGTATGGCTGCAGTCACCATCTGCAGTGATTCTGGAGCCCAAGCCTTGCTGTTTCCATTGTTTCCCTATCTATTTGCCATGAAATGATGGGGCTGATGTCATGGTCTTAGGTTTTTGAATGCTGAGCTTTGAGCCAACTTTTTCTCTCTCCTTTTACACTATAATCAAGAGGCTCTTTAGTTTTTCTTTGCTTTAGGTGTCATCTGAGTATCTGAGGTTGTTGATATTTCTCTGTGCAACCTTGATTCCAGCCTGTGCTTCATGCAGTCTGTCATTTCACATGATATACTCTGCATATAAGTTAAATAAGCAAGGTGAATTGCCAAATTCAGACTTAAAAAAAGTAGGAAAAACTACTAGACCATTCAGTTGTAACCTAAATCAAATCCCATATTACTCTACAGTTGAAGTAACAAATAGATTCAAGGAATTAGATATGATAGAGAGCCTGAAGAGCTATGGATGGAAGTTCAAAACATTGTACAGGAGGCAGTGATCAACCATTCCCAAGAAAAATATTTTCAAAAAGCCAAAACTGTTGTCTGAGTAAGCCTTATAAATAGCTGATTTAAAAAGAGAGAGAGAGAGAAGCTAAAGGCAAGGAGAAAAGGAGATATATACTCATCTGAATGCAGAGTTCCAAGGAAGAGCAAAGAGAGATAAGAAAGCCTTCCTCAGTGATCAGTGCAAAGAAATAGTAGAAGACAATAGAATGGGAAAGACTAGAGATCTTATCAAGAAAATTAGATATACCAAGGACTGATGCTGAAGCTGAAACTCCAATACTTGGCCACCTAATACAAATAACTGAATCATTGGAAAAGACCCTGATGTTGGGAAAGATTGAAGGCAGGAGGAGAAGGGGACAACAGAGGATGAGATGGTTGAATGGCATCACCGACTCTACGACCATGAGTTTGAGCAAGCTTCAGGAGCTCATGATGGACAGGGAAACCTGACATGCTGCAGTCCCTGGGGTCAGACACAACTGAGCTACTGAACTGAACTGAACTGAACTGAAGGAAACATTTCATGCAAAGATGGGTAAAATAAAGGACAAAAATGGTATGGATTTAACAGAAGCAGAAGATATTAAGAAGAGGTGGCAAGAAGATACAGAAGAACTATACAAAAAGGATATTCATGACCCAGATAACCATGATGGTGTGATCACTCACCTAGAGCCAGACATCCTGGATTGTGAATTTGAGAGGGCCTTAGGAAGCATCACTACAAAAAAAAAAAAGCTAGTGGAGCTGATGGAATTCCAGTTAAGCTATTTCAAATTCTAAAAGATGATGCTATGAAAGTGCTGCACTCAATATGTCAGCAAATTTGGAGAACTCAGTAATAGTGACAGTACTGGAAAATGTAAGTTTTCATTCAAATCCCAAAGAAAGGCAATATCAACGAATGTTTATATTACCACACAATTGCACTCATCTCATATGCTAGCAAAGTAATGCTCAAAATTCTCCAACCCAGGCTTCAACAGTATGTGAAGTATGAACTTCTAGATGTCCAAGCTGGATTTAGAAAAGCCAGAGGAAACACAGAACAAATTGCCAACGTGCATTGGATCATAGAAAAAGCAAGAGAGTTCCAGAAAAACATCTATTTCTGCTTTATTGACTATGGCAAAGTCTTTGACAGTGTTGATCACAACAAACTGTAGAAACTTCTTCAAGAGATGGCAATACCAGGACACCTTATCTGTCTCCCGAGAAATCTGTTTTCAGGTCAAGAAGCAGTAGTTAGAACTGGACAGGGAACAACAGACTGGTTCCAAATTGGGAAAGGAGTAGGTCAAGTTTGGGTATTGTCACCCTACCTATTTAACTTATACACAGAGTACATCATGAGAAATGCTGGGCTGGATGAAGGACAAACTGGAATCCAGATTGCTGGGGGAAATATCAATAACCTCAGATTCGCAGATGACACCAGCCTTATGGCAAAAAGTGAAGAAGAACTAAAGAGCCTCTTGATGAAAGTGAAAGTGGAGAGTGAACAATTTGGCTTAAAAGTCAACATTCAAAAAACTAAAATCATGGCATCTAGTTCCATCACTTCAAGGCAAATAGATAGGGAAACAATGGAAACATTGAGAGCCTTTATATTTTTGAGCTACAAAATCACTGCAAATGGTGACCAAAGCCATGAAATTAAGAGACTCTTGCTCTTTGGAACAAAAGTTATAACCAACCTAGACAGAATATTAAAAAGCAGAGACATTACTTTGCCAACAAAAGTTCATCTAGTCACCTATGATTTTTCCAGTGGTCATGTATAGATGTGAGAGTTGGACTAAAAAGAAAGCTGAATGCCACAGAATTGATGCTTTTGAACTGTGGTGTTGGAGAAGACTCTTGAGAGTCCCTTGGACTGCAAGGAGATCCAACTAGTCCATCCTAAAGGAAACCAGTCCTGGGTGTTCATTGGAAGGACTGATGCTGAAGCTGAAACTCCAATACTTTGGCCACCTAACGGGAAGAGTTGACTCATTGGAAAAGACTCTGATGCTGGGAGGGATTCGGGGCAGGAGGAGAAGGGGATGACAGAGGATGAGATGGCTGGATGGCATCACTGACTCAATGGACATGAGTTTGAGTGAACTGCAGAAGTTGGTGATGGACAGGGAGGCCTGACGTGCTGCAATTCATGGGGTTGTAGAGTCGGACACGACTGAGCAACTGACCTGAACTGATGCAATATTGTTCTTTACAGCATTAGACTTTTCTTTCATCATCAGCCACATCCACAACTGGGCATTGTTTTGTTTTTGCTCTACCTCTTCATTCTTTCTGGAGCTATTTCTCCATTCTTCTCCAGTAGCATATTGGGCACCTACCAACCTGGGGAGTTCATCTTTCAGTGTTATATATTTTTGATATGAGTTTGGACATGAATTTGTTTAAATTCTGGGAGATATAAAAGGACAGTTTAGCCTGGAGTACTGCATTCAATGGGGTCACCAACAGTTGGACACCACTGAGCGACTGAACAGCCACTTGGGAAGAAAAGATATGACAAACCTAGACAGAGTATTAAAAAGCAGAGACATCACTTGGCTGATAAATGTCTGTTTAGCCAAAGCTATATTTTGTTTTGCTTTGTTTTTTTCAGTAGTCATGTAAGGATGTGATAGTTGGGCCATAAAGAAAACTGAGCATTGAAGAACTGATGCTCTCAAACTGTGGTGCTGGATTCTCTTGAGAATCCCTTGGACAGCAAGGTGATCAAGCCCATCAATCCAATATGAACTCAACACTGAATATTCATTGGCAGGACAGATGATGAAGCTGAAGTTCCATTACTTTGCCTACTTGATGTAAAAGGCCTATTATCTGAAAATACCCTGATGCTAGGGAAAACTTAGGGCAGGAGGAGAAGGTGGCAACAAAGGATGAGATGGTTGAATGGTATCATAAACTCAATGGACATGAGTTTGAGCAAAATCTGGGAGAATGTAAACTATAAGGAAGTCTGGTATGCTGCAGTCCATGGGGTCACAAAGAGTAGAATATGACTTAACTGAGCAACAAAGGAAAACAATAGGGTTAAATAAGCCCCAAAACATGAAATACAATCTGAGAGCTATTATTCAGGGGTGATAAAAACAAAATAGAGATTTTTCTGCACCTCCAGAAAGAAGGCCTCAATGGAATGACTTTTGTTAAGCATTGAAAGTGAAAGTCGCTAAGTCGTGTCCTACTCTTTGCGTCCCAAAGGACTATACAGTTCATGGAATTCTCCAGGCCAGAAAACTGGAGTGGGTAGCCCATCCCTTCTCCAGTGGACCTTCCCAACTCAGGAATAGAACCAGCGTCTCCTGTATTGCATGCTGATTCTTTACCAACTGAGCTATCAGGGAAACCTGCTAAGTTTTGAAGGCATGATAAATTGAACCCTAAAGTTCTAGAATCTAGAACTGTTGATTTTTAGGTTAGTTGCAAATCTTCTCACTGATACAAAAGGGCAAATTAAAGAAAATGCAGTTGATCAGATCAATCTTTTAATCTTATTTAGTCAGCAAATTATTTATTTGGGGAATTAAAAGCATTTGTCTTGTTGTGCAAATCTCTACGTATCAGAAATATAAATATCACTCACAATACCTGAGACTCAGCCTAATTAGCTAAATCTGTTCCAACCTGAAACAAAAGGAATAAAGAGAGGTGGGACTTTTTAAGTAGAAACTCTGGTAAGTGTCCCTCACCCAAAATCTATTTCAATACCTTTTTAAGAGTTTATCAAGGACAAGCAGAATTCTTAAAAGACTTTTCCACAAGTAATAAAGTATTTGGTCATCTGAGCAAATAAATATAACTTAGTCCCATATTATTTATAAATTAGTATTAAGTATTTATATTATAATATTTAAGTTTTAAGTGAAGCTACAAGATCTCTAGTTATGTATGTTTTATGTCTGTGTGTACATAATACATATGATACAGCTCTACATTCAGATAGATTTAAATTATTTTTAATTTTAGTTTTGTATTAAATTATAAAACAGCTTTATTTAATTGACTCAGAAATAAGCACTTACAAATAAAATATTAATAATTATAAACTGGCCAGAATGAATTTCACATTTACATGATCTGGAAATTTATATTTGGTATTAAACTTATCTTAGACTTCAGCTCAATTTCCCAGGTTGGCTAGTGGTAAAGACCATGCCTGCCAACACTAGAGACATAAGAAACACACGTTTGATCCTTGGTTTGGGAAGATCTCCTGGAGAAGGTAATGACAACCCACTCACTCCAGTATTCTTGTCTGGAGAATCCCATGGACAGAGGAGCCTGGTGGGAGTCGGACACAACTGAAGCAAAGTGACATGCACACACGGTTAGGACGTGTCTTTGGAGTCATCAATATTATGTTATCTGTATTATACCTAGGTTTACTGAAGGTCAACAAGTTAATATTATTTCTGTTGCAGAATTCATCAGTGGAAAAAATTGTCATGATTATATTCCCATAAGTTATAAAATAGAGGTAAATGAGATAAGAATTTTTCAGATGAACTCTCCAGGAGTAATTACATTTTGGTTATGGCTATCTAAAACAGTTTCACCAGATTTTTGGTAACTTGAAACTTTAGAGTTTTCTAAGTTAAGTTAAACTGTAAAATTTATTGAATACCCAGATCATTTCAAATAAGATAAAAACTGGAGCACTGACTCTGCTAAACAGGTCTAAGTTTACCTACTTTTGTTTTCTTATGAGAGGGAAACAAAATGTCTGGGTTTGTGTACTCAGTTGCCCACTTGTGTCCAACACTTTGCAGCTCCAGGGACTGTAACATGTCAGGCTCTTCTGTGACTTCCCAGGCAGAATACTGGAGTGGGTTGTGTTCCCTATTCCACGGGACCTTCCCAACTTAGGAACTGAACCCATGACTCTTGGGTCTTCTGCATTAGCAGGCAGATTCTTTACCACTATTGCCACTGACACTTACTCCTTGGAAGAAAAGTTATGACCAACCTAGATAGTATATTCAAAAGCAGAGACATTACTTTGCTGACTAAGGTCCGTCTAGTCAAGGCTATGGTTTTTCCTGTGGTCATGTATGGATGTAAGAGTTGGACTGTGAAGAAGGCTGAGCACTGAAGAATTCATGCTTTTGAACTGTGGTGTTGGAGAAGACTCCCTTGGACTGCAAGGAGATCCAACCGGTCCATTCTGAAGGAGATCAACCCTGGGATTTCTTTGGAAGGAATGATGCTAAAGCTGAAGCTCCAGTACTTTGGCCACCTCATGCGAAGAGTTGACTCATTGGAAAAGACTCTGATGCTGGGAGGGATTGGGGGCAGGAGGAGAAGGGGACGACCGAGGATGAGATGGCTGGATGGCATCACGGACTCGATGGACGTGAGTCTGAGTGAAGTCCGGGAGATGGTGATGGACAGGGAGGCCTGGCGTGCTGCGATTCTTGGGGTCGCAAAGAGTCGGACACGACTGAGCGACTGAACTGAACTGAACTGATTGCCACCTGGGAAGTCCCCTCCCCCAAAAATGTTTTGGAGACATATTTTGTTCCTCATTGAGAAAAAAATTATGCTATGTGACGATAACATGTTTCTAGAGGTTATGGAAATACTCAGTTTGACAATTAGGAAATGCTGGTGTAACAAATAGTTCACAATTATTCACTTTTCAGATTTCACTAGACATTAACATTTTTAAGGATTAAAATCATAATATATGCAGTTAAAGCTACAGGAATAATAAAAAAGACATTTCAGTATTCAAAGAAAGTAGAACATATGGTTTCAGCAAAAGAAAGTTTGAGAAATAAAAGTGTATTTTGTTGAGGGGAAAGAAAGTGATTTTATCCTAAAGTTAATTATTTCTAAGTGGGAAAGAAAAATAAGAGATAAACTAGTATAGATACAAAAAGTTGAAGAAAGTTTGTAGAAAGGGGGCCCTGATAAAAGAATTGTGTGCCTGGTCAGGCTGGATTTGGATTAATTTAATTAGATGAATGAATTTTGTTGTTGAGGGTAGGCTGATACAGGGCTAGAGTTTGGTTTTCTCTCTCTGTTAAGAGAATGAAGTTTTCTTAGAATGTTGATTTACTTTTTATAACAGAGTATGAGTTTCTTTGCCTTCTAAATGATCAATATTTACCTTACAGTTCTTTTATTATCACTTTGGTTGAATAAATAAATATTGTTTATTAAATTACATAGGACTAAATGAACTAACAAATATGATTTATAATTTTATGACTTTTTTCTGGAATATATTGGCTTTAATGCTTGTCTTCCAGAAAACCTTTCCTCTTACACTATAAACTATAACAAGTTGATAAAGTATACTTTGTAAACAGAGGTGAAACATTTATCTTTTTCTACCTGATTAACTCCAAAATTTGGCTTCTCCAACTGGCTCCCCTGTGGACTTGATGGCTTAATCAACCAGATTACAACTAGTTTTACTAATCATTTTTTAATTGGCCTCTCATTCTTTTTAATTATATATGCCTTGTTCCTCTCTCTGCTAAACTATGACTTTATTAATATTATTAACTATATACTTCCAAGTGGAACTGTTAGTTGCTTAGTCATGTCTAATTCTTCAAAACCCCATGGACTGTAGCCCACCAGGCTCCTCTGTCCATGGAATTCTTCAGGCTAGAATAATGGAGTGTGTACCAACTTCCTTCTCCAAAGGATCTTCCTGGCCCAGGGATCAAACCCAGGTCTCCTGCATTGCAAGCAGACTCTTTACTGCCTGAGCTACCAGGAATACCAAGTATGTTACTTATATCTTGTCTATTTTATTAGATTGGCATCTCTTACATCATCCTGTGTGTAACCTGGCCTCCAACAAAACAAATGACGGCTAAATGACTTGAGGCAATCAATCATATAGTCTATGTAGATAGAATAATCATAATAGTGCAACTCCAGATATGGGAAGAAGCAACAAGGGAAAACATTTCCTGGATCATAATAGACTTAATGAAACAGGTTACTTAGAGAATTTTCAATTATCAAAAATGCCCAATTCAAAATTTAACGTACTGTGTTATCAACAGATTCCAGCTTTCCTGTTGCAGTGGGGCAAATTAATCATAAAATGTCTCCAAAACCTTGGTTGAATTTATTACCAAGAGAGGCACTATGGGCAAGAAAATGTTGCTTGCCATATCAGTAAATAATGTTGCCTGCCATTAGGCCAGTAGCCACCCAATGGCACCCTGAGGGGAATGCAGGGTGGAGAAAAACAGAATACTGGTCTTAGATAGTTAAGATGCACATCAAAGGAATAATTTCAGTGAACCCATACTCTTATATCTTCTCACACAAGGAAAAGAACTAAATGAAGTTGAGATTGCTGTATTTTGTCATTGTTCCTGTTGTTGATTAGTTGCTAAATTGTGTCACACTCTGTGACACCATGGACTTCAGCAGGCCAGGCTTCTCTGTCTTTTACTGTCCCCTGGAGTTTGCTCAAACTCCTGTCCATTGAGTTGGTGATGCTATCCAAACATCTCATTCTCTGTCATCTCCTTCTCCTCTTGTCCTTGTCTTTCCCAGCATCAGGTCTTTTCTACTGTCAGTTTTGTTTTCAACAATAATTCCTATATATCCTGACTCCTCACTTACCTCTTTGGAATAGTTCTCCCAGGCCATAGTCATCAGTAAGGCCCTCAAATAAAACTTAAATTTCAATTTATGTGTTCTTTACTTTTTCCTTAGTAGATACTTATCTCTGAAGACAAAGGGATACAGAGAAAAATCTGAACAAACAGGCCTTGTTAAGTTTCCCTGAGTGTATTACACTTGCTCATACACCTTGCCTTATTATATCTTTTTACAACTTTCTGCTGTTCCTCAAACCTAACATAAAACACACATGTTTAACCATTTCTTTGGGTCTTCATTTCCTTATGAAGACTCTTGTGTTAATGTAAAACATATATTATAAATTTGTATGTTTTTGTTCTTGTAAATCTATCCTTATCAGTTTAATTTTCAGACCCAGTCAGGAACTGTAAGCAGATCAGAGTAAAGGAAACCTTTCCCTCCTTTCATGATCATCTTCCCTATCAACTCCTTAGCCCCTGTGACCACTCCCTGACTTCTGCTATAATCCTGAGCACTGCTTGTTGTTTCCTAGCTAAATACGTTAGTTCATATCTCTGCATTTGAGTCACAATAGTCCCCCAATTCTACATCTCTGGTGTATTTTCCGCTACCATTCTTCCCTTAGCAAACTATTTTTTAAGCTTACACACAAAAATTTTCTCCAAAAAGCCTTTACCAACATCTCCTTGCACCTACACACCATGATTAGATCACTGTGCATAGCCAATAAAACAGAAGTAGATGTTTTTCTGGAACTCTCTTCCTTTTTCAATGATCCAATAGACGTTGGCAATTTGATCTCTGGCTCCCCTGCCTTTTCTAAATCCAGCTTGAACATCTGGAAGTTCACAGTTCATGTTCTGTTGAAAGCTTGCTTGGAGAATTTTGAGTGTTACTTTGCTAACATGAAATGAGTGCAATTGTGGGGTAGTTTGAGCATTCTTTTGCATTGCCTTTCTTTGAGATTAGAATGAAAAAGGACCTTTATGAGTCCTGTGGCCACTGCTGAGTTTTCCAAATTTGCTGGTATATTGAGTGCAGCACTTTCACAGTATCATCTTTTTGGATTTGAAATAGCTCAACTGGAATTCCATCACCTCCACTAGTTTTGTTCATTGGGATGCTTCCTAAGGCCCACTTGACTTTGCATTCCAGGATGTATGGCTGTAGATGAGTGATCACACCATCATGGTTATCTGGGTCATGAAGATCTTTTTTGTACAGTTCTTCTGTGTATTCTTAATATCTTCTTCTGTTAGGTCCATATCATTTCTGTCCTTTATTGTGGCCATCTTTGCATGAAATGTTCCATTTGTATCTCTAATTTTCTTGAAGAGATCTCTAGTCTTTCCCATTCTACTGTTTTCCTCTATTTCTTTGCACTGATCACTGAGGAAGGCTCTCTTATCTCTCATTGCTATTCTTTGGAACTCTGCATTCAAATGGATATACCTTTCCTTTTCTCCTTTGCCTTCAGCTTTTCTTCTTTTATGGACACTTATTTTTCCACAAACCCCTTCTAGTGCAACTTGGGAACTGTGTCAGGGGCAAAGTGGTTACTGTCCATAGAAATGTCCACCAAGACTGGCTTCTGGTTCATGAAACCAGCCCAACTGCTTGCTAAACATCTGCATGCACTACAGTTAGTGATTTCTATGAATAGTATTTAGGTTTAGTTTAAATATATTTTTAATTATACTGGTTGGAATTCTTGGGATGATGATATTGTCACATTTAAACACATCATTTGTTCAAGTACAAGCACATGTACACATACAGGCTCAGGCTACATATCTATAATACTACTCTGTGTGCACCATATCACCAGATACTGATTATTGGTTTGTGATTTATTTGTGATTATTGGTTACAGAAGTAAGAAGTAAAAACATTTTTTAAAAGTCTTCATGAAAGGGACAGTTTTTTTGAAGAGCCTTGAGGTAAACAGTCTCCAGAAAAATGAGAGGGAAAGTGTTGGTAGAACTGCAAGAAATGTAACATAGGAAGAATAACAAACTGGAGGACAAAGGTAATAAAGGTAAAAACTAGAAAGTGTAGTGAGAATCAGATAATGAAGACCCTTGAATTAAAGCTGTTAAGAATTTGGACTTTAAACTGTGGGTAACTGAGTTTGAAGACTTTTAAACAGAAGTTACATAAAGACTAATATTATTGTAGCAATGTATATATTTTAGAGTACAAGGAAACTGCAAACAGAGTTGACCAACTTAAGAAAATCAATATTTAAACTACAGTGGTAACAATGGGAACACCAGAGGGAGGAGAGCGGAGAACAGCTCTAAACTGTACAGGCCATTCTAGCAAACATTAAAGAGCTTGCTAACTCTTCTGTGCAACACAGTCTGGGGCATGGACTGTTTGCTAACTTTTCCTTTAATTTCCACAGCTAGCATAAGATCGATCACAAAAGAGATGCTTCATAAATAACTATCAATTGGTTAACATGAAAAGAAACTTTCCTGTGTTAGCCTTTTCAATGAGCAACAACAAAGAATTCCCTGAATCCACCCAAGTCAGAGATGGGCTAGAGCCACAGTCTCATTTGTCACATCAAGAGTCAGAACTAAAAATGTCCCTCAATGAAAAATCCAAAGCAGTGGCCCATGCAAACAGCATCCATTACCCTCGCTTCCTCCTCTGTGTGAAAGTAGAATGTCAGGATTGTCTGCAGCATAGAAGGCTTCTAAATTAAATTTCAGAGCAAACTATGGTGTCCCATTCATGACTGTCCTCACATAGCACCAACATTTTCAGATATCCCCTGAACACCTTGCAAGAGGAAGAATTTCATCTCTGAATTATTGAAAATAGTGCTTTAGGTCACATTTGTGAAAGTGATTCTAGTCTGAGCCTCCATGAAAATATGCAATAACCACACTTTATGTTCATTTCCTCCTTGGGCTTCATTACTCTCTGAAATATGATTTATAAACCCATTTTATAGATTTTTATTACAAGATAAAAACATTGCTGAAGGTCTCAGGAAAAATTGCTGTGAAAGACAGGACTACACTGAGGGAAGTTTTAAAGACTGTCAAAATCTAGTGTTCACAGTGTCATGGGAATGGTATCGTAAATTGATACAGCTTTTCAGGAGGCAATATAATATTATTTATCAATGTTACTTATAAACTTATTATTTGACCCTGGAATTCTACTTCTAGAAATCTACCAAAATACTTGTACATATCCACAAAGACAAATGTGTGAGAATGTCCATTACTGCATTGTTTGTTGAGCTCAATGGTTTAAATCATGTTTCATCTGCACTATGTAATATTACCCATTTTTTAATGGAGAAAAGATTGTAACTTTTTTATTGTATATATCTTTTCTGTAGCTTATTTTTTTTATAATGAGTATGTATTCATATATTAATTTAAAAAATTTTTAATGTAAAAAGAATCTGGGCTAGAGTCCCAAACTCTGTACTCATAGTGCCTACAGTCTGTCACCCATAAGATGAATAAGATACTATCCTTTTTATCTTTTCCTTTTATCTGCAGGGAACATGGAACAGGATACAAACATATAAGCAATTATTCAATGAAGGCAATGATAGGAGCCTATGCTTCCTTTCCTTCCATCATGGTCCCCAGACTGATTTCAGTTATAAATTGACAGTCTATACATGTACAAAGGCAGAAGACATGTGACAGAATAAGAAGCTAGTCTGGGGAATCAGAAGCTGGGTATACTAGGCAGTTTCCAATGATGTAACTATTTAATTTCTGAGACTCAATTTCTTTATTACTATTTATGAGGAAACATTCTGCCTCCCACAGTGATTTTATTAAGAGAAAATAGTCACTATGCTTGGGACTTCCCAAATGGCTCAGCAAGTATAGAATCCACCTGTACTGAAGGAGACACAGGAGATGTGGGTTTGATCCCTGGGTTGGGAAGATCCCTGGAGAGGGAAATGTCAGTCCACTCCAGTATTGTTGCCTGAGAAATCCCATGGATAGAGGATCCTGGTGGGCTACAGTCCTTGGGTTGCAAAGTATAGGACACGACTGACAGACTAAACAACAAAACAGTGAATCTCTTTCCAAATCCCCATGTCATTTGTTTGCTCTGCCCTCTGTATTCTCTGATGTTCTAGCATAACTTCTACCATTCTGGGTCATGTGTACGTGTATGTGTGTGTGTTTAGTAGCTTCAGTCATGTCTGACTCTTTGTGACTCTATGGACTGTAGCCCACCAGGCTCCTCTATCCATGGGATTTTCCAGGCAAGAATGCTAGAGTGGATCGCCATTCCCTTCTGCAAGGGATCTATTAGTTATTAATCTGGATGTGACAACAGTCCAATGGGTTGCAAGGAGTCAGACACGACTGAGCCACTAAGCACTTACTTACTAACACTAGTCACTATACTATACGTGAAAGCACTTTGTAAACTAGAAGTCATATATATAAAAAAAAAATTCATTTAAATAGAGTCCCTTGCTGTGGTTTAGAGGACTATGTGAAAAAAATCGTCAAGTTGTACAGACTTTCGCTTCTTCTGCCATGACACGTTTTAAGGATGCCACCTCTGAGGTAAGAGTGTAATAGAAATAACATTTCTGAGTACAGAGAAATACATGTATAATTTTAAGATGTAAAAATATTTGTGTTATTAGTCAGAATCTGTTTATTATATGTAACTATGTGTGTGCATCTTTGAAATAAGGATCACCTCTATAAACAACCAAAATTACCTAAGAAGATGCTAGCCAAATGTTAAGCTGAGACTAGACCTCAAGACAAAATTATCCGTGGTATTAAATACAAACTACCTGTGAATTCAAAGAACCCATAACACCAACCAAAAAGAATGCAGATGGGTCTGCAAAGACAGATGGGAGAAGGAAAGACACCTGGTCAGGGTTTGACAGCTGGAAGTGATCACTCAAGCTCCTGGTTATTGCTTTATATACAGTGATCAACACTAAGAGGAGGAGATAAAGTTTTCAGCAAGCCACTCAGATGGAACACCACAAAAGAGATTTTCTCTTTGTAAGCCCCAAAATATCTTCTTGATCTGACTATTGTATTATCAGTCAGTAATTAAATTTACAAGTGACATAACACTACTTCCTTCTCCCAATCTCTGTTGCCCTGTTCTAGATAAAAAGAGCAGAAATAACCATCTGGAAGTTTTTTTTCTGTCTCTTGCTACTGGAAACTAAGTACCATAGTTGGGGAAACTATCCATATTAAGAAAACTGAAAATTAAAAAATAAAATTAAACAAAAATTTCAGTGCTTTAAAATCCAAACCTCAGATGTTTCCAAAGCTGAGATGATATGACCTACAAGACATTCTAGAACTAACACACACAAAAAAATGTCCTTTTCACTATAGGGGACTGGAATGAAAAAGTAGGAAATCAAGAGATATCTGGAGTAACAGGCAAATTAAGCCTTGAACTAAAACATGAAGCAAGTCAAATGCTAACTGAGTTTTGTCAAGAGAACACACTGGTCATAAAAAACACCCTCTTCCAACAACATAAGAGAAGACTCTACACATGAACATCACCAGTTGGTCAATATCAAAATCAGACTGATTATATTCTTTGCAGACAAAAATGGAGAAGCTCTATACAGTCAGCACAAAGAAAATCAGGACCTGACTGTGACTAAGATCATGAATTAATTATTGCCAAATTCAGACTTAAATTGAAGAAAGTAGGGAAAACCACTAAACAATTCAGGTATGACCTAAATCAAGTCCCTTATGATTATACAGTGGAAGTGACAAATAGATTCAGGGGATTAGATATGATAGACAGAGTGCCTGAAAAACTATGGATGGAAGTTTGAGACATTTTACAAGAGGCAGGGATCAAGACTATACCCAAGAAAAAGAAGTTTAAAAAGGCAAAAGGTTGTATGAAGAGGCCTTACAAATACCTGAGAAAAGAAGATAAGTGAAAAACAAAGGAAAAAAGGAAACATATATAACAATTTGAATGCAGAGTTAAGAGATAAGAAAGTCTTCCTCAGTGACCAGTGCAAAGAAATAGAGGAAAATAGTAGAATGGGAAGACTAGAAATCTCTTCAAGAAAATTAGAAATACCAAGGGAACATTTCATGCAAAGATGGGCACAATAAAGGACAAAAATGTTATGGATCTAACAGAAGCAGATATTAAGAAGAGATGGCAAGAATACATAGAAGAACAATACCAAAAAAGATCTTCATGACCAGATAACCATGATGGTGTGATCACTCACCTAGAGCCAGGCATCATGAAATGCAAAGTTAAGTGGGCCTTATGAAGCATCCCTATGAACAAAGCTAGTGGAGGTGATGGAATTCCAGTTAAGCTCTTTCAAATCATAAAAGATGATGCTGTGAAACTGCTGCACTCAATATGCCAGCAAATGTGGAAAACTCAGCAGCCACAGGACTGGAAAAGGTCAGTCTTCATTCCAATCCCAAAGAAAGCTAATGTCAAAGAATATTCAAACTTCCACAAAATCAGACTCATCTCACACATTAGAAAAGTATTGCTCAAAATTCTCCAAGCCAGACTTCAACAGTATGTGAATTTCCAGGTGTTTGAGCTGGATTTAGAAAAGGCAGAGGAACAAGAGGTCAAATTGGCAGCATCTGGTGGATCATAAAAAAAGCAGGAGAGTTCCAGAAAAACATATATTTCTGCTTTATGACTACATCAAAGCCTTTGACTGCATGTATCACAACAAACTTTGGAAACTTCTTCAAGAGATAAGAATACCAGACCACATTACCTGCCTCCTGAGAAATCTGTATGCAGGTCAAGAAGCAACAGTTAGAACTGGACATGGAACAACAGACTGGTTCCACATTTGGAAAGGAATATACCAAGGCTGTATATTGTCACCCTGCTTATTTAAATAATATCCAGAGTACATCATGAGAAATGCCAGACTGTATGAAGCACAAGATGGAATCAAGATTCCCAGGAGAAATATCAACAACCTCAGATATGCAGATAATACCACCCTAATGGCAGAAAGTGAAGAGAACTAAAGAGCCTCTTGATGAAAGTGAAAGAGGAGAGTGAAAAAGTTGACTTAAAACTCAACATTCAGAAAACTAAGAACATGGCACCTGGTCCCATCACTTCATGGCAAATAGATGGGGAAACAATGGAAACAGTGAAAGACTTTTTCTTTTTCTTTTTTTTTTGACTCCAGAATCACTGCATATGGTGATTACAGCAATGAAATTAAAAGGCACTTGCTCCTTGGAAGAAAAGCTAGACCAACCTAGTTCAGTTCAGTTCAGTTCAGTCACTCAGTCGTGTCCGACTTTTTGTGACCCCATGAATCGCAGTACGCCAGACCTCCCTGTCCATCACCAACTCCCAGAGTTCACCCAGACTCACATCCATTGAGTCAGTGATGCCATCCAGCCATCTCATCCTCGGTTGTCCCCTTCTCCTCCTGCCCCCAATCCCTCCCAACATCAGAGTCTTTTCCAATGAGTCAGCTCTTCGCATGAGCTGGCCAAAGTACTGGAGTTTCAGCTTTACCATCATTCCTTCCAAAGAAACCCCAGGGTTGATCTTCAGAAGGGACTGGTTGGATCTCCTTGCAGTCCAAGGGACTCTCAAGAGTCTTCTCCAACACCACACTTCAAAAGCATCAATTCTTCGGTGCTCAGCCTTCTTCATAGTCCAGCTCTCACATCCATACATGACCACAGGAAAAACCATAGCCTTGACTAGGTGGACCTTAGTCAGCAAAGTAATGTCTCTGCTTTTGAATATACTATCTAGGTTGGTCATAACTTTTCTTCCAAGAAGTAAGCGTCTTTTAATTTCATCACTGCAATCAACATCTGCAGTGATTTTGGAGCCCAGAAAAATAAAGTCTGACACTGTTTCCAATGTTTCCCCATCTATTTCCCATGAAGTGATGGGACCGGATGCCATGATCTTAGTTTCCGGAATGTTGAGCTTGAAGCCAAATTTTTCACTCTCCTCTTTCACTTTCATCAAGAGGCTTTTTAGTTCCTTTTCACTTTCTACCATAAGGGTGGTGTCATCTGCATATCTGAGGTTATTGATATTTCTCTGAGCAATCTTGATTCCAGCTTGTCTTTCTTCCAGCCAGGCGTTTCTCATGATGTACTCTGCATATAAGTTCAATAAGCAGGGTGACAATATACACCCTTGACGTACTCCCTTTCCTATTTGGAACCAGTCTGTTGTTCCATGTCCAGTTCTAACTGTTGCTTCCTGACCTGCATACAGATTTCTCAAAAGGCAGGTCAGGTGGTCTGGTATTACCATCTCTTTCAGAATTTTCCACAGTTGATTGTAATCCACATGGTCAAAAGCTTTGGCATCGTCAATAAAACAAAAATAGATGTTTTTCTGGAGCTCTCTTGCTTTTTCCATGATCCAGCGGATGTTGGCAATTTGATCTCTGGTTCCTCTGTCTTTTCTAAAGCCAGCTTGAATATCAGGGAGTTCACGGTTCACGTATTGCTGAAGCCTGGCTTGGAGAATTTTGAGCATTACTTTACTAGCATGTGAGATGAGTGCAATTGTGCAGCAGTTTGAGCATTCTTTGCCATTGCCTTTCTTTGGGATTGGAATGAAAACTGCCCTTTTCCAGTCCTGTGGCCACTGCTGAGTTTTCCAAACTTGCTGGCATATTGAGTGCAGCACTTTCACAGCATCATCTTTCAGGATTTGAAACAGCTCAACTGGAATTCCATCACCTCCACTAGCTTTGTTTGTAGTGATGCTTTCTAAGGCCCACTTGACTTCACATTCCAGGATGTCTGGGTCTAAATGAGTCATCACACCATCATTATCTGGGTCGTGAAGATCTTTTTTGTACAGTACTTCTGTGTATTCTTGCCACCTCTTCTTAATATCTTCTGCTTCTGTTAGGTCCAGACAATTTCTGTCCTTTATCGAGCCCATTTTTGCATGAAATGTTCCCTTGGTATCTCCAATTTTCTTGAAGAGATGTCTTGTCTTTCCCATTCTGTTGTTTTCCTCTATTTCTTTGCATTGATCACTGAAGAAGGCTTTCTTATCTCTTCTTGCTATTCTTTGGGACTCTGCATTCAGATGCTTTTATCTTTCCTTTTCTTCTTTGCTTTTTGCCTCTCTTCTTTTCACAGCTATTTGTAAGGCCTCCACAGACAGCCATTTTGCTTTTTTGCATTTCTTTTCCATGGTGATGGTCTTGATCTCTGTCTCCTGTACAATGTCACAAACCTGCCAACAACAGTCCGTCTAGTCAAAGCTATGCTTTTTTCTAGTAGTCATGTATGGATGTAAGAGTTGGACTATAAATAAAGCTGAGTACCGAAGAATTAATGCTTTTGTACTGTGGTATTGTAGAAGACTCTTGAGAGTCCTTTGGCCTGCAAGGAGATCAAATCAGTCAATCCTAAGGAAATCTGTCCTGACTATTGATTGGAAGAACTGATGCTGAAGCTGAAACTCCAGTACTTTGGCCACCTGATGGGAAGAACAGACTCATTGGAAAAGACTCTGATGTTAGGAAAGATTGAAGGCAGGAGGAGAAGGGAGTGACAGAGATTTAGATGGTTGGAGGGCATCACTGACTCGATGGACGTGAGTGTGAGTAAATGTGGGATTTGGTGATGGACATGGAAGCCTAGAGAGCTGCAGTCCATGGGGTCTCAAAGTCAGACATGACTGAGCAACTGAACTGATAATGCATTTCCTTTGTCCTGTCATGAGAAAGGTATATTAAGGAGTCATAGGAAGGACCACAAATCATCTCTTCTTGGTGTCTGCAGCCCTACCAGCACCTCAGAGAGGCGCCCTTCCTCTGCTTCTAGAACTGGTACAGTGATCATCCCCAGAGCACCATGCCCTTGCTCTTCAAAACCTGGAGTCAATCTGGATTATCCTTCAGTTTAAAATAGAGGACAAAGACATACATACAAATTAAGGACAAATCCCTCATCACCATATGAATTTGGTTTTACCTACATAAGTTATATTGCTTTATTTGTTTATTTATCTTATGGTTTTTCTTTTCTTTTTCTTAAGCATAGGAAGCTGGAGGAACTCTGTCTCCTGATAAGAAAGAAGTATATCATAATCACATTAATTCCCAGTCAGGCTGCCCAAGGTCTGTCTCTCTTCTTAGAGGAAAAGACAATGGAAGCAGATTTCCATTTATCATGTAATGAACTAGAGACAGGACAAGGTGCTGGGTTTCGTACTTCAAGAGAATGAGCAGATATGTGCTTCAGGGCTGGCTGTGAGGTACTCCACTGCCATCACTTTCTTTTCTCAGTAGGAGAACTCTTGGCAGCCTGAGGTAACAGTTCAATATTTGAAAAAGAAATATCACACTGGACTAACTCTCACTTCTTCAAAGAGTGAAGCTGTTTTGTCTTCTTTTTAAACCTAGGAGATGTAACTGACCTAAAGGCTGAAGTGATCACAGAGTGATGTTACCTGCAGAAGGGATGAGGCAGAGTGAAGGAGTAGAATAATTTACCCCAGATTCTATGTTTATCTATTGATTTAATATTTTAAATGTTTTAATTGAAATATAGTTGACATATCAAGTGCACTACATAATAATTTGATACTTATATACATTATGAAATGATTACCAAGTTAAGTCTGGTGATCATCTTCCACGTACAGAGTTATTACAATATTATTGATTATATTCTTTATGCTATATATTATATCCCTGAGATTTATATCTATATATTATATCCCTGTGTATACCTGGAGGTGTATACCTCTTAATCCCTTCAACCTATTTCCATTACTTCTCAGGCCCCTCGCTTCTAGAAACCACCAATTTGTTCTCTATAAGTGGTTTTTCATTTAGTTTTGTTTGTTTATAGATTTCACATATAAGTGTGATCATGCAGTATTTTTCTTTGTCTGACTTTTTCCCTTAGCATAAAGTCCATCCATGTGTCGTGAATGACAAGGTCTCATTCTTTTTTTTATATGTGAGTAATAGTCCATTGTATGTTTAATACCACAACTTTACCATACTAGCAAGGTAATGATAATCCCCCAAACTAAGCTTTAACAGTTCATGAACTGAGAACTTCCGGATGTACAAGCTGGATTTAGAAAAGGCAGAGGGACCAGTGATCAAATTGACAATATCCGTTGGATCAAAGAAACAGCACAAGAATTTCAGAAAAATATATACTTCTGCTTCATTGACTACGCTAAAGCCTTTGACTGTGTGGATCGTAACAAACTGTGGAAAATTCCTCAAGAGATGGGTGTACCAGACCATCTTACCTGCCTCCTCAGAAACTTGTATGTAGGTCAAGAAGCAACAGTTAGAACCAGACTTGAAACAATGAACTGACTCAAAATTGGGAAAGGAGCAAATCAAGGCTGTATACTGTCACCCTGCTAATTTAAATTCTATGAAGAGTACATCATGCGAAATGCCGGGCTGGATGAAGCACAAGCCGGAATCAAGATTGCTGGGAGAAACAGCAATAACCTCAGATATGCAGTCGATACCACCATAATGACAGAAGTGGAAGAGGAACTAAAGACTCTTGATGAAGGTGAAAGAGGAGATTGGAACAGCTGGCTTAAAACTCAACATTCAAAAAACTAAGATCATGGCATCTGGTCCCATCGCTTCATGGCAAACAGATGCAGGAAAAATGGAAACAGTGTGAGACTATTTTCTTGGGTTCCAAAATCACTGCAGATGGTGACTGCAGCTGACGTTGTCTGTTCTTTGTGTCCGGGCAATGCTTCCTTAATGTAATGAATTTAGAAGCTAGAAGCATTACTTGAAAAGGGTATGCTAACTTTTTAAAAACTATTTGGTAGTATTCATCTATGAAGGCTTCTTTTCCTGGACTTTTGCTTGTTGGGAGTTATCATTATTATTGTTATTATTATTATATTACTGATTGTATTTCATTATTGGCAATCTATCTGTTTATATGTCCTATTTCTGATTCAATCTTGGGAGACTATACATTTCTTGCATTTATCCATCTCTTCCAGGTTGTTCATTGTTGGCATATAATTGTTTGTAGTCCTTTGTATTTCTGTGACACCATTTGTAACTTCTCATCTTTCATTTCTGATTTTATTTATTTGGATCATCTCTTTTTTTTTTTTTTTTTTGATGAATCTGGCCAAAGTTTTATCAATTTTGCTCATCTTATCAAAGACCAGCTTAATTTCATTGATTTTTTTCTGCTCTTTTGTTTGGCTAAGTATTTATTTAGTTTATTTCTGCTCCGATCTTTTTTTTATTTCTTTCCTTGTATTAACTTTGAGCTTCCTTATTTTTTCCTAGTTTCTTCAAGTTAAGGTTAGGTGGTTTGAGATTTCGTTTCCTGAGATAACCTTATACTGTTCTAAACTTCCTCTTACAATTGCTTTTGCTATGTCCCATAGATTTTTGGAATATTGTGCTTCCATTTTCATTTTTCTCTAAGTGTTTTTTTATTTTTCATTTGATTTCTTTGGTGATCTGTTCGTTGGTTAACATGTTGTTCACCCTCCATGTGTTTGTGTTTTGGACAGTTTATTTTTTCCTTGTAGTAGATTTGTAGTTTCATACCATTGAAAAGACGTTTGATATTTTACCTTCTTTATTCTATTGAGTATTGTTTGTGAACTAATATGTGTCTTATTTTAGGAAATGTTTCACATGCACTTGAAAAGAATGTGTATTCTACTACTTTGGGATGGAATGTTCTTTATATGCCTATTAAGTTCACATGATCTAATGTGTTATTTAGAGCCAGTGTCTCCTTATGGATTTTCTGTCTAGATGATCTGCCATTTGATATACATGGGTGTTAAAATGCCCTATTTTATTATGTTGCTGTCAATTTGTCTCTTGTGTTTCTTAACATTTGCTTTATGTATTTATTTGTTGCCATATTGGATGCATGTGCATGCATGCTCATTCACTTAGTGGTGTCAGACTCCACTGTATATGGAGTGGTGCATCCCTATGGACTGAAGCTCACCAGGCTCCTCCATCTGTGGAATTTTCCATGCAAGAAAACTGGAGTGGATTTCCATTCCCTCCTACAGGGAATCATCCTGACTCAGGAGTCAGATCCACACCTCCTGCTTGTGCATTGGCAGGCAGATTCTTTACCACTTAGCACCCTGGGAAACCATTGGGTGCATATATATTTAAAATTGTCATATAGTCTTGCTGAATTAATATGTTTATCATTATATAATATCCTTTTTTGTCATTTGTTCATTCCTCTTGCATTAAATACTTTTTCCCCATCCCCTCACTTTCACTTTGTGTGTGTATTTATATCTGAAGTGAGTCTCTTGTATACAACATACATACGGATCTTGTTTTTGTCCATTCAGCCACTTTGAACCTTTTAATTGGAGTATTTAGTCATAATTACATTTCAAGTAATTATTGATAGATATGTACTTATTGCCATTCTGAATTGCCAAATTGCCAGATAGAGTACTCTTGTTTTTTTTGTTTTTCTTTTTACTTTCAACACTTCGAATATATCAATACATCATGACACTCCTGGTCTGCAAAGTTTCTGAGGAAAAGTCCACTCCTAATCTTTTGGGAGCTCCTTAATATACAACCAGTTGCTTTTCCCTGCAGCTTTTAAGATTCTTTACCTTTAATTGTTGCTATTTTAATTACGGGCTTCCCTGATAACTCAGTTGGTAAAGAATCCACCTGCAATGCAAGAGACCCCAGTTTGCTTCCTGGGTCAGGAAGATCAGAAGAAGTGATAGGCTACACTGCAGTATTCTTGAGCTTCCCATGTGGCTCAGCTGGTAAAGAATCCATTTGCAATGTGGGAGACCTGGTTTGATCCCTGGGTTGGGATATCCCCTGGAGAAGGGAAAGGCATTTTAATTATAATGTGTCTTGGTGTGGACCTCTTTAGGTTCATCTTATTTATGACTCTATGCTTCCTGGAAATGGGTGGCTGTTTCCTTCTTAGAAATGGATGTCTGTTTTCTTTCCTTTCCTTTCTCAGTTCTTATTTCTTCAAATAACTTCTCAGCCCCATTCTCGTTCTCTCTCTTCTACTTCTTGGACCCCTATTATGTGAATGCTAGTATTCTTGTTATTGTCTCAGAGGACTGAAACTATCCTCATTTAAAAAAAAATAAATTCTTTTCTATTTCTGTTCAACTTGGATGATTTCCACTACTCTGGTCTCCAGCCCGCTGATCTATCTCATTGTATAATATAATCTACTGCTAATTTCTTCTAGTACATTTTTTATTTTGAGTTGAAGTTATTCTTCAGCTCTGTTTGGTTACTCTTTATATTTCCCTGCTTTTCCCTAAATTTCTCACTGTGTTTATTCTTCTTCCAAATTTGTTGAGGATATTTATGATCATTACTTTGAACTCCTTATTGGGCAAATTGCTTATCTCCACTTCACATAGTTCTTTTGGGATTTTGTCTCATTCCCTTATTTGGAATATATTTCTCTGCTTCTTCATTTTGCCTAATTTTCTGTGTTTATTTATGTGTATTTAATATATTAGTTATTTTTCCTAATCTTGAAGAAGTGGCCTTTATGTTGGAATTATCCTATGGTGCTCAGAGCATTCATCCCTAAACTATATGCTGTAGGGGCACTCTCTATCTAAGATTGGGCCATTCTGTTGTGGTGAGGCTGACTACTATGGGAACACCAGTAGGTGGAATCAGGTCTTTGCCCGGCTGACTGCCATAGCAGTGGATACCTGCTGGTGGATAGGGATGGGTCCTGGATTGGTTTCATGGTCCCATGATTGGTGCCAGTCTGCTAGTAGCTGTCAAAGCCTTCAGAATTAGTAAGCTATAGGATGGATTTTCATAAAGGGAATTTTCCAGCACCTTATGACAGAGGTAGCCTACCAAAATGGCTGCTATGGTGTCTATGCCCCTAAGGGGATTCTTAGTTATCTGCTGCTTCTCCAGGAAGCTCTCCAGGATCAGAAAATTGGTCTCACCTAGGCTCTTTTCAGATCATTGTCTCTGTACTAGGACCTGGAATGTGTGAACCTCGTAAGATCAGACTCTCTGTTGCTACATTTCTCCAGCTCTACCACATGTACATCCCACTGGCTTTCAAAGCAAGATGTTTTGGGGTCTTGTCTTCCTGGTTCAGGATCCCTGGGAAAGGAACCTAGTGAAATGGACTTCTCACTCCTGCAATTGTGATTATTTTCTTGTTTGGGTTTCACTTGCCCAGAGGTGTCACTCTTGACTATCCTGTGCTTCTGCCCCTCTAACCCATCTTGTTGTGCTATCTTCATATCTTTAACTATGGAAAATTTTTTATTATGGTCTTCAGGCTTTTCTTATAGATAGTTCCATAAACATCTGTGTCTTTGGTGTGCTCATGGGAGGAAGTGAGCTCCGGGTCCTCTTATTCCACCATTGAATCCACACTTTCTGCCTGTGGATATCTTTAAAAATGGACTTCTTATAAGGCTCTAGCAAAAACAAAACAAAACACTTATGAAGCATAAGCTTGGCTGTTGCTCAGTCGTGTTTGACTCTTTGCAACCACATGGACTGCAGTACACCAGGCTTCCTTGTCCTTCACTATCTTCTGGACTTTCTTCAAGCTCATGTCCATTGAGTCAGTGATGCCATACAACCATCTCATCCTCTTTCACCCCCTTTTCCACCTGCCTTCAAACTTTCCCAGCATCAGTGTCTTTTCCAATGAGTCAACTCTCTGCATTATGTGGCCAAAGTATTGGAACTTCGGGTTCAGCATCAGTCATTCTAAGGAATACTCAGGGTTTATTTTCTTTAGTTTAGACTGGTTTGATCTTTTTGCTGTCCAAGGGACTCTCAGAAGTCTTCTCAAACATTACACTTAGAAAGAATCAGTTTCTCATTGCTCAACCTTCTTTATGGTTGAACTCTCACATCTGTACATGACTACTGGAAAAACCATAGCATTGACTATATGGAACTTTGCCAGCAAAGTGATGTCTCTACTTTTTCATACACTGTCTAAGTTTGTCATAGCATGTCTCCCAAGGAGCAAGCATCTTTTAATTTCATGGCTGCAGTCACTGTTAACAGTGATTTTCGAGCCCAAGAAAATAAATTCTGTCACTATTTCCATTGTCTCCCTTTCTATTTGCCATGAATTGATGGGACCAGATGCCATGCTGAGTTTTAAGCAAGCTTTTCCAATCTCCAGTTTCACCTTCATCAAGAGAGTCTTTAGTTCCTCTTCCATTTCTGTCATTATTGTGGTATCATCTGCATATCTCAGGTTGTTGAAATCTCACCCAGAAATCCTGACTCATACTTGTGCTTCATCCAGCCTGGCATTTCACACGATGTACTCTGCATGTAAGTTAAATAAGCAAGAGGAAAATGTACTGCCTTGAGGTACCCATTTCCAAATTTTGAAGCAGTCCATTGTTCCATGTCCTGTTGTAACTGTTACTTCTTGACCTGCATACAGGTTTCTCAGGAGACAGGTAAAGTGGTCTGCCATTTCCAAATCTTTAAGAATTTTCCACACTTTGTTGTGATTCACAGTCAAAGCTGTTAGCTGACTCCATGAATCAGAAGGAGGTGTTTTTCTGGAATTCCCTTCTTTTTCTATGATCCAGCAGATGTTGGCAATTTAATCTCTGGTTCCTCTGCCATTTTAAAATCCACTTGTACATCTATTGAAGCCTAGCTTGAAGGATTTTGAGAATTACCTTGCTAGCATATGACATGAGTGTAATTGTGTGGTAGTTTGAACATTCTTAGGCTTTACTCTTCTTTGGGGTTGGAATGAAAAATGACCTTTTCCAGTACTGTGGCCATTACTGACTTTTTTCAAATTTGCTAGTGTATTGAGTACAGCACTTTCAGAACATGACCTTTTAGGGTTTTAAATAACTCAGCTGGAATTCCATCACCTCCACTAGCTTTTTCATAGTAAAGCTTCCTAAGGCCCACTCGACTTCACACTCCAGGAAGTCTGCCTATAGGTGAATGACCACATCATTGTATTTATCTGGGTCATTAAGACCACTTTGGCACAGTTTTTCTGTGTATTCTTGCCACCTCTTCTTAATCTCTTCTGCTTCTATTAGGTCCTTTCCTTTTATGTCCTTTATTGTACCCATCTTTGCATGAAATGTTTAGTCTTTCCTATTCTATTTTTTTCCCTCTGTTTCTTTGCATTGTTTGCTCAACAAGGCTTTCTTTCCTCTCCTTGCTATCTTCATAAACTGCATTCAGTTGCATATATCTTTCTCTTTCTCATTTGCCTATCACTTCTCTTTTCTCAGCTATTTATAAGGCCTCCTCAGACACCATTTTAGCTTCTTCCAATACTTTTTTTTTTTTTTAATGAACCAGTCCATTGTTCCATGTAAATTTCTAATTGTTTCTTTTTGACCCATATACGGGTTTATCTGGAGACAGGTAAAATGGCCTAGTAATCCCATATATTTACAGGTTTTTTGCAGTTTGTTGTGATCTACGCAGTAAAAGGCTTTAGTGTAGCCAATGAAGCAGAAGTTTTTTTCTGGAATCCCCTTGCTTTCTCCATGATCCAAAAAATATTGGCAATTTGATCATTTGTTCCTCTGCCTCTTCAAAATCCAACTTGTATATCTAGAAGTTTTCAGTTCACATACTTCTAAGGCCTAGTTTGAAGAACTTTGAGCATTAACTTAATTGAGAATTACCGTACTGGAGAGGGGATGGCAAACCACTTCAGTATTTTTGCCTTGAGAACCCCATGAACAGTATGAAAAGGCAAAAATATAGGACACTGAAAGATGAACTCCCCAGGTTGGTAGGTGCCCAATATGCTACTGGAGATCAGTGGAGAAATAACTCCAGAAAGAATGAAGGGATGGAGCCAAAGCAAAAACAATGCACAGTTGTAGATGTGATTTGTGATGAAAGTAAAGTCCAATGCTGTAAAGAGCAATATTGCATAGGAAACTGGAATGTTAGGTCCATGAATCAAGGCAGATTGGAAGTGGCCAAACAGGAGATGCCAAGAGTAAACATTGACATTTTAGGAATCAGCAAACTAAGATGGACTGGGATGGGTGAATTTAACTCAGATGACCATTGTATCTACTATTGTGGGCAAAAATACCTTAGAAGAAATGGAGTAGTCATCATAGTCAACAAAAGAGCCCAAAATGCAGTACTTGGATGCAATCTCAAAAACGACAGAATGATCTCTGTTTGTCTCCAAGGCAAACCATTCAGTATCACAGTAATCCAAGTCTAATGCCCCAACCAATAACGCTGAAGAATCTAAAGTTGAATGGATACTTGAAAAGCTATGAATATCTTCAAGACCTTTTAGAATTAACACCCCAAAAATATGCCTTTTCATTGTAGGGGACTGGAATGCAAAAGTAGGAAGTCACAGAACACCAGGAATAACAGGCAAATTTGGCCTTGAAGTACAGAATAAAGCAGGACAAAAGCTAGTAGAGTTTTGCCAAGAGAACACACTGGTCATAGTAAACATTCTCTTCTAACAACACAAGAGAAGACTCTACACATGGACATTGCCAGATGGTCAATACCAAAGTCAGATTGATTACATTCTTTGCAGCCAAAGATGGGCAAAAGCTATGCAGTCAACAAAAACAAGACCGGGAGCTGACTGTGGCTCAGATCATGAACTTCTTATTGCCAAATTCAGACTTAAGTTGAAGAAAGTAGGGAAAACCCTAGACAACTCAGGTATGACCTAAATCAAATTCCTTATGATTATACAGTGGAAGTGACAAATAGATTCAAGGGATTCGATCTGATAGACAGAGTGGCTGAAGAAATATGGATGGAAGTTCATGACATTATATAAGACGAAAGTATCAAGATCATACCCAAGAAAAAGAAATTCAAAAAGACAAAATCGTTGTCTGAGGAAGCCTTACAAATAGCTGTGAAAAGAAGAGAAGCAAAAGGCAAAGGAGAAAAGGAAAGATGTACCAATTTAAATACAGAGCTCCAAAGAATAGCAAGGAGAGATAAGAAAGCCTTTCTCAGTGATCAATGCACAGAAATAGAGGAAAACAATAGAATGGGGGAAATTAGAAATCTCTTCAAGAAAATTAGAGATAACAAGAGTTCATTTCATGCAAAGATGGGCACAATAAAGGATAGAAATAGTATGGATGTAACAGAAGCAGAACATATTAAGAAGAGGTGGCAAGAATACACAGAAGAATTATACAAAAAATATCTTCATGACCCAGATAATCACGATGTTGTGATCACTCACTTAGACCCAGACATCCTTGAATACAAAGTCAAGTGGGCCTTAGAAAGCATCACTATGAACGAAGGTCTTAGAGGTGATGGAATTCCAGTTGAGCTCTTTCAAATCCTAAAAGATGATACTGTGAAAGTGCTGCATTCAATATACCAGAAAACATGGAAAACTCATCAGTGGCCACAGGACTAGAAAAGGTCAGTGTTCATCTCAATCCCAAAGAAAGGCAATGCCAAAGAATGCCCAAACTACCACACAATTGCACTCATCTCACATGCTAGTAAAGTAATACTCAAAAATCTCCAAGCCACACTTCAGCAGTACATGAACTGTGAATTTCCAGATGTTCAAGTTGGATTTAGAAAGGCAGAGGAAACAGAGATCAAACTGTCAACATCCTCCAGATCATCAAAAACCCAAGAGAGTTCCAGAAAAGCACCTACTTCTGCTTTATTGACTATACCAAGGCCTTTGACTGTGTGGACCACAACAGACTGGAAAATTCTTAAAGAGATGGAAATACCAGACTACCTGACCTGCCTTCTGAGAAAGCTACATACAGGTAAAGAAGCAATAGTTAGAACTGGACATGGAACAACAGACTGTTTCCAAACTGGGAAAGGAATATGTCAAGGCTATATATTGTCACCCTGATTATTTAATTTATATGCAGAGTACATCATGGGAAATGCGAGGCTGGATGAAGCACAAGCTAGAATCAAGATCACCAGGAGAAATACCAATAACCTCAGATATGCAGATGACACCACATTCATGGAAGAAACCAAAGAAAAACTAAAGAGCTTCTTGATGAAACTGAAAGAGGAGAGTGAAAATGTTGGCTTAAAACTCAACATTCAGAAAACTAAGATCATGGCATTTGGTCCCATCACTTCATGGAAAATAGATGGGAAACAATGGAACCAATTTCAGACATTTTTGTAGTTCCAAAATCACTGCAGATGGTGACTACAGCCATGAAATTAAAAGATACTTGCTCCTTGGAAGAAAACTTACGAGCATCCTAGACTGCATATTAAAAAGCAGAGACATTACTTTGCCAACAAAGGTCTATCTAGTCAAAATTATGGTTTTTCCAGTAGTCATGTATGGATGTGAGAGTTGGACTAAAAGAAAGCTGAGTGCAGAAGAATTGATGCTTTTGAACTGTGGTGTTGGAGAAGTCTCTGGAGAGTCCCTTGGACTGCATGGAGATACAACCAATCCATCCTAACAGAAATCACTCCTGAATATTCTTTGTAAGGACTGATGCTGAAGCTTAAACTCCAATACTTTGGACACCTTGTGGGAAGAACTGACTCATTTGAAAACACCCTGGTTCTGGAAAAGAGTGAAGGCAGGAGGAGAGGATGATGACAGAGGATGAGATGGTTGAATGGCATCACCAACTCCATGGACATGAGTTAGAGTAAGCTCTTGGAGCTGGTGATAGATAGGTAAGCCTGGCATGCTGCAGTACATGGGGTTGCAAAGAATCGGACATGACTGAGTGACTGAACTGAACATTAATGGCATGTGAAATAAGAGCAAACGAATGGTAATTTGAACATTCTTTGGCATTGCCCTTGTTTGAGATTAGAAAGAAAATGATATTTTTCCAGTCCTGTGGGTGGTGCTGTTTTTCAAGTTTGCTGGCACACTGATGGCAGCACGTTAATAGCATCATCTCTAAGACTTTAAATAGCTCAGCTGGAATTCAGTCCTCTCCAAAAGCTTTGTTTGAAGTAATATTTCCTAAGGCCCATTTGACTTCACATTCCAGGATATCTGGCTCCAGGTGAGTGATTACACCATTGTGGTTATCCAGGTCATTAACAATACCTTTTTTGTATAGTTCTGTGTATTCTTGACACCTCTTTTTTATTTCTTCTGCTTCTGCTAAATCCATTTCTGTCTTTCATGGTGCCCATCCTTGCATGAAATATTTCCTTGATACCTCTAATTTTCTTGAAGAGATCTATAATCTTTCTCATTCTATTGTTTTCCTCTATTTATTTTTATTGTTCATTTAAGAAGGCCTTCTTTTATCTCCTTGCTATTCTCTGGAACTTTGTATTCAGTTGGGTATATCTTTGTCTTTCTTACTCGCCTTTTGCTTTTCTTACTTCCTCAGCTACTTCTAAAGGCTCCTCAAACAAACACTTTGTCTTCTTGCACATCTTTTTGTTGGAAATGATTTTTGTCTTTGCCTCCTGTACAATGTTATGAACCTCTGTTCATATTTCTTCAGGCACTCTCTCTATCAGATATAATACCTTGAATATATTTTTCACCTCCACTGAATAATTATAAGGAATTTGATTGAGTTCATACCTAAAAAGTCTAGTGTTTTTTTCTACTTTTCTCAATTTAAGCCTGAGTTTTACAAAAATGCACTTATGATCAGAGCCACAATCAGCTCCAGGTTTTGTTTTTACTTATTGTGCAGAGCTTCTTCATCTTTTGCTGCAAAGAACATAAGCAATCTGATTTGGTATTGATCATCTGGTGATGTCCTTGTGTGGAATTGTCTCTTGTGCTGTTTAGAAAGAGTGTTTTTTATGACCAGCATGATCTCTTGACAAAGCTATGTTAGCCTTTGCTCTGCTTCATTTTGTACTCCAAGGTCTAAGTTGCCTGTTTTCCTAGGTATCTCTTGATTTCCACTTCTGTATCCAATCCCCTATGATGAAAAGGATAGCTTTTTTTGGTCTTTTTCTAGCAATGTTACAGGTCTTCATAAAACCAGTCAACTTCTGCCTCTTTGGCATCAGAGGCTGGAGCACAGACTTGGATTACTGTGATGTTGAATGTTTTGCCTTGGGAACAAACAGATCATTCTGTCATTTTTGAGGCTGCACCCAAGTAGTATATTTTGGACTCTATTATTGACTGTTAGGGCTACTTAATTTATTTTAAGGAATTTTTGCTCACATTAGTAGATATAACAGTTATTTAAATTAAATTTTCCCATTCTTATTTTAAATCAGCAGTTCTTAAGATATCACTGTTCAGTCTTGTCATCTCCTGATTGACTACTTCCAATTTATCATGATTCATGGACTTAACATTCCAGGTTCCTATGCAAAATTGTTATTTACAGCATGGAATTTTACTTTTATCACCAGGCACATCCACAACTGAGCATCATTTCCACTTTGGTCCAGTCACAAGGTAACGTTAATTTCTAGATTGTGCCAGTCTTCATGACTGCAGTGTTTTCAAAGGAGCATTTCAGGAGGGTTGACGCTAGAACTCAGTGGAGAGTCAAGGTCATGCTCTTGAAGACAAAGAAGACCAGCTGAACAGGAAACAACCTCCTGTTACTGAAGTAAGGGGAGACACACATCACAGTATTTAGTCCAGCTCAAGCAGATGACCCAACAATGCCTGCAGGGAAGATTATAGATCCACTGGCATTGCCAAGTGAGAAGTCTCACTGAACATCACAAATCACATTTAAAGATTAGGAACACTGAATTGCAGTGAATGATCAGTAATCAGCCATTGATATCACTGCACAACAGCAGCTGAAGTAATCCAGATCTTGTTGCAAATTCTTCTTTGATTTCCATCTTATTAAATTGGCTTAGGCAGTAAAGAATCCAGTGTTTCTGGTCTCCCTGGAGGCTGTAGTGGTGTATGCAAAGAACTGACTCTTTGGAAAAAACCTTGGTACTGGAAAAGATTGAAGGCAGGAGGAGAAGAGGATGACAGAGGTTGAGATGGTTGGATGGCATCACCGACTCAATGAACATGAGTTTGAGCAAGCTCCGGAGCTGGTGGTGGACAGGGAAGCCTGGCATGCTGTTCATGGGGTCACAAAGAGTTGGACATGAGTGAGTGACTGAACTGAAATGAATTGATCTGGAATAAAGAGGGATAGACCTGGGTTCTATCCCTGGGTTAGGAAGATCCCCTGGAGAAGGGCATGTCAACCCACTCCAGTATTCTTGCCTGGAGAATCCCATGGACAGAGGAACCTGGCCATCTACAGTCCATAGGGTTGCAAAGAGTCAGATATGATTGAGCAACTGAGCACATATGCACACAGAAAAACTCAAACTATACTAATTTTAAAATTAATTTTCAAGTTTTTCTTTTTATAGTAACTTCATAAGGGCTTTCCTGGTGGCATAGATGGTAAAGAAATTGCCTGCAATGCAGGAAACATCGGTTCTATCCCTGGATTGGGAAGATCCCCGGAGGAGGGCGTGGCAACCCCCTCCAGTATTCTTGCCTGGAGAATCCCCACGGACAGAGGAGCCTGGCAGGCTATAGTCAATGGGGTCACAAAGAGTCGAACATGACTGAGTGACTAAGTACAACACAGCACATTAAATTGAAACTAACACTTATATATGAAGAAGACAGCCTTAATCCACCAAACAAACGAAAATTGTATTGTATCCCAGAAGAGAGAGTCAACTGGTAGTTTACATAGCTATATCTCCATTGTTTTGGATTTTTCTCTCATTAGACCAATAGTGCATATTTTTAAGTAAGTAGATTAGGAGTTGGAAATAATTTTTTTGTGAGAAAAAAAAAAAAGAAAATTAAACCCAAGGCATTGGTCTAATTCAGTTCAGTTCAGTCACTCAGTCATGTCCAACTCTTCACAACCCCATGGACCACAGCACGCCAGGCCTCCCTGTCCATCACCAAATTCCGGAGTTTACTCAAACTCATTTTCATTGAGTCAGTGATGCCATCCAACCATCTCATCATCTGTCATCCCCTCCTCCTCCCACCTTCAATCTTTCCCAGCATCAGGGTCTTTTCAAATGAGTCAATTCTTCACATCAGGTGGCCAAAATATTGTAGTTTCAGCTTCAACATTAGTCCTTCCAATGAACACTCAGGACTGGTCTCCTTTAGGGTGAACTGGTTGGTTCTCCTTGCAGTCCAAGGGACTCACAAGAGTCTTCCCCAACACCACAGTTCAAAAGCATCAATTTTTCAGTGCTCAGCTTTATAGTCCAGCTCTCACATCCATAAATGACTACTGGAAAAACCATAGCCTTGATGAGGTGTACCTTTGTTGGCAAAGTAATGTCTCTCTGCTTTTTAATATGCTGTCTAGGTTGGTCATAACTTTCCTTCCAAGGAGTAAGCATCTTTTAATTTCATGGCTGCAGTCACCATCTTCAGTGATTTTGGAACCCCCAAAAATAAAGTCAGCCATTGTTTCCACTGTTTCCCCATCTATTTCCCATGAAGTGATGGGACCAGATGCCATAATCTTAGTTTCCTGAATGGTGAGCTTTAAGTCTACCTTTTCATTCTCCTCTTTCACTTTCATCAAGAGGCTCTTTAGTTTCTCTTCACTTTCTGCCATAAGGGTGGTGTCATCTGCATATCTGAAGTTATTGATATTTCTCTCAGCAATCTTGATTCCAGCTTGTGCTTCTTCCAGCCCAGCGTTTCTCATGATTCACTCTGCATATAAGAAATACCTGGAGTAACAGGGAAATTTGGCCTTGGAGTACAGAATGTTGCAGGGTAATGGCTAATAGAGTTTTTCTAAGAGAATGCACTGGTCATAACAAACACCCTCTTCCAATAACACAAGAAAAGACTCTGCACGTGGACATCACTAGATGGTCAACACCGAAATCAAATTGAATCTTTGCATCCAAAGATGGAGACGTTCTCTACAGTCAGCAAAAATAAGACCGGGAGCTGACTGTGGCTCAGATCATGAGCTCCTTATTGATTTAATTATCCTCACTGAATAATCCACATACATTGCATCTAACTGAGTTAACCAGTTCCTACAGGGACTAGTCATTAGGAAGGGCCCAGGGAGTAGCTGATTGACTTCCTGAAATATTTCCAGTGGATGGATTTCTAATCTGACAGGATTCCAAGACACATGCGGAAAGCCCTGGGATGCAGCAACAATTCTAAAAAGTCATGTCTAAACACTAAGGTAAAAATAGCTTTCTCTTTCTATGAAATATCACTTCACCTTTTACCATGGTCAAATATTCAAATGCCTGTGTTGCATTCAGTGCTAACATTAGCCATCTTAGACATTTTGACATCTTCTGTAGTTTCTGGATTAATGTGCAAATAGGCTACTTTTTAGATTGCATTAATGAACACTCAGAAGTATTTAAAGGACAGCCAGTGTTATCTATTAATGCATAGGAAAGGAGGGAGGGAAAAGAGAGAGGGAGATGGAATAAGATAAGACATCCAGTCTGTCACAGGAAATAGCAGTGGCTGAGAATATTGGGAGAAATACTGAAAATCAATTTTAAGTGTTTACTAGATGTAAAAATCAAAAGTAGGACATTTCATTCATCACTGCTGACCTGATTCTTTCATTCTTTGCCTGTCATTTGACTTTATGATTGTTTTTCTATTTTTTTTTTTTTTTTGGTCAAATTGTTTCCTTCTTGACTAAAATAGAGGGAAAAAAGCTGACTGAAAGTGTATTCCAGTCAGAAATTTTTCTATGGGAGAATATCACAGGTTGTGGCTTTATCAGGAATCCCAGGGCTAGTCAGATATTAATACATGTATATAGAAAGCATTATGTCTGAGTTACAAGGATGTTGAGTGTGAAGGGGATCAAGCAATTAATCAATGAGGACATGCTCTTCCTGTTCTCTGTGGAGAATCATTGACATGTAATTTTTAACAATTTAGAATTCATTTTTCACAGCAATTTTAGTTTCACAGCAATAATGAGCAGAAAATAGAGAATTCCTGTATTGTCTCTTTTCCCACACGTGCACAACCTCACCAATTATCAACATCCCCCATCAGAGCAGTGTATTTGTTACAATTAATGAATCTACATTAACACAGCACTATCATATAAAGTACACAGTTAAACATTCAGGTTCACTCTTGGTGTTATACATTCAGTGGGTTATGATACACTTACAATGGCATGGATCCATTATTAGTATCACAGAGTATTTTCACTTTTCTAAAATTTTTTTGCACTCTGCTTAGTCATCCTTTCTCCCCCTCAGTTCCTGGCTACCACTAATCTATTTATTTTCTTCATCATTTTGCCTTTTCCACAATGTCATATAGTCAGAATCATGAAACATGTAGCCTTTTCAAACTGGCTTCTTTTACTTAGTAAAATGTATTTAAATTTCTTGCATGCTTTTTCATTGATTGATAGCTCATTTCTTATTAGTTCTAAATAATATCCCATTGTCGGGGCTATCCATTCTCCTACTCAAAGACATTGTGATTGCTTCCAAGTTTTGGCAATCATTAACAAAACCACTATAAACACCTGTGTATAATGTGTAGACACAAGTTTTTAATTCGTTTGGGCAAATATAAGAAGAGTAATTGCTGGATCATATGGTAAGAGTATGTATAGTTTTAAAAGAAACAGCCAAACTGCCTTCTAATGTGGCTGTACCATTTTGCAGCAATGCATTAGAGTTTCTTCCTCTTCATGTTGTCACCAGCATTTGATGTTTCCAGCGGTTTTGACCATTCTAATAGCTGTGTAGTAGTTTCTCATTGTTTTAATTTCCATTTCTCTGATGACATAAAATGTGGAACATCTTTTCATATGCTTATTTTCAATCTCTATATCATCTCTGGTGAGATTTCTATTAAAGTTTTTGGCTCAATTTTTAAATCAGGTTGTCAATAATTTTGGTTTCTGAGTTTTAAGAATTATTTTATATTTTGGATAATAGTCCTTTAACAAATATATATTTTGCAAATGTTTTCTCCCAAAATGTGGCCTGTCTTTTTATTCTCTTGACAGTGTTTTTGGCAGAATATAAAATTTAAATTTTATTGAATTCCAGCCTATCAATTATTTCTTTCATGGATCATGCCTTTGGTGTTATATCTAAAAAATCACTGCTACATCCAAGGTCATCTAGATATTCTCCTGTTATACTCTATGAATTTTTTTTGTTTGTTTTATTAGGTCTGTAATCCACTCTGAGAATATTTTTGAAGAGAGTAGAGTATGTGTCTACATTCCTTGTTTTGTATGTGTATGTCCCACTTTCCCAGAACTATTTGTTGAAGAGACTAGTTTTTTCTCTACTATATTGCCTTTACTTTGTCAAATTTCCACTGACTATGAGTGAAAGTCGCTTGTTCATGTCTGACTCTTTGCAACACCATGGACTGTAGACCCCAGGCTCCTCTGTCTATGGGGATACTCCAGGCAAGGATACAAAAGGAGATTGCCATACCCTCTTCCATAGGATGTTCCTGACCCAGGGATCAAACCCAGGTCTCCTGCATTTCAGGCAGACTTTTTACCAACTGAGTCACCAGGGAAGCCCATTGACTTTCATTGACTATAAGTGGGCCTATTTCTGGGTACTCTATTTTGTTTCATTGGTTTGTCTACTCTTTTATGCCAATACAGTACTATACTGATTACTGTTGTTCGCTCAGTCACGTCTGATTTTTGTGACCCCATGGACTGCAGAGTACCAGGCTTTGTTGTCCTTCACTCTCTCCCAGTTTGCTCAAACTCATGTCCATTGAGTCAGTGATGCCATCCAACCCTCTCATCCTCAGTCCTCCCCTTCTCCTCCTTCCCTTAATTATTGTCTTCAATCTTTCCCAACATCAGGGTCTTTTGCAATGAGTTGGCTTTTCGCATCAGATGGCCAAAGTATTGGAGCTTCACCTTCAGCATCAGTCCTTCAATGAATATTTAGGGTTGATTTCCTTTAGGATTGACGGTTTGATCTCCTTGCTGTCCAAGGGACTCTCAAGAGTCTTCTCCAGCACCACAGTTTGAAAGCATCAATTCTTCAGTGCTCAGCCTTCTTTATTATCCAACTCTCAGATCCATACATGAATACTGGGAAAACCAAAGCTTTGACTACTGTCTCTGCTTTTTAATATACTGTCTAGGTTGGTCTTAGCTTTTCTTCCAAGAAACAAGCATCTTTTAATTTCATGGCTGCAGGCACTGTCCTAAGTAATTTTGGAGCCAAAGAAAATAAAGTCTGTCACTGGTTACATTTCTTCCCCATCTATTTGCCATAAAGTGATGCCATAATCTTAGTTTTTTAAAGAGTGTAAAGTATAGTAAGTGGTGAAGTTGGAAAGTGTCAGTCTGTCAGTTTTGTTCTATTTCAATATCATCTCAACTGTTCTGAGGCGTTTGCCTCTCCATACAACTTTAAAATCAATTTGCTGAAATCTGCAATATAACATTCTGGAATTTTGATTGAGATTGCATTGAATCTAAAAATCAAGCTTATTACAGAATATAAAGATCAAACATGATAATTTGCATACTTACCTAAAACTATTCTCATTTTACAAGATTATATGACTTTGGCAAACAGGATGTGAGAGGAGGTGTTTTTGTGTCACTATTGGGCAGAAATTATAAGGACCAATCCATAGGTTCCAGGTTCTCTTTGCCTTCTTTTTCTTAGCTGTTAGTTAAAATAAATAAATAAAAATTATGTATTTAGTCCTTCAAGATGTGGTTCACTCTTTCTGGAATTAGTTCTCCACTGACCTCCAGTAGCATATTGGGCACCTACCAACTTGGGGAATTCATCTTTCAGAGTCCTATCTTTTTGCATTTTCATACTGTTCATGGGGTTCTCAAGGCAAGAATACTGAAGTGGTTTGCCATTCCCTTTTCCAGCAGACCACATTTCTCATTCCAACCCCAAAGAAAGGCAATGCCAAAGAGTGTTCAAACTACTGCACAATTCCACTCATCTCATATGATAGCAAAGTAATGCTCAAGTCAGGCTTCAACAGGTTATAAACCATGAACTTCCAGATGTTCAAGCTGGATTTTAAAAAGGCAGAGGAACCAGATATCAAATTGCCAACATCTGGTGGATCATCAAAAAAGCAAGAGAGTTCCAGAAAAACATCTACTGCTTTACTGACTATGCCAAAACCTTTGACTGTGTGGATCACAACAAACTGTGGAAAATTCTTAAAGAGATGGAAATAGCAGACCACCTTACCTGCTCCCTGAGAAATCTATATGGAGGTCAAGAAGCAACAGTTAGAACTGTACATGGAATAAGTGACTGGTTCCAAATTGGGAAAGGAGTATGTCAAGGCTTTATTTGTCATCCTGCCTATTTAACTCATATGCAGAGTACATCATGGGAAATGCTGGCTAGATGAAGCACAAGCTGGAGTCAAGATTGCTGGGAGAAATATCAATAACCTCAGATATGTAGATGGCACCTCCCTTATGGCAGAAAGCAAAGAAGAACAAAACAGCCTCTTGATGAAAGTGAAAGAAGAGAGTGAAAATGTTGGCTTAAAACTCAACATTCAGAAAACTAAGGTCATGGCATCCAGTCCCATCATGTTATGGCATCCAGTCCCATCACCTCATGGCAAATATATGGAGAAACAATGGAAACAGTGAGAGACTTTATTATTTTTTGGGGGGGTGCTTCAAAATCACTGCAGATGGTGACTGCAGCCATGAAATTAAAAGACACTTGCTCCTTGGAAGCAAAGTTATGACCAACATAGAAAACATATTAAAAAGCAGAGACATTACTTCGCCAAAAAAGTCCATCTAGTCAAAGCTATGGTTTTTCCAGTATCACTTATGGATGTGAGAGCTGGACTATAAAGAAAGCTGAGCACCAAACAATTGATGCTTTTGAACTGTGGTGTTGAAGAAAACTCTTGAGAATCCCTTGGACTGCGAGCAGATACAACTGGTCCATCCTGAAGGAAACCAGTCCTGAATATTTACTGGAAGGATTGATGCTGAAGCTGAAACTCCAATCCTTTGGCCACTGATGTGAAGAACTCACTCATTTGAAACGACCCTGATGCTGGAAAAGATTGAAGGCGGGAGGAGACAGGGACAACAGAGGACGAGACAGTTGGGGCATCACTGACTCTACGGACACAAGTTTGAGTAAGCTCCAGGAGTTGGTGATAGACAGGGAAACCTGGCATGCTGCAGTCCATGGGGTTGCAAACAGTTGGACACGACTGAGTGACTGAACTGAACTGAACTGAAGATATGGTTTTTTTTGAAGCTCACATGTTTATTTTTTAATATAAAAAATTTTGCCTCTTATAAATGAAAGTTTTGATATACAGACTGTTGTTTTTGTTGTAGGCTCTACAAAGTCAAAGCTGGCCCATGATTCCTTATTCCCAACATATTTGTCATTCCCCAAAGGCAATGGCACCCCACTCCAGTTCTCTTGCCTGGAAAATCCCATGGACGGAGGAGCCTGGTAGGCTGCAGTCCATGGGGTCGCTAAGAGTTGGGCACGACTGAGTGACTTCACTTTCCCTTTTCACTTTCATGCATTGGAGAAGGAAATGGTAACCCACTCCGGTATTCTTGCCTGGAGAATCCCAGGGACGGGGGAGCCTAGTGGGCTGCAGTCTGTGGGGTCGCACAGGGTCAGACACGACTGAAACGACTTAGCAGCAGCAGCAGCAAAGACAGTTTGAACATTCTTTGTCATTGCCTTTCTTTGGGATTGGTATGAAAACAGGCCTGTTGTTACTGCTGAATTTTCCAAGTTTGGTGGCATATTGAGTGCAGCACATTACCAGCAGCCTCTTTTAGGGTCTGAAATAGCTCAGCTGGAATTCCATTACCTCCACTAGTTTTGTTTGTAGTGATGCTTCCTAAGGCCAACTAGATTTTACACTGGGATGTCTGGCTCTAGATGAGTAATCATATCATTCTGGTTATCTGGGTCATTAAGATCTCTTTTGTATAGTTCTTCTGTGAATTCTTGCCACTTGTTCTTAATATCTTCTGCTTCTGTTAGGTTCATACCATTTCTGTCCTTTATTGTGCCCATCTTTGCATGAAATATTCCTTTGGTAGCTTTAATTTTGTTGAAGAGATCTTAGGTCTTTCCCATTTTACTGTTTTCCTCTATTTGTTTTCATTGATCACTTAGGAAGGCTTTTTATCTCTCCTTGCTCTTCTTTGAAATTCTGCATTCAGATAGTATATCTTTCCTCTTCTCCTATGCCTTTTTCTATCTTTTCTATCTTTCTGTTTCTCCTTTTCTTCTGGAAAAGGTCAGTTTTCATTCTTATCCCCTAGAAGGGCAATACCAAAGAGTATTCAAACTACCACTAAATTGCACTCATCTCACATGCTAGCACAGTAATGCTCAAAATCCTCCAAGCTAGACTCAACAGTATATGAACTGAGAACTTCCAGATATACAAACTGAATTTAGAAAAGGCAGAGAAACCAGAGATAAAATTGACAACAGCTGCTGTATCATAGAAATAGCAAGGGAATTTTATCAGTAAAACATCTACTTCTAGTTCACTGAACATGCTAAAGCCTTTGACTGTGGGGATGACAACAAACTCTAGAAAATTCTGAAAGAGATGGGAATACCAGACCATCCCATCTGCCTCTTGAGTAACCCGTGTGCTGGTCAAGAAACAACAATTAGAAGCAGAACAATTAGAACATGGAACAAAACACTGGTTCTAAATTAGGAAAGGAGTACATCATGGCTCTATATTGTCACTCTACTTATTTAACTTATATGCAGAATAAATCATGAAAAATGTCAGGCTGGATGAATCACAAGCTGGAATCAAGTTTGCCAGGAGAAATATCAATAACCTCCGATATACAGACCACACCATTCTAATGGCAGAAAGTGAAGAGGGACTAAAGAAGCTCCAGATGAAGGTAAAAAAGGAGAGTGAAAAATCTGGCTTAAAACTCAACATTCAAAAAGATAAGATCATGGCATCCAGTCCCATCAATTCATGGCAAATAGTTGGGGGGGAAATGGAAACAGTGACAGACTATTTTCTTGGGCTCCAAAATCACTGCAGATGGTGACTGCAGCCATGAAATTAAAAGACACCTTGGAAGAAAATCTATGACAAATGTAGACAGCATGTTAAAAAGCAGAGACATTACTTTGCTGACTAAGGTCCATATATTCAAAGCTATGATTTTTCCAGTAGTCATGTGTGGATGTGAGAGTTGGACTATAAAGAAAGATGAGCACTGAAGAACTGATCTTTCAAACTGTTGTGTTGGAGAAGACTTCTGAGAGTTCCTTGGACTGCAAGGCGATCAAACCAGTCAATCCTAAAGGAAATCAGTCCTGAATATTCATTGGAAGGACTGATATGAAGCTGAAGCTCCAATACTTTTGCCACCTGATGCAAATAACTGACTCATTAGAAAAGACCCTGATGCTGGTAAAGTTTGAAGGCAGGTGGAGAAGAGGACAACAGAGGATGAGATGGTTGCATGACATCACTGATTCAATGGACATGAATTTGAGCAAACTCTGGGAGATAGTGAAGAACAGGGAAGCCTGGAGTGCTGTAGTCCATGGGGTCTCAAACAGTTGGACATGATTCCTTGACTGAACCACAACAAAGACAGTGCCTACAGAAAGTTGTCCCTACTGCCCAAGAGAAGGTGAAGGAATTAGAGAAGTTCAAGAGTAGGGATATCTATTAATATCTGTAAATATTATCAAATATATTTGATAAAATACATTTTGGTCATTAAAACAACACAAGCTGTCACACTGCCTACACAGACATATCCCAGTATTACCTGTTCACAACTCTCCTCTAACCCTTATTATGCTTTTATACCTCCTCCATGGATTTTTAACATTACTCTTTTTTGTAACATTTTCATTGGTATCTCATAAATACCACAGCTTCCTGTTACATGTACTCAGGAAGAAAAATATCTATTAATAATTTTCTGTGTAATTCTAGATTTTTAGATAATGTCAAATTTATCAGTGTCACAAAATGTTAGGAAAAGAGTAGATCTCTAGATTTTCTTGGAGGGTTGGTTTAAAAGCTGAGAAAGCCATTGATATTTCTTATAGGATGGGTCAATGTGATAGACAGCCTTAGTTATTTCCATCTATAATGACTTTTTTTCTGTCATTTTAGAGAAGAAAGGAGGTCATGACGAAATTAAAAACATATACTTCAGACTTAGATATCATGTTCTGTTTATTAGGGTACTGTAAATGAGCTTAATTTTGCAAAATTATGTAAATCATAACATTTTATTATTATATTGTCTTCTCAGACCAGGATTTAAACTCCTCTTCATCGAAATCCATTTTCTGTCTTGAGATGTGCACATATGTGCTCTTGCTTAATATTTCCTAATAGGAAACTGGGAAATACCATAATAAAGCAGAGCAGGTTTCCCAGGTGGCTCAGTGGTTAAGAATTTGCCTGTGACGCTGAAGATGCAGAAAATACCACAGGATCAATCCCTGGGTTGGGAAGATTCCCTGGAGGAGAGCATAACAACCCAATCCAGTATTCTTGCTTTGGCTAGCCCATGGACAGAGGATCCTGGCAGGCTACAGTCCATAGGGCTCACAGAGTCAGACACAACTGAAGAACTGGGCCCAAGTTAACCTTGAAGTGAATTTCTAGCATTCTGCTTATGGGGTGATCCAGAATTTTGGAAGGACTAATGCTGGAGTTGAAACTCCAGTGTTTTGGCTACCTAATGTGAAGAGCTGACCCATTGGAAAAGACCCTGAATTGGAGAAAGGTTAAGAGCAAGAGGAGAAGGGGGCAACAGAGGATGAGATGGTTGAATGGCATCACTGACTCAATGGATATGAATTTGAGCAAACTACAGGAGAGAGTGAAGGACAGCAAAACCTCACATGCTTCATGGGGTCACAAAGAGTCAGATATGACTTAGCAACTGAACAACAACTCTGAAAAATGTAGAAGCTAGAAATTATCTTCCAGTTGGGTGGGGAAGGGGCAATGAAGTAGGTAGACATACCACCTCTGGAGGGGAATAAAAAAGCACATTCCTTTCTTTGGCTTTAGAGAACTCAGTTCAAGGTTTTGAGAAGAACCTTGTTCAAAAGCTGCCTCTGGATGTTAGTCCCTATAGTAAGCCAGAGATAAGGAGAAGAGACAAATTGGAGATTCCACTGAGGCAGTCCATAGCTAATGGATTTTGAGAAGAACCATATCATTTTCCAGATTTTAGTTTCTGCATGGTTCCTTTGGCTTTTTGTAAGTTTTACAAGCACTAGAAGCTATCTTCATCCATTACTGTATGGAATTATGGGCAAGGCCTGGCATACACTTTAAGTTAAAAGTGCAAAGGAAATAGCAGTTGTCTAAAAAGAAGTGGTTTCCTAGTTGTAGAAATGACTACAGAAAAACAGTACAGCAGTCAGAAGCCACTAGTAGCTGCAGTTGACTACCACAACATGAAGGGATCCATGGAACTAAGCCTTTCAGCCATCCTGAACACGTCCAAAGACATTTGAGGAGAAGAACACGGTAAGAGTCTGAGCTTTCACAGGCTTGCAGCATGGAGAATTATCATAATGATTTGAATGTCAAAAGGAGACATGACTTTAGTCACAGTCCACGGAAGTTTGAGATATCTGAGTTCTGGCAACAATAATCCTTTTTCATGCTAGGGTTAAAAGCCCACCTAAGATACTGAAATAATCCCAATCTGATTTGTGACTAATCTTGACTACTCTGGCCCCAGTGCAAGCACCACCTAGATATTCCCACAATCCAACAACTAAAGTGTCCACATCTGACAAAATTGAGGGTCTCTATAGCCTGTTCCATTGCCACAACACACTGATTATTAGGTTATCTGGCTATTTTCTTTGCCTACATGGAGCTTGACTATAAGGGACAGAAGAAGATATTTTAAAATGGTATTGTTCTTAAAGAGTTTATTTGAGAGAAAAATAAAGACCAACTCACTTAGGCTAAAGAACACTGTAGTAAATGCCTTATGAATACAGAGCCAAGGGGAAATGTAAAAGCTGGAGTCATCAGTAAGGCTGAGGGAGGTCAGGTGAAGGAAAAACATCATTTTCTTAAAGGAGTGTTGGCTTCTGTCCTAGACTGGTTTAATACGTGTATATTACCCTCCCTCTAGCAATATATATCTTTTGGCACATGATAAAATGCAATTGTCTCTAGGCTGTTCAATTCAACTTTCCTTGTTTATTTACTAAACTCTCAGGAGACACAGGTTTGATCCCTGGGTCAGGAAGATTCCTTGGAGAAGGAAATGGCAACCCACACCAGTATTCTTGCCTGGGAAATCCCATGGACAAAGGAGCCTAGTGGACAGTCCACAGTGTCACAAAAGAGTCAGACGTGACTTAGCAACTAAACAACATTACCATGCCAATTTTTCTATGAAGTAGTAATTGAAGAAATTATTAGGATGCAACATAAAGACAGAAAAAATGGTCCATCTCTTCTCCTAAGTTATGAAGATGCCAAAATTATTAGGGCCAAATCTTTAATTATGTTATTCTCAATAAAATTTGGAATCAAATATATATATAAATAATGACCCAATTAATTCATTTAAATGAATTTACTAGTGTAAAATGAATTGTGATCAAGTGTTAGGAGCAGCATCTTGTATATTATTTCTATACATATGTATATTTAACTCATAATGAATGCAGCAAAAAGCAAAGCCATGAAATATAGAATATATGGGAATAAAACTAGAGGGTATACTAGAGGGTGTAGTACAATCATGTACTACATTTTTTAAAAGCTTAATGGTTTCTAAAATTCAATGTTATCATCCCAGTATTTAAAAAAATTCATCAGATTAATAATACCACTTGTCAAATAACTGATGAAAAGGAGTTATAATGGAAGAAAAATGAGCAAGTTTTTACATTATCTTCAGTGGACCAAGCCAAAATATTTGCTTAATTGGGTACCACAGTTGAACCTTTCACTATTTTACTGCCCTATAAATAAGAGCTATTTTCAAAAGTCAGATAATTGTCAGAGCATGTCAAATACAAGAGAGAAAAACATTAAGAACCCCCCTGCATTCCCCCTTCATGAAACCACAGATAATTTTCTTTAAGGAAAATGTCCTCTAGAAAGTATTTTGAAGCATGTCTTAGGAATAAGGGCATAGCTGTGTTAGTGAAAATTTGGGCAGAATTTTTTTAATTTAATAAAAAGATGAATTCCAGGAAAAGTGAGGCTTCTGGTAATACATGACTCACAGGAAAGACTTTGGACATTTTCTATCAACCATTATAGTCTTTACAATGTGTGAATTTCTGCAGGTTCCTCATTACCCTACTATGAGCTCATGCCCATGAATGGTGCAATGAAATGTTAATCAGACTTTTCTGTGATGGCATTAAGAGGACACTAACAACAAGAACCTCCTTTCTTCTATTAGTAGTAAATGTATTGTATGAAAACCTTTGTTTTAGAATTCCTAATAGTCCAAGATAGCACCCTAATCTTCAAGCTGGGTGAGTACAATAGCTTTATGACTCAAATATATTTTTTCTTCCATTTTTCTACCCCCACCACCCCTCCAGTGTTTACAGTTACTTTTAAGCTTGCTTCTAGAACCCAGCCATGCTAAAATCTTTAGCTTCTTTTGAATAAGCACTGCTGACGTGGCTGCTTAGTAAACCCCCTGCTTTCCTTCAAGTTTCCAGGAACTTTGCAAAAAGAGAGTGCTGACTCACATCTTTGCTAAAACCTCATTTCACCAAAAGTCTTTCTTTAGACCCCTATCTGGGTTAGTCCTCATCATCCCACAGACACTCCCACAAAACCTAGAGCTTCCTCATTTATCACAGATTGTTGATACTAATCTCTCACACTGGACCACAAGATAGTTGCCAGCGCTGAGACCCTGCTTAACCACAGTCTCAGACAAGTGCCTGGACCTAGAGTGCCTGTATGTGTGCTAAATGTCAGATAGAGTATATCCTTTATTACACACTTTTAAATGGTATTTAATATATGCAACTTATATCACATTACTTCATATATTTTTATATATTTCATAAATTATATAATATACTTTATACCTTAATTTCAGCTATCACAGGAAATTTCTAATCAGATTTCTATCCTGGAAATATTTATTTTTCTATCTGAAACTTTCTTCTCCAGAAAAATTTAAAACCACAAAAGAAATACTTGCTTTTTAATATAAACAATTTAAAGCTAAGACCATAATTTTTGAAAAATAAATATTTAATTCCCCCTCATTTCACTGTATTCTAAGCATTGAAATCTGTTTTAAGAACTAAAGAAATTGCTAGGTTGTAGAGCCATGACAGGCTATAGAAAGGTTCTCTGCACAGTGGGGTTGTCACGTGTAAGGATGATGTTCCAGAGAAAAGCTGTGCCTTCCCTCACATTACTTTCATCTCTAGAAGCTCTCCAAGGACAAGGATGTGGAACCCATCCTGCCACTAAGACTTTATCACTGATTTAAAAGATTTATTGAATCACATCTGCTTGTTCATTAGCTTCACTCTGGAAAGAGATATTTAAAAGCAGGGAGAGAAAGAGAGGGCATAAAATAGTTCACGTGGGGTAGAAAGGGTGCAGTGTGAAGAGAATAAATTTCTTTAGCACAGCCCAAGTTTTGCAGGACTTCACGACACCTAGGAATTTTTCCATTTAATAAATTCTGCTCAAGCTTGCAGTTTGCAGCACCATCCTAAATTCATTTTCACCAGATAAGAACTGACAGAAATCTTTCCAACACTTGGGAGACCGCATTGTCCAGGAGTAAGCCCTGCATGATGCTCTAATGAGGTTAAGACACAGCCTGTTTGTTCAGTCAACCAGACCAGCATTTACTCTGCTGGCTCCTAATGACGATTAAGCAAATAAGATTTACCTCAGAATCTGTGCTTCCTGACAAAAGATATCCTGGAGAGGTTGGCACTCATTGTTTCTGTCTGAGACTCTAGGAGTTTCTCTTTTTTTTTTTTTTTCTCACTATGAAGAAAAAAATATAGAACTAATGATTATAAACTGAGAATTAGAGCTTGTAATAGTCATAATTCCAGATAATTTGATGATTAAGATAGATAATGACCAGTTTGTTAGTACATTAATTGCTCTTAGCTCCATCCTTGGCTACAGAATTGTTAAGCCAGCCATTAAATACTAGTAATGACTAGTTATTCCAGAATTAAAAGCTTAAATACAAATAAAAATGAGATTGATGCTCTTTAATAGGTTAATGTATCTTCTCTTTACCATGGTTATACCATATGTTATATTCTTATGAACAGTGTTATTTCTAGAGGGGATATGGCTGTTTCTAAGTGAGATTCTATTTACATCTGCAGCAGATATTTAGTCTACCACATATTGGCTATTGTTTTATAAATCCCCATACTTCCTTTTAATGAAATCTCCTTAACTCACATATTCCTGGAGTCTTTGGGAGGTTGTTCTGAGGTGTTCAGGTTTGTATTCATTCTCTTTTGTTGTTGCTGTGTTTTTTACTTTGCCCTCACACTCTAACTTTAAAACTGTATTCTTCACTTCACTAGCGCCAGGATAACACATACACAGACATCTTTGCTGCATTGTCAATATCATTATTGTCAACCAAAATCAATTCTGCATAAGCTTGGTCCATGGCTGTCTCAATAGAACACTGTATTACCTTTGGATAGAATCTTATTATATGAAAGTGATTTTTAGGTCCAGTTGTGAAATGTGAATTCATATGTCTTTTGTGATTCAGAAAGCACATCTGAAACAGAAGCAGAGAAATTTATACAGGCCCCATTTTATTTTTAATGAGAAAGCCAAGGCAAAGGGAGGCCACAGAAACTGCCTGAGGCTTACACAGCAGGTTTATGTCAGAGCAAGAGTTGAGAGTAAGTGGTGGGGTGGAAGGAGCCCAAGGCTGGGATTAAGGGACCTGATTGTTTTCCTAGTTCTGTCAAGCTGGAAATAGATGTAAACTTTGAGAACTCCGACTTTCTAGACTGCAGCTTTCTTGTGAGTAAAATGAGGTTTTAAACTTAATATGCTTCGAAGCTTCTTGCAGTTCTGGCCTCTTAATTCAAAGATCTGTCTGGTATTTCACAAAAAGGCAATTTAATTTAAAAAATACATTAGGGTGAACTGAATTACTTAGGGAAAAGATTATAGGGACAAGAAAACATGAACTATGTTTTAAAAGACAGGTTTAGGGAACAGAATATTTTAACAAAGAATGTTAAAATATGGTCATGGACACAGGACAAATTCTGAACATATAAGCAAGACAACTATATTTTTTGTGAAGTTGCTCAGTCGTGTCCAACTCATTGCGATCTCATGGACTGTAGCCTACCAGCCTTTGCCGCCCATGGAATTTTCCAGGCAAGGGTACTGGAGTGGGTTGCCATTTCCTTCTCCAGGGGAATCTTCCTGACCCAGGGATCAAACCGAGGTCTCCCACATTGCAGGCAGATGCTTTACCATCTGAGCCACCAGGGAAGCCTAGAGAAATATTTAAGGTGATGAAAAAAGATCAAAATTATATTTCTGTAGTTTAAATTCTGGGAGGCTTCAGAAAAAGGAGGCATCAGCAGTAGTTTCTTTGATAGCCTCTGGCATTTTTTTGTCCATCTTGGTTTGAGCGAATATCTCTTTCAATGGTTCCCTCTCCCTTCCTTCTCTGTTGGGATCTCAGCAAAGCAATCTAAAGCTTTGAGCCCTATAACTGGTTTTAGGCCAAACTGATTATTTAGATAAGTTTATATGGTCTTCCAAAATTCCACACACTCACAAACTCTGCACACTAGAGTCATATGCATACACATAGACACATGTTCTTTTCCTTGTTTTCTCAGAGAAATTCAGGATATAAGCACACAGACAAAATAAAAGTTCAGTTGATATATTGTAATCAAAAGTGGGATCTGGATGCTTGTTGTTCAAAAGCCAATCAAGAGGCAGCATTGGTGGAAAATTTGCTTTACTTTGGTTGCTGGCAACTGGGTACTCGGAGAGCAGATACCTGTCCAAAGGCCAATCCTCGCCACTGACAATCAGTGGGCAATGGATTTTATAGGTGAAGGAAGATGGTTACACACAAAAACAGCACGGTCAGCTCTGACAGTCATCTTCAGATTGGTCACCCATAGTCTGGTCAGAAACATCTTGATTGTTTTAAGTAAAATTAGTTTTCAGTTCCATAGTGGAGGTAATGGATTTCCAGGTGCAATATTTAAAATCTTAAAAGATGATGTTGTTAAAGCACTGCACTCAATATGTCAGCAAATTTGGAAAATTCAGCAGTGGCCACAGGACTGGAAAAAGTCAGTTTTCACTCCAAACCCAAAGAAAGGCAATGCCAAAGAATGTTCAAACTACTGCACAGTTGCACTCATCTCACATGTTAGCAAGATTATAATCAAAATACTTCAAGCTAGACTTCAGTACATGAACCAAGGAATTGCAGATGTACAAGCCACGTTTTGAAGAGGCAGAGGAACCAAAGATCGCATTGACAACATTTGTTGGAGAAAGCAAAGGAGTTCCAGAAAAAATATCTACTGCTTCGTTGACTATGCTAAAGCCTTTGACTGTGTGGTCACTCAAACTGTGGAAAATGTTTAAAGAGATGAGAGTACCAGACCACCTTACCTGTCTCCTGAGAAACCTGTATGTGGGTCGAGAAACAGCAGCTAGAAAAGGGCATGGAACAATGGACTAGTTCAAAATTGGGAAAGGAGCATGACAAGGCTATATATTGTTACCTGATTATTTAACTCATATTCTGAGTGCTATGTTGTGCTGTGCTTTGTTGCTCAGTCCTGTCCGAAGAGAACATCATGAGAAATGCTGAGCTGGATGAATCACAACCTGAAATCAAAATTGCCAGGAGAAATATCAACAATCTCATATATGCAAAAATACCACTCTAATGGCAGGAAGTGAAGATGAACTTAAGAGCCTCCTGATGAGGGTGAAATAGGAGAGTGAAAAGCTGGCTTGAAACTCAACATTCAAAAACTAAGATCATGGCATCTAGTCCTATCACTTCATGGCAAATAGAAGGGGAAAAATTGGAAGCGTTGACAGATTTGATTTTATTGGGCTCCCAAATCACTGTGGACAGTGACTGTAGCCATGAAATTAAAAGACACTTGTTCCTTGGAAGGAAAGCTATGACAAATCTTGTTGTTCAGTCAAGCAACCATGTCCAACTCTTTGCAACCCCATGGACTGTAGCACTCCAGGCTTCCCTGTCCACCATCTCCCAAAGCTTGCTTAAACTCATGTCCATTGAGTCAGTGATACATCCAACCATCTCATTTTCTGTTGTCCACTTCTCCTCCTACCTTCAATCTTTCCTAGCATCAGGGCCTTCTCTAATGAGTTGGTTCTTTGAATCAGGTGGCCAAAGTATTGGAGCTTCAACTTCAGCATCAATCCTTCCAATGAATATTCAGGTCTGATTTCCTTTAGGAGTGACTCCTTGCAGTCCAAGAGACTCTCAAGAGTCTTCTCCAACATCATAGTTCAAAAGCATCAATTCTTCAGTGCTCAGCCTTCTTTATGGCCCAACTTTGCTGCTGCTGCCACTGTCACTTCAGTCGTGTCTGACTCTGTGTGACCCCATAGACGGCAGCCCACCAGGCTCCCTCGTCCCTGGGATTCTCCAGGCAAGAACACTAGAGTGGGTTGCCATTTCCTTCTCCAATGCATGAAAGTGGAAAGTGAAAATGAAAGGGAAGTCGCTCAGTCGTGTCTGACTCTTCACAACCCCATGGACTGCAGCCTACCAAGCTCCTCCATCCATGGGATTTAACTCTAGACAGTGTATTAAAAAGCAGAGACATCACTTCACTGGCAGAGGACCATCTAGTCAAAACTACCATTTTTCAAGTAGTCATGTATTGATGTAAGATTTGGACCATAAAGAAAGCTGAGTGCTGAAGAATTGATGCTTTCAAATTGTGGTGCAAGAGCAGACACTTGAGAGTCCCTTGGACTGCAAGATCAAACCAGTCTATCCTAAAGGAAATCCACCCTGAATATTCATTAGAAGGACTGATGCTTAAGCTGAAGCTCCAATATTTGGCCACCTGATGCGAAGAGCCAACTCATTAGAAAAAACCCTGCTGTTGGGAAAGATTGAAGGCAAAAGGATAAAGGGGTGGCAGAGGATGAGATGATTATGTAGCATCACCAACTCAATGGACATGAATCTAGGTAAACTCCAGGAGACAGTGGAGGACACAGAAGCCTTGTATGCTATAGTCTGTGGAGTCACAAAGAACTAGACACCATTTACCAACTGAACAATAGCAACAAAAGTCTTCAGTTTCAAGGTCAGTTTGTTCCCATTTCCTTGAGGCCAATTTTGGGATTGTCGTAGCTTTTGTCATGGCAATAGTCTCATTATTGTGTAGTTAACTTACTCCGCCTGATTGGAGTTGCAGTATCAATAAGATAGCTCATAGGATATGGCTCAAAATATTATCTATAACCCTTGTGTGTGTGCTGCATGCTCAGCCACTCAGTCATGTCTGACTATTTGTGACTCTATGGACAGTAGCCCACCAGGCTCCTCCATCCATGAGATTTTCCAGGCAAAAATATTGGAGTGGGTTGCCCCTTCTTAAGGTCTCTACTATAGACCTTTTGAGGTCAGTACCCTTTTGAGTTCAGATTCAACAGCATTACAATATTTCAGTTTTATTCTAGTTCAACAGTTTAAAAAAGTTATAGGTTTCATTAGGTTTAGTCAGAATGGCTTCACTGAAAACCTACTCAAACATTTATTTTAAATTTTTTTTTTTTTAGTTTAGCTAAAGGTACAAGAGGAGCCTGGTGGGCTACAGTCCACAGAGTCACAAAGAGTAGGACACAACTGAATTCTACTATAGACCTTAAGAAGGAACTAAATGTCCTCGACTATGCTTAATGTCTTGGAGAAGGCAATGGCACCCCACTCCAGACTCTTGCCTGGAAAATTCCATGGACGGAGGAGCCTGGTAGGCTGCAGCCCATGGGGTCGCTAAGAGTCAGACACGACTGAGCGACTTTACTTTCACTTTCATGCATTGGAGAAGGAAACGGCAACCCATTCCAGTGTTCTTGCCTGGAGAATCCCAGGAACGGGGGAGCCTGGTGGGAGGCCGTCTATGGGGTCACACAGAGTCAGACACAACTGAAGCGACTTAGCAGCAGCAGCAGCAGCATGCTTAATATCTAAACTATTATTATTTGATCTCCTTTGACAGTTTTCCTTTGTTTCTGAATGTTTTCACATCTCTGATTAATCTTATCCTTTGGCTAAACTTTTTCCACAAACAAAAGGCAGGCTGAGGACCTGAATGCAGGGAGGACCACAGGTGCTTGCTCCATTTCAGTATGAGAACAGCCCCTGGGTTCAACAGGTTGAGAACATTACCAAGAAATGAGAGAAACACAATCATTTCTAAGTTGTCTGGTCAATACTGACAAATTATTCCCTATACTTGAGTTTATCTTGGACATCAATATTAGCCATGATGCATTCCTCAAGTGCATTATGCCTTTTAAAGCTTTTTTTAATCTAGGTATTATGAAATAAATACAAAGCCCTATGAGGTTCATAGGTTTAGAATCATGCCTCCATTTATAGATAAACTTCTCAAAAACAAAAAGAGTTGTATGCTGTATTAGAGATACACAAATGTGTTCTTCTCATCACTGATATAGAAGGAATCCAGTCAAAAGGTTATTTACTGAACTTTCAATAAATATAAACTTATACTTTAAGTGTTGCTCAGTTGTGTCCTACTCTTTGTGACTCCATGGACTGTAGCCCACCAGGCTCCTCTTGTACCTTTAGCTAAACTAAAAAGATAAATAAAATAAATGTTTGAGTAGGTTTTCAGTGAGGCCATTCTGACTAAACCTTACCAAACCTATAACTTTTTTAAACTGTTGAACTAGAATAAGACTGAAATATTGTAATACTGTTGAATCTGAACTCAAAAGGGTACTGAGAATCTACTTTTGTAATAATCCATTCTAATGTTGTGATTATTATGATTTTAGTCTTGGACACTAAATAAAGTAGTTTTGGTCATGCATGGAAAGTGAGATAGTTGCTGAAACTAATGAGATGAAATGAGGGCAGTGTAAATGCAAAATGACCAATGATGAACTGGGAAAATAGAGCTGCAACTAATATAGCAGAAAAATAATTAAAGTCCTTGATATATTAATAAGTTCTAAAGTCCAACAACCCTACAGTAAAAATGGACTGTAGAATTGAACATATAGCCAAACTAATAGAAATTCAAGGAGTCCTTAGCTATATAAAAAGCTGCTCACAGCAAGGTAAATGCAAATGGAAAATACACAACATTATTTCTTATATATTAGATTAACAAAACACCAAAGTTGACATCATACATGTAGAGGAGGCTCTGGGAAAACAAGTACTCTCCTACCCTTTTGGTGGGAAGAAAAAATAGCAAAACCAGGACAGATTTTGCCAAAAGATGCATTAACCTTTTGACATAGCAATTTTCTAATCTATTTGTAATAAAAAGAAACTAGACACTATATCCAAGACAACTGTCTACCAGTAGGAGATTTGTTGAATAAACTCTGGAACACCCAGTCACACGATGGAGTAATTGTTGCTGTGAAAAGAAATGATAATTATCCCTATGTTCTACTAAGTAGTGATATCTAGGTAATGTTGTAAACAAAGAAAAAAGTTGAGGAAAAGTATGATTTAACTTATATAAGAAAGAGTTGACACAAACATTAAATTATATATATGTATATGTCTACATGTGTATATACATATAAGCTCAAAATGATATGCTTTTTAAAAAAGCTAATTAGAATCCATTAGAAGATGACAGTAGTTTGAATCACTTTGAAAACTGGTCAATAAAGAGAAAGAGTTAAACTTCTATCCTGACTTTCGTATACACACTGAACCACTGGGCTACCAAATAGTTAAAAGAGAAGTTCCTTCTGTTAGAAGTATCCTGGATAGTAAATGAAAAGAAAATATAGAATATTATTATTGTGAAAGCCCCAATGAATTAATGAATCAAAATGATTGCTGACATCATAAAAAGAGACAGCCAAACAGTAAATGTTTTCTGATGGAAGAAAAAAAAAATCACCATTTGTGAGTTTATTTGCCAAAAAAAAAAAACAAAATAAACTGAATCTGATCAAACTTCCTTCACATCTACCAGTTTCAAGAAAAACAGGAAGAGGAAGATGTTAAATGACATCACAGTGTTACAATCAGCAAATCCTGACTGTGGAAAGTTCTACAAAGCAAATGACCAAATTTCTCTGGCAAATGATATGCAAAGGAAATAGAAAAAGAACTTATAAACTAAAAGGGAGCTCAGGAGATATAGCTATTAATAACAATGCATGAACCTTGGAAAAATGAAAGTGAAAGGCATTCAGTTGTGCTTGACTTTTTGAGACCCCATGGACTATACAGTCCATGGAATTCTCCAGGCCAGAACACTGGAGTGGGTAGCCTTTCCTTCTCCAGGGGATATTCCCAACCCAGGAACTGAACTGGGGTCTCCTGCATTGCAGGTGGATTCCTTACCAACTGAGCTATCAGGGAAGGCCAATAACAATGCATGGACCTTATGTAAATCTAATTCAAAGAAATAAACTGGGGAAAAATGATATCATGAAATTATTAGAAATTTGAATACTTATTTTAACTACTTTTATATATGATAATAATAGTGTGGTTATGTTTTCTAAAAGTTACTATATCTTAGAGATGAATAATAAAATATTTACAGAAGGGATAATATGATTTCTGGAAGAAGTAAGTCAAGACACAGATGAAACAAGATTGTCCATGAGTCTATACATTTTGAATCAAAGTGATATATGCAATAATATTCATTATACTATTTCTGTGCATTTTGGAATGTGTTTTAAACTTCCATAATAGAATACTTTTCAAAATATGGGGGATGAGAAGGTGTACAGAGTAGATTTTTTTGTGGTTAATAAAATGTCTACCATTTCACTGATAAATGAAATGTTTTGTGGTCATGGGGACATAATCCTAGGTTCTTATAAGATAGAATCTTCATAAAATACAAATATCTGAGCTTTTCATGCTTCTATATAAATCACATAGCTTTCCACCAAAAATTAGTAGAAAATATACAAATAAATCTCTGTACCTTCATGTAGTTTCCTAAGTCTCACACTTGAAATACTCTAAAAATATAGCTGCAACTGCAAGATCTCCTACAGCCATTGCTGAACTTTGTTTAGAATTCCCAGTAAAAGGATTTCCAAAAAGAAGGTCTTGATAACATTGAACCTGAGAATGTGCTTGATTTCTTTCTTTTTTTTAACCAGAGGACCCATAACACCTACCACCTAAGTGCTTAATAAACATCTGCTGAATGAATGACAGACCTCATGGTAGAGTGATAAGAGTATGTTATATTATATTTAGACTATGGTTTTTTTATATTTTTTTATTTAGACTTATGATTCAATGATTTACCTAGTATATTTAGATTATGGTTGTTTGAATATGAGCTGTGCTATTAGTGGGTAATAAAATAATTCTCTTGAAGCAGTTCTGAGAGCAGTATTACATGATGATATACATGTAGAATGCTAGTCAGTCTGGCACATAGTGAACATTCAGTAAATAACAGCAATACAGATGTTTCAGAAAATATCCATAGCAACAAGATAAATAGCTTATAAATATATATATATATATATATATATGCATGAATGGCTAGATGGACAACATGGACAATATCATAATAAGATCTAACTCGCACACTGGGTAGAGAATTAGATTAGAACTTGACTCTGTCACTGAATTACAAGTTTGATATCAGGCAAAGCACTTAACCTCACTGAGCCTGACAAAGTTAAAAACACAATAACAGGGTTTATTTAAATACCATGGCTCATTCAGCAGTTCAGTCTTTTGATATGAAATAATTAGCATAAGGCAGATATAGATCACTAGAGCATGGGAAAATAGCTACTATTTTTGTCTTTCCTTACTCTTTGGAAGGAAAGTTATGACCAACCTAGATAGCATATTCAAAAGCAGAGACATTACTTTGCCAACAAAGGCCTGTCTAGCCAAGGCTATGGTTTTTCCAGTAGTCATGTATGGATGTGAGAGTTGGACTGTGAAGAAAGCTGAGCACCGAAGAATTGATGCTTTTGAAATGTGGTTTTGCAGAAGACTCTTGAGAGTCCCTTGGACTGCAAGGAGATCCAACCAGTCCATTCTGAAGGAGATCAGCCCTGGGATTTCTTTGGAAGGAATGATACTAAAGCTGAAACTCCAGTACTTTGGCCACCTCATGCGAAGAGTTGACTCATTGGAAAAGACTCTGATGCTGGAAGGGATTGGGGGCAGGAGGAGAAGGGGACAACAGAGGATGAGATGGCTGGATGGCATCACCGACTCGATGGGCATGGGTTTGAGTGAACTCCAGGAGATGGTGATGGACAGGGAGGCCTGAAGTGCTGCGATTCATGGGGTCGCAAAGAGTTGGACACGACTGAGCAACTGAACTGAACTGAACTGAAGCAATAAAAATACACAATTAGTGACAGATGTGGAACTAGAATCTCCTAACTCCAGTTTTTATTTTTCTGTGTGAGATGTTCCTTTCCTATGAATCATTAGGCCAGCTGACCTACCTCCCATGCATGTTAGCTCCTGTATTGCAATGAACCTAAAGACTGCAGAAAAATATAAATTAATTAGCATCTGAAAGGCAAGGTGGGATGGACAGAAATATTTACTATAGAAGTCAAGAATAATCCAGGACTGTGATCGCCTCAGCTGTGATCTCCTTAGGCTTAAGCTGTCTTTGCACCATCCCATTTGTAAACAGAGTTGCTTTCTGTGTTCATATGCACATACAAGCGATTATTTTGTATATTGCCATGTCTCCAAGGTCAGAGGCATCAGATCCATAGAACTCAGTGCTAGAAGAGACTGTAAAGATAATCTAACAAAGTCCAGAGATGAAGTGGCTTGCCTAAAGAGGTTGACCATGATGGAGCTATTCTGGAACATGAGCCTCCTGACCACACCTCCTCACAGTAAACTGCTCTTTTTCCCCTAGCTAATGTTGCCCAAAAATGTTGGTGCTATGCAAAATGTTGATCAGCTATGCAAAAGTACAGTAAGAACAAGAATAACACATGTTAGTTCTTAGATATCTTCCTGATAGCCTTCAATATCAAAGAGTCAAAATTCTATGCCAATGACTGGATCAGCAGATACTGTTACCAGGGTGAGCTAGGGTTTTGGTAACTCTCTTTTTTTTTTTTTTTTTTTTTACGCATAAAGCCACATGCTTCCCCAAGGAAGGCAGTATTAGATAGGAAAAGTTGGTTTTGCAGCATTAACAATGGTTTTACAAAACAATGACTCTGGTGACTAGGAGCCTTAGATGTTTAGGGAAAAAACTGTTATAGGGCCTGGAAACCATGGTAATCTTTCCAACTGGACCTTCCACTTAAATTAATTAGATTATAATAAGTGGGCAACGGAATCAGTCAATGTCCTCCAGGAAGTATAATTTTCCTTCTCTATGCATGTGTACATGCTAAGCTGCTTCAGTCTTGTCTGACTTTTTGCAAACCCTATGGCTCCTCCGGGCTTCCCTTGTGGCTCAGAAGATAAAGTATCTGCCTGGAATGCGGGAGACCCAGGTTAAATCCCTGGGCTGGGAAGATCCCCTGGAGAAGGAAATGGCAATCCACTCCAGTACTCTTGCCTGGAGAATCCCATGGAGGGAGGAGCCTGGTAGGCTACAGTCCATGGGGTCGCAAAGAGTCAGACACAACTTAGCGACTTTAAATAAATAAAAATAAATAAATGGCTCCTCCATCCATGAGATTCTCCAGGCAAGAATACTAGTGTGCGTTGCCATGCCCTCCTGCAGGGGATCTCCTGACCCAGGGATCAAACCCACATCTCTTACATCTCCTGCACTGGCAGGAAGGTTTGTTATCACTAGCACACCTGGGAAGCCCTTCCTCGTCTATAATATCCTGGAAAAAATGAAATATTTGTAAAGTCCTCAGCATCAGATAAAGAGACAAACTGACATTAAAGCCTCAATTCTGAGTCTGGGCAGAGTACTGTTAAACATTTGTGGAAGAACCAAGATTATTTTCTGACCCTAGTAAATTCTGAGAACTGTGGGACTCCAAAATTGCAGACAGAGAAAGACACACACAGGCACAAAGGTAGACTTCTGTGCAGTACGCAGACAGAACCATGCTCCACTGCCCACCCCCTAGAGTTCCCAGTTAGTCCAGATATTAGCAACTTCCACACTATACTAAATTACACTATACTATGCTACACCATACTATGCTACCCTACACAATGCTATAGGATACTATACTACCCTACACTACACTGCACTGCACTACACTATCCTATACTTTACTATACCTAAGAATCCCACACCAGTAACTCCTTGACAAGGGTTTGAGGAGTTACTTGTGTGGCTGGTGAGGTTAGAAAGAAGGAACTGAGTGGAGCAGACTCCTGGGGTCTCTCACAAGCCAGCCTGCATGCCTGACGAATGTTTGTTGTGCCCCTGCCCTCCACGGGGTGAACTCAAGCAGACAGTGGCTCAAGTCTGCCTTCTCACAGGGAGTTCTCTTGCTGTCTCTAGTGCCAGGACTGGCAGGGATGAGGCAAGGCTGCCACACAAGAGCATTTTCTTAGCACACACTCTCCTTTACAGAGAACAAGCGTGTGTTGGGGGTCGGGGTGGGTGGGCAATCCTGGGAGTAATACCAGGATCGAAGTATGAGGAATGCCGCTAAGATACTCTGTTTCAACCACAAGTCTGCACTGCATTCTTCAGTCTAGCCTTACCAATAATATCCATCTCTCTGACTCTCATCTCATTCTCAACTGGTTCATGAACCTGTGGAGGCAAAGAGAGGGACATAATTTATTCCCTCTCCTACAAAAAATCAAACAACTACAAATATTCTTTAACAGACCAAAAAGGCCCACATCTTCAGTGAAAACTTCCCGTCACTTCTCTCATCACATATCTAATGAAGTTTATGGGAAAGGCAGTAGCCAGCACTGAATCCCTGGGTCCAAGGAATATTTCACTGTTTAAGGTTGTCTGGCCTATATTCCTGGATAAGTCATTGATCTGTTTTTCTGGTTTTCTCTTTTGAATAATAAAGGGTTAGGACTGTGAACATATGTAAAGTCCTTCTCTATTAGAACATATCCAATATTCACAAATGGGATAAGACAATAGTGTTAGCATGGCGAATTGGAAAACATAATACACAGTCGGTCACAGAGGAGCCAAGAAAATCTTCAGAGAGAACTGGAGCTGAAGCTGAAGAGGGTAGAATTTGGACATGCAGAAATCATGGGAAGGCATTCAAAATAGGAGCAGAGTTTGAGACAGATCTTTATATGAATACAAAAGGCAGCCTTATAGTTGTGTACACCTCCAGTTTACAAATATCAAAAATGATCAGATTTGTCATTTTGCATAGGTTCATTAGGGAGTTCCAGAGAAGGCAATGGCACCCCATTCCAGTACTCTTGCCTAGAAAATCCCATGGACAGAGGAGCCTGGAAGGCTGCAGTCCATGGGGTCGCTAAGAGTCAGACAAGACTGAGCAACTTCACTTTCACTTTTCACTTTCATGCACTGGAGAAGGAAATGGCAAGGAAATGCATTTAGAAGGAAATGCCTGGAGAATCTCAGGGATGGGGGAGCCTGGTGGGCTGCCATCTATGAGGTTGCACAGAGTCGAACACGACTGAAGCAAGTTAGCAGCAGCAGCAGCATTATGGAATTCATGCTCAGAGAAGTTAAAGTTACTAGCTCAGAGAAGTTACTAGCTCATATAGCTAGTAACGTGCAGGGTATGAATTCACTCTACCAGCTGCTCTACAGCTGTTTGTGTGTGGGGGGAGGGGTGCATGTACAAGTGTGCAAGCACTCATGCAGAGTTCATGTTTAGAGGGCTTATGGGGAATGAGATGGTTGAATGGAGCAGAGAATTCATGTGGAGCAGAGAATTCATGTAGTGCAAAACAGACATTGATTGCTTCTCGGTCAATCATCAAATAAAGATTTGGTATGCCTTAGGGTCGATCTAAAACTCTCATTAAGATGACTGAAATAACAGCTCACTGAATAGTCGATATTTCATTCATCTTAATGACCCAATCAGATCAACTCTTGGGAGATCTTCAGCACAGCTCCAGAGGGAAAAATTCTTACACAGACATAATAGCAGCTTTTGTTGAGCCCTCCTAACTAAATGATGGATTAAGTCACAGAGAGCTCCCTAGAGGAATGAGAGTTGAGCATTTATTGTTTATAAACAAAGTACCAAGGGTCATATCTTAATGAGGCAAATAAGGACATTGTAATATTGAGCAAATGGACAAAGATAGGAATGAGCAAGATATACATAAAGGATCAGAGGCATATTTTTTTTGACCAAAGCTGTACTTCCATGTCAGAGGCATATACAAATATGATGATAGAAAGTTCAAGTCAGAAAAGATGAGCAAACTGAAGGGGAATGGTCAAATGTATAATGTTTTGATCACTGTAACTTAGCTCAGGCTCTAGCAACACAGGAAAGTATCAGTAAGTGTTGGTTATGGTGAAAATATTAATGATGGTGATGATTTTGATGACAACAATCTGTTGGCAATTAGGAAAAATGATAATCAAGAAAAGATCAGTGTAAACATGACAAATGTCTGAGAAATTTTCTATTAAGAGATAATGAAGTAGGGATTGGATATAATCAGACCTGTGAAACAGCCTTTATAGGATAATAGATACAAGTACGTAAAATAAAAAAAGAAGCAGTGAAGAGAAAACTTGTTATGAACTGAATTGTATGTCCCTAAACTTCATGTTTAAGTACTAACCCTCCATGTGACTAAGTTTGAAGATAGGGCCTTTAAGCAAATACAACTGGTTTTCTGTATCCACAGAGGTTGAACCCAGATACAGAGGGCTGACTGTACTACCATTTTATACAAGGAATTTGGCTATCTTCAGGTATTGGTATACACAGGGTCCCCGGAATCAGTCACTCCTTGGATACAGAGAGGGCTGTAATTGAGGTTAAATGAGGTTGTAAGGGTGGGACTATAACACTATCTTATAAGAGGATGAGGAAGAAAAACCAAGAATGTACACACAAAGAGAAGGCAAGTATCAGTGAGCCAAGGAGAGAGGCCTCAGAAGAAACCAAATTTGTCATCATTTTGTTCTTAGACCTTTAGTTTCCAGAACTATCAGAAAACAGATTTTATTATTAAGTCACCCCATCTTTGGTATTTTGTTATAAATACCCAAGCAGACTAATACAAAGACCAATCCCAAAGACACTTGCCTCAGTGAAAGAATACAATTTTTTATAGTTTTTGTCACTGAGAGACAAAATAATCCATCAGGAAAGTGTTTAAGATAAGGAGGATTGCCCTTCAAGATTTGGACTCTTACAATGGATGAAAAACAATACCAAATTCCTAATTTCACCATGACTATCCAGAGTTTTAAGAAAAAGTTTAAAGGCTGCAAACACAGAACCCAATATTTGGACGCTATAGTAGCAAAAATAGATTATTTGGATACCTCAGAATATGAGGCTGAATTTTTTTTTCAATTTTATTCCCTTTTCTGTAATGTCTGAATCTGACCCAGATATCAAAACATTTCTAAAATTTTAGACCTAAAATATATCCTCTCAGCAAAAATGTGAAACTGATACAGTTTAAGTTTGAAAACTCTAGGGATGGGAGTCCTGTTTGCATTCCACCTCTTTCTCATGATCTGCTCCAAATTTCTCTCCAGATGACAGGCCTTTCTTTGTGCACCCCCTAAGTTGTAGCACCTTTTCCACAGTCCAATAATTCCATTCAATATAATTAAAACATAGCATAAGAGATAGGAAGCCCTTTCTCTTCCTATTAACAACAACCCAACCAAACAGTTGGAACTACAGCATGAATAATGGTTTTAATCAGAAAGGACAGAGTATAAGGCAGCAAACAGTTACAAAATTTCAATCACTTAATATATCAAAGTTTTCTTTTGTCTTTTACTCATTCACAAGGCACTTATCTAGCAACACAGGGGTCCAAACTAACAGGGGGTCCATCTTGCTACATCCTGGCTGTTAGAATCACATAACTTAGGGGGTTGAGAAAATGAAAGGTCAAGTGCCAGCAATGAAAATTTCAGGCTAGGAAATGATATAGAACATCTATGTTCACAGCCAACACCCGAAGTGCTCACTGGTACCACCTAATTGCAAAAACATGGGGAAACCCCATCCTCCCAAATACAACAATAGGTTTCCAACTTCAGCTTGTATCACAGTCACTTGGAGAGCTTGTTAAAACATGAATCTTTAGAGTTTCTGGTTCTGATCATTTTCATTTCTAGTAAGTTCTTGGGTGAAGCTGAGGTTGCTGGTCCTGGGACTTTCTTTTGAGAGTCCCTGATTAGAGTGACAGTTCCTAACACTTGGCTTTCAATTAGAAGCACTTGGACAGCTGGTCAAACAGATTCATGCTGAGGCCCCATCCATAGAAATTCTTATATACTTGGGTGAGAGTGGAGCCTTGGCATCCAAAAATTCCCCTGTACAGCCAGCACTGCTAGTTTAGAAGAATATAATTTAGATATGATTAGAGATTATTCTTCAAGGAGTTCATATTACAGATGAGAAAACAAGTTTAATATCATACAGTGGGATAATGGTACCTCCAGACCTTAAAAAAAAAAAAAAAAAAAAACGGGGAAAAAAAAAGCCTCTGGATTCCAGGGGGGTACCATTTCCCTTAATGGGACAGCACACAGAACGGGCAATATTTTAAGATCAATTTACTCTGCAAATTTCCCTCACTCTGCTTAAAACACACCTGTCTCTCTTCAGGCAGAGCCTGGCTCTCAATGCTATATCTGCTGTGTTAGGCAGGGCAGGGGGAACCCACCTCCAGTTCTCCTGCGCAGCTGAGGATGCCACCCAGGAGGAGCCGCCCGAGCGCCCTCCCTTCCCTTCCTCACACCAGCAGCGTTGCTCTGCGTCCCGACCCAGCCCCACACAGGTTCTGACCCCACGCCAGGAGCCAGGGCCAACGTGGCTGATGCTGGGGGAGGAGCCCACCTCTAAAGAAATGGAAAAGAAACGAACCAGCTGCTGTCAGGTGCCCTTTGGTCCCACATCGACTAAATCTAGGCTGCCAGAAGGCAGCGCAAAATGAATCTCATTTTAAAAAGCAGCTGATGGAGATAAAATCCAGCTCCTCAACCATCACAAATTCAGAGATTCAAGTCCTCCTCTGGTCCTGTCCCCAACACAAACACAGTGATCATTTTCCCATTATGGAATTTTACTGAATTCATCAACTCTAAGTAAAAATAAATAAATAAGGGGTTATCTGCTGTCCTTTTACAAATTTTGAGCTGATTTAACAGTCATCTGATAAACACACCCTGCATCACTAATGGTCTCTGGCCCATTAGTCTTGGTGTAAAAACTGAGAAACATCGCCATCTGCTGGTCCAGGGGCACACATGCGTGGAAATTTCCACTTCATGTTACCTTCAAACAAGAGGAAGGCGACATTAGGTCTGGAAATTTTGCAAACTAGTTGAAATTCAGGGCAAATCACTAAGTCCTTTCAGCAGAGTACAAACTACATTAAATTTTGGTTGACTTTCTGGTGTCTTATGTATGTGCATGAATGGGTTGAGGAAGGAAGGTCTTTTGCATGTGTCTTCATATTCTTTATTTTGTTGCCTTGGTCTTTTCTTGAAATGCTCAATGTTGAGATTTACACAGGTCCATTCAGCCAACACTGAGCTTCTTCCATGCTTTGAGTTTCCATCCAATGATAGACTCTGAGGAGAGGGAAATAGAACACAGTTTCATTCTCACAGCCTGCATTGATTAGAAGTGTGAGGTTCTGTGGTTTTTATTTCTGTGCATCTTGACAGTGAAACATGTGAATCATATTGGAACCAGATGATTTATTCTTAAAGTTGCCAAAATAATGCACTCTAATGGCTTCCTCTGGACTATATCCTTCTGGAAAATAGGAGATGAAGATTCCTGTGACCTGAAAGAGGGTTATCTTGGCCCCTGATCGGTGTGCTTGTTTACTCCTCCTTTCCCTTCCTCTTCCATCTTCAGGAAACTCCCCCTCCAAACCCACCTCAACATCCCCCACCAATTGCCACAGTGCTGATATCTCTGAACCCTAAGCAAATTGTATAGTGTGGTTTCTTACTTTAATACTTAAAATTGTGAAACTTATTTAAAATGTACAGAATGATTAATAGAGGAAGAGAGGGACTGCCAAGACAGAATGCAAGGTATTGAAGTGGGAGCTATTTTTGTCTTTGGTGATGAGACCTGGTGATGAGTGATGGTTTTCAAGATGATAATTGTATTCTCTTTTATTCCATGGAGCAGCATTGCATTCACTCTTCCTAACTGTGGAGTATGCTCTTTGCTTCATCCAGCTGTTTTAAAGGAGAGATGCCCTTATGGGAACCCAAGATAATCAATTCAGGCTGTGCAGAGCCCTGCAGACAGCTCAAATAGCTCTTTCTCCTTCCTGTCACCTTCCCCCATCCTCCCCACACCTTCTCTACCCAAATAGGCCAATGGAGAACCTCTGTCCCTTATGACTGAGAGTTGAGAAGTGAGGAATCAAAGGAAATGGGTAGGAGTAATGCCAGGCACTATAATGATTTCTTGCCAATGATGAGCTGGCTTGGAGGCAGTCCTGCCTGCTTTGACGCTTGAAAAAGACTCACCATAAAAGTAAGAGAAGAGTGTGCTCTTGGAACATGTAGCCTACACTGTTATCTGCAGACAAGTTAGATAGTCTGCTTTCATAGAACACTGGTCCTGTGGGAAAAACAACTTCTAAATTTCTAAATGGTTGGAACAAGAAGAAAACATGAAGAGGATTCAGTTCAGTTCAGTTCATTCACTCAGTCGTGTCCGACTCTTTGTGACCCCATGAATTGCAGCACGCCAGGCCTCCCTGTCCATCACCAACTCCCAGAGTTCACTCAAACTCATGTCCATCGAGTCAGTGATGCCATCCAGCCATCTCATCCTCTGTCGTCCCCTTTTCCTCCTGCCCCCAATCCCTCCCAGCATCAGAGTCTTTTCCAATGCGTCAACTCTTCACATGAGGTGGCCAAAGTACTGGAGTTTCAGCTTTAGTATCATTCCTTCCAAAGAACACTCAGGGCTGATCTCCTTTAGAATGTACTGGTTGGATCTCCTTGCAGTCCAAGGGACTCTCAAGAGTCTTCTCCAACACCACAGTTCAAAAGCATCAATTCTTCAGTGCTCAGCTTTCTTCACAATCCAACCCTTGTATCCATACATGACCACTGGAAAAACCATAGCCTTGACTAGATGGACCTTTGTTGGCAAAGTAATGTCTCTGGATTACACAGATGATAAACTCAAAGGACAAACATGAAGGATAAATTCCTGGAAGGACAAAGGAAGTTTGTTGAAGGTCACACAGGACAAGAATGGCAGAATTGTATCTCCAGCATTTTAGACAAGATTTCTTACTATAATCCACTTCCTCACAAAATAGTGTTGCCACTGACCACTGAGCAGTGGCCACAGGACTGGAAAAGGTCAGTTTTCATTCCAATCCCAAAGAAAGGCAATGCCAAAGAATGCTCAAACTACAACACAATTGCACTCATCTCACACACTAGCAAAGTAATGCTCAAAACTCTCCAAGGAAGGCTTCAACAGTACATGAACCATGAACTTCCAGATGTTCAAGTTGGATTTAGAAAAGGCAGAGGAACCAGAGATCAAATTGCCGACATACGTTGGATCATCGAAAAAGCACAAGAGTTCCAGACAAACATTTACTTCTGCTTTATCAAATGTCAAACCTTTGACTGTGTGGATCATAATAACCTGTGGAAAATTCTTCAAGAGATGGGAAAACCAGACCACCTGACCTGCTTCCTGGGAAATCTGTATGCAGATCAAGAAGCAACAGTTAGAACTGGACACAGAAGAACAGACTGTTTCCAAATCGGGAAAGGAGTATGTCAAGGCTGTATATTGTCATCCTGCTTATTTAACTCATATGCAGAGTACATCATGAAAAATGCTGAACTGGATGAAGCACAGCTGGAATCAAGATTGCTGGGAGAAATATCAATAACCTCAGATATGCAGATGACACCACACTCATGGCAGAAAACGAAGAACTAAAGAGCCTCTTAATCAAAGTGAAAGGAGAGTGAAAAAGTTGACTTAAAACTCAACATTCAGAAAACAACATTCTCTGAGACCTGTCTTCTAAGCCTCTCCACATTTCCACACACCTCATTGTCTCCATAGTCATTGATTTCTTCCACTCCTCAGTAGAGGTTCTTGAACCTTCCTTCTTTAATTGTCCAGTGAAATCCACATGCAATCTAAGTATACACAAGCCCTTAAAGGTAGAACATAACAAGAATTGTAGCATCGTGGATTTAATTTCCCTGGATGTTATTGCTGTTTTTGAGGTCAACACACCAAAAACTCACCACTCAATTATTGCTTTTAATGCACAAGGTAGATCTGATTTGATATTAGTTTGACATTACAACCAGATAATACTTTTTAAATGACAACTTATCTTTAACATGATTTTAAACCACTAGAATTTTCCTTAACTAAATCGAGAGAGTTTTGGGTGAGAGGTACATAGTGCTTTAAAGCCTATTTCTTTGTAGGTCAAATTGATCTACCTGAGCTCTTCTACATGACAGTTAGGCTTGACCACCTGACCCTGATTATTGTGGTTCTGTCATATTTGACTAGTGGGAGAAAGTTATGCTTACATATTTTGCCACTGCTATGAATTTTAATTTAATCCAATTCTGAAATATGCTATTTAAGTCGATCTCAAATTCAGTTCTCACAGAACCATGGGGAATATGTGTGTGAAAGCTGATTTATATCCTTTTCATTTTGAAGCATTTCTTCTTTTCCCTTTGAAAGAGGTCAGTGTGCATCTGCCCACATTTTGGTCTCAGAGAACACAAGCCTTCTGGATTTTTATGAGCTCCAGATGGAGTTGTAGCGGCTGTCCATTGCAACATCAGTGTGATTTGTATAGCATTAATAGCCCTTTTGTTCCACGAACTTCAATCATCTTCAAAATGTAAGAGTATTGAGTGCCTTATTTCATGTGGATAATAAGGACGAATGTGCACTTGGATGTGAGCTTATATGCTATGGTTTTTGATACTGACTTTAAAATCACACTCCACTCTGATCCTCATGCACTACCAGCTCAGTGCACTGGTTTGTGGATGCTGAGTGTGTTGTGGGTCAGACTGAAGAGCACTAAGTTACAGCTTACACTTAGTGTGAGTTGATACTACGCTGAGAAATTTGTTCCTTTAACTAGAAAGAATGAAATTATGCAGACATATTAAGGTCTTGTACGTGAATAAGTGCTGTAGCAACAAAGTGGCTTTCAATTTCCAGAACACGTTATTTAAAAAATAAAAATAAAAAGCAATATCTAGTTTGGGTCAATATTTTAAAGGAGTTTTCTTCTAATTAATGTTATTACTGACTTTCAAACCAATTATAACAGGACAGCATGAAAGTCCATGAGAAAAAACGATGTGGCCCCATGAGGAAAAAAAATATATATGTGTGGCCTTGTTACAAAACATGCTGTAGAGGAACTTTACAAAAAAAAAAAAAAAAAAATCAGCCTCTTCAAATTAATGCCAAAGGAAAAGTGCAAAGAGTCAAAAGATTTCCAGGAAGCAGAACTTAAAGTAAAGCAAACAATCACCAGATACTCAATAAAAATGAACTGAGCTTTATATGTGTAACCAAAAAAAAAAAAAAAAGAAAGAAAGAAAAAAAAAAATCATGTGTTAATTGATCCCAAGCTCTCCTCTAACAAACTAACCATCACAGGCTGTATAACAAGAAAAGCAACTCAAATGAGGTGCTGGTGTGCTGCAAGGAAAAGTAGCCCCCTCACACTGCAACTAGAGAGAGCCTTCATGTAGCAACAAAGACCCAGTGAAGCCAATAAATAAAATTTTTTTAATTTTTATTTTTACTTTATTTTGCTTTACAATACTGTATTGGCTTTTGTCATACATTGACATGGATCCGACACGGGTGTACATGAGTTCCCAATTCTGAGCCCCCCTCCCACCTCCCACTCCATATCATCTCTCTGGATCTTCCCCGTGCACCAGCCCCAAGCATCCTGCATCCTGTATCTAACATAGACTGGCAATTCATTTCTTAAATGTTTCTTACATGTTTCTATGCCATTCTCCCAAGTCATCCCACCCTCCCCCTCTCCCACAGAGTCTAAAAGTCCGTTCTATACATCTGTGTCTCTTTTGCTGTCTCGCATACAGGGTCATCATTACCATCTTTCTAAATTCCATATATATGTGTTAGTATACTCTATTGGTGTTTTTCTTTCTGGCTTAATTCACTCTGTATAATCGGCTCCAGTTTCATCCACCTCATTAGAACTGATTCAAATGTATTCTTTTTAATGGCTGAGTAATACTCCATGGTGTATATGTACCCCAGCTTTCTTATCCATTCATCTGCTGATGGACATCTAGGTTGTTTCTATGTCCTGGCTATTATAAACAGTTCTGCGATGAACATTGGGGTACATGTGTCTCTTTCAATTCTGGTTTCCTTGGTGTGTATGCCCAGCAGTGGGATTGCTGGGTCATAAGGCAGTTCTATTTCCAGTTTTTTAAGGAATCTCCACACTGTTCTCCATAGTGCCTCTACTAGTTTGCATTGCCACCAACAGTGTAAGAGGGTTCCCTTTTCTCCACACCCTCTCCAGCATTTATTGCTTGTAGACTTTTGGATCGCAGCCATTCTGACTGGTGTGAAATGGTACCTCATTGTGGTTTTGATTTGCATTTCTCTAATAATGAGTGATGTTGAGCATCTTTTCATGTGTTTGTTAGCCATCCGTATGTCTTCTTTGGAGAAATGTCTGTTTAGTTCTTTGGCCCATTTTTTGATTGGGTCATTTATTTTTCTGGAATAAGCTGCATAAGTTGCTTGTATATTTTTGAGATTAGTTGTTTGTCAGTTGCTTCATTTGCTATTATTTTCTCCCATTCAGAAGGCTGTCTTTTCACCCTGCTTATAGTTTGCTTTGTTGTGCAGAAGCTTTTAACTTTAATTATATCCCATTTGTTTATTTTTGCTTTTATTTCCAGAATTCTGGGGGGTGGATCATGTGATTTATGTTGGAGCGTGTTTTGCCTATGTTCTCCTATAGGAGTTTTATAGTTTCTGGTCTTACATTTAGATCTTTAATCCATTTTGAGTTTATTTTTGTGTGTGGTGTTAGAAAGTGATCTAGTTTCATTCTTTTACAAGTGGTTGACACATTTTCCCAACACCACTTGTTAAAGAGATTGTCTTTAATCCATTATACATTCTTGCCTCCTTTGTCAAAGATAAGGTGTCCATATGTGTGTGGATTTATCTCTAGGCTTTCTATTTTGTTCCATTGATCTATATTTCTGTCTTTGTGCCAGTACCAACCATACTGTCTTGATGACTGTGGCTTTGTAGTAGAGTCTGAATTCAGGCAGGTTGATTCCTCCAGTTCCATTCTTCTTTCTCAGGATTGCTTTGGCTATTTGAGGTTTTTTTGTATTTCCATACAAATTGTGAAATTATTTGTTCTAGCTTCACTTTCACTTTTCACTTTCATGCATTGGAGAAGGAAATGGCAACCCACTCCAGTGTTCTTGCCTGGAGAATCCCAGGGATGGGGGAGCCTCATGGGCTGCTGTCTATGGGGTCGCACAGAGTCAGACATGACTGAAGCGACTTAGCAGCAGCTGCAGCCCTGTGAAAAAATAGAGTTGGTAGCTTGATAGGGATTGCATTGAATCTGTAGATTGCTTTGGGTAGTATACTCATTTTCACTATATTGATTCTTCACTATATTGATCCATGAACATGGTATATTTCTCCATCTATTAGTGTCCTCTTTGATTTCTTTCACCAGTGTTTTATAGTTTTCTATATATAGGTCTTTAGTTTCTTTAGGTAGATATATTCTCAAGTACTTTATTATTTTCATTGCAATGGTGAATGGAATTGTTTCCTTAATTTCTTTTTCTACTTTCTCATTATTAGTGTACAGGAATGCAAGGGATTTCTGTGTGTTGATTTTATATCCTGCAAATTTACTATATTCATTGATTAGCTCTAGTAATTTTCTGGTGGAGTCCTTAAGGTTTTCTCTGTATAGGATCATGTCGTCTACAAACAGTGAGAGTTTTACTTCTTCTTTTCCAATTTGAATTCCTTTTATTTCTTTTTCTGCTCTGATTGCTATGGCCCAAACTTCCAGAACTATATTGAATGGTAGTGGTGAAAGTGGGCACCCTTGTCTTGTTCCTGACTTTAGGAAATGCTTTCAATTTTCACCATTGTGGATAATGTTTGCTGCAGGTTTGTCATATATAGCTTTTATTATGTTGAGGTATGTTCCTTTCATTCCTGCTTTCTGGAGATTTTTTATCATAAATGGATGTTGAATTTTGTCAAAGGCCTTCTCTGCATCTATTGAGATAATCATATGGCTTTTATATTTCAATTTGTTAATGTGGTGAATTACATTGATTGATTTGCAGATATTGAAGAATCTTTGCATCCCTGGGATAAAGCCCACTTGGTCACGGTGTATGATCTTTTTAATGTGTGTTGGATTCTGATTGCTAGAATTTTGTTAAGGATTTTTGCATCTATATTCGTCAGTGCTATTGGCCTGTAGTTTTCTTTTCTTCTTCTTTTTTTTTTTTTTTTTGGCATCTTTGTCAGGTTTTGGTATTAGGGTGATTGTAGCCTCATAGAATGAGTTGGGAAGTTGACCTTCCTCTGCAATTTTCTGGAAGAGTTTGAGTAGGATAGGTGTTAGCTCTTCTCTAAATTTTTGGTAGAATTCAGCTGTGAAGCCGTCTGGACCTGGGCTTTTGTTTGCTGGAAGATTTCTGATTACAGTTTCAATTTCCGTGCTTGTGATGGGTCTGTTAAGATTTTCTATTTCTTCCTGGTTCAGTTTTGGAAAGTTGTACTTTTCTAAGAATTTGTCCATTTCTTCCACGTTGTCCATTTTATTGGCATATAATTGCTGATAGTAGTCTCTTATGATCCTTTGTATGTCTCTGTTGTCTGTTGTGATCTCTCCATTTTCATTTCTAATTTTATTGATTTGATTTTTCTCTCTTTGTTTCTTGATGAGTCTGGCTAATGATCTGTCAATTTTATTTATCCTTTCAAAGAACCAGCTTTTGGCTTTGTTGATTTTTGCTATGGTCTCTTTTGTTTCTTTTGCATTTATTGCTGCCCTAATTTTTAAGATTTCTTTCCTTCTGCTAACCCTGGGGTTCTCTAATTCTTCCTTTTCTAGTTGCTTTAGGTGTAGAGTTAGGTTATTTATTTGACTTTTTTCTTGTTTCTTGAGGTATGCCTGTATTGCTATGAACTTTCCTCTTAGCACTGCTTTTGGGTTGTTGTGTTTTCATTTTCATTCATTTCTATGCATATTTTGATTTCTTTTTTGATTTCTTCTGTGATTTGTTGGTTATTCAGAAGCATGTTGTTCAGCCTCAATATGTTGGAACTTTTAATAGTTTTTCTCCTGTAATTGAGATCTAATCTTAATGCATTATGGTTGGAAAAGATGCTTGGAATGATTTCGATTTTTTTAAATTTATCAAGGTTAGATTTATGGCCCAGGAGGTGATCTATCCTGGAGAAGGTCCCATGAGCACTTGAGAAAAAGGTGAAAATCATTGTTTTGGGGTGAAATGTCCTATAGATATCAATTAGGTCTACCTGGTCTACTGTATCATTTAAAGTTTGCATTTCTTTGTTAATTTTCTGTTTAGTTGATCTGTCCATAGGTGTGAGTGGGGCATTAAAGTCTCCCACTATTATTGTGTTATTGTTAATTTCCCCTTTCATACTTGTTAGCATTTGTCTTACACATTGTGGTGCTCCTATGTTGGGTCCATACATATTTATAACTGTTATATCTTCTTCTTGGATTGATCCTTTGAACATTGTGTAGTGGCCTTCTTTGTCTCTTTTCACAGCCTTTGTTTTAAAGTCTATTTTATCGGATATGAGTATTGCTACTCCTGCTTTTTTTGGTCTCTATTTGCGTGGAATATCTTTTTCCAATCCTTCACTTTCAGTCTGTATGTGTCCCTTGTTTTGAGGTGGGTCTCTTGTAAGCAGCATATATAGGGGTCTTATTTTTGTATCCATTCAGCCAGTCTTTGCCTTTTGGTTGGGGCATTCAACCCATTTATGTTTAAGGTAATTATTGATAAGAATGATCCCATTGCCATTTACTTTATTGTTTTGGGTTCGGGTTTATACTCCCTTTCTCTGTTTCCTGTCTAGAGAATATCCTTTAGCATTTGTTGGAGAGCTGGTTTGGTGGTGCTGAATTCTTTCAGCTTTTGCTTGTCCTTAAAGCTTTTGATTTCTCAAAGATTTGCAGTTATCCTTATGGGAATCCCCTTCTGTGTTATTTGTTGTTTTTCCCTTGCTGCTTTTAATAATTGTTCTCTGTGTTTGATCTTTGTTAATTTGATTAATATGTGTCTTGGGGTGTTTCGTCTTGGGTTTATCCTGTTTGGAACTCTCTGGGTTTCTTGGACTTGGGTGATTATTTCCTTCCCCATTTTAGGGAAGTTTTCAACTATTATCTCCTCAAGGATTTTCTCATGGTCTTTCTTTTTTTTCTTCTTCTTCTGGGACTCCTATAAGTCGAATGTTGGAGTGTTTCATATTGTCCTGGAGGTCTCTGAGATTGTCCTCATTTCTTTTAATTTGTTTTTCTTTTTTCCTCTCTGCTTCATTTATTTCTACCATTCTATCTTCTATTTCATTAATCCTATCTTCTGCCTCCATTATTCTAGTATTTGTTGCCTCCAGAGTGTTTCTGATCTCATCACTGCATTATTCATTATATATTGACTCTTTTTTATTTCTTCTAGGTTCTTGTTAAACCTTTCTTCCATCTTCTCAATCCTTGTCTCCAGGCTATTTATCTGTGATTCCTTTTTTTTTTTTTTTTTTTTTTGTGATTCCATTTTGATTTCAAGATTTTGGATCATTTTCACTATCATTATTTGGAATTCTTTCTCAGGTAGATTCCCTATCTCTTCCTCATTTGTTTGGTTTGGTGGGCATTTCTCCTGTTGCTTTACCTGCTGGGTATTCCTCTGTCTCTTCATCTTGGTTATATTGCTGCCTTTGGGGTGGCCTTTCTGTAATCTGGGAATTTGTGGATTTCTGTTTATTATGGAGCTTCCTCACTGGGGGTGGGGTTGTAACAGTGGCTTGTCAAGGTTTCTTGGTTAGGGAAGCTTGTGTCGGAGTTCTGGTGGGTGGAGCTGGATTTCTTCTCTCTGAAGTGCAGTGAAGTGTCCAGTAATGAGTTATGAGATGTCAGTGGTTTTGGAGTAACTTTGAGCTGCTTGTATATTGAAGCTCAGGGGTGTGTTCCTGTGTTGCTGGAGAATTTGCGTGGTATGTCTTGCTCTGGAACTTGTTGGCCCTTGGGTGGTGCTTGGTTTCAGTGTAGGTATGGAGGCATTTGATGAGCTCCTGTCAATTAATGTTCCCTGAATTCAGGAGTTCTCTGATGTTCTCAGGATTTGTACTTAAGCCTCCTGCTTCTGTTTTACAGTTTTGTTTTTACAGTAGTCTCAAGACTTCTCCATCTATACAGCACTGATGATGAAACATCTAGGTTAAAGATGAAAAGTTTCTCCACATTAAGGGACACCCAGAGAGGTTCACCCTGGGTATGGATGCTGCCCCACAGGAGACCCCAGCAGACCCGCACACACGTGTGCGGAATCCACAAAACACCTTGGTGTCTCACTCCTCTCTCGGGCCATGCGGCGAAGCCTACGCACTCCAAGCTGTGCAGCCGAGGGCGGTGGATCCCATGAGTGGCGAGTTGGCTAGGGCACACCACCTGGCTGGGGGGCGCATCGCTCCCAGGGCTGGCGCAGGCTGCGGCGGGGAGAGGGGCTCCCAGGGAAGTTGGCGACACTGGGGGCTGACTTCGGACTTCACGCTCGCTTCAGCTCGGGTGGCCGGGTGCATCCTCCAGGATAAACAGGGACTTGCTGGTGGAATGGGGGCCGACTGCGGGAAACCTCCGCTGGCCGCCGCCTAGAAAGAGTGCAGCAGTGTCACGCCACCTGGAACCCCTAGCAGCGCCAGGAGCAGAGAGTGAGCGAGAGCGGCCGGCTGCTTCCTCCCGGCTGCAGGTACTGAAAATTTCTACTCTGTGGTTTAAAATCTGTTTTGGGGCCTTCTCAGGAGTCTTTCCATCTCTTAGCTCTGCTTCTCTCTGTGTTGTTTCTACTTATGGTAGGTTCTCCAGTCAGGTGGACAGAAGGCTGCTGACAGCTCTAGAGTCATGTTCCATCCTCTCAGCAACTGCAGCTGAAAAAACGGTCCTCTTCCTCAAAAGTTTTAAGCAAAGAATCTGAGAGTCTAACTTTACTCTCTAAATGTTTTTTTTTTTTTTAATGTACACTGAAATAGATATTTTTTTCAAAATTAAGAGTTTTACATTTCTGAAACCATGACACAAATTTATTGCTACCATGAATACAAGAGAAAACATAGTCCCCAAGACAACTTTCAAAATAAGGAAAATCAAAGCCAGAAAATATCAGTACAGCTCACACAGTCAACTAGCAGGAACCAGTCTTACAACTCTGATCTCCACTGTATCTGACATGAATACCCCTCAATTTGAGGTTGTGCAGAGAGCTGGGATTCTCTGAGGGTGGTTTTCAGGTCTTTTGCCATTTTTATAACCTTAGGAAAATTACTTAACTCTCTCTTTCTCTTCTTCTATTTATCAATAAGGATAATGCAGGTATTATTTGGGAAGAACTTTGAGTCAGTCTGATTAAAGATCCTATTTAAAGTGCCAGGTGCCATTCCACAAATAAATGGAAAAATAGCAAGAGGAAATCTGCGTTCAAACATCTCAGTCTCTTTTGCTCCCTAGTCTCTCTCACTCTCCAGCACCAAGCCGCCACTTAGCCCGTGGAAAGATGAAGCTAAACAGAAGATGATTAATCTTGTATCAAACCTCCTCAGCACAAGGCAATAATTGAAACATTCCATTGCAATCTCCCCCACCTACTTTTTCCTAGAACACATGATTACATCCAGATTATTATTTTGCCATTTCTTTTTGAATTGGGAAGTGTAACAGCCATTTTGAACAGTACGTAGTTTGTTGGAGATTTTGGCAATGACCTTGGACTGTGTCAGCGAAATCTGCATGGTGCACTGGTGAGGACAACTGAGCCGCTATTAGATTATCTTTAATGCTGCCAGGATACACAAAAGGAATGATCACTAATACAGTTCAGTTAGGGGCAAGTGACTATTCTCTTTCTACAAAACTCCAGAGAGAATAAACAGGTCAGTTTACTTCTGCTGCTGCTGCTGCTGAAGTAAAATCTAAATCGCTGCTAAAATTTAATCACGACTCCTGATAAGTTGCTTCAGTCGTGTCCAACTCTGTGCGACCCCATAGACGGCAGCCCACCAGGCTCCCCCATCCCTGGGATTCTCCAGGCAAGAACACTGGAGTGGGTTTCCCTGTCCTCTGCTAAACAAAATAAGCGTGACATTGTAACAACTATTATCCTGAATGGTTAAAATAAATGTTAGATCAGTTAAGTTCAGTCACTCAGTCCTGTCAGATTCTTTGCAACCCCATGGACTACAGCATACCAGTCCCCGTCCATCACCAGCTCCCAGAACTTGCTCAAGCTCATGTCCATCGAGTTGGTGATGCCATCCAACCATCTCATCCTCTGTCGTCCCCTTCTCCTCCTGCCTTCAATCTTCCCAGCATCAGGGTCTTTTCCAAGGAGCCAGTTCTTCACATCAGGTGGCCAACATTAGATAGATTCACATATAAATTCATTAAATGTGGCTAACCAAGTTTTGACTTTTTCTTTCCCATATCTTTGGTCAGTACAATGCTAAGCTCTATAATGGAATGGAAAACTCTCATTTTGGAAGCTTTCAAAATGTGAAAGTAAAATATATGTTTTGAGTGGTTTTCCTAAAGGAAAAGTAGAATTTCCCTACATTATAATTTATATCACAAAGGGTGGAAGAGGGGCCCCTCTAGAAGAAGAGAAAGAAGGCATTCTGACAAGGAAGAAGAGAGATGAGCTATGGAGTTGTACCCTCACCTTTATGAGGGATGGCCTTTGTACTTCTTCACCTGTTCTCTAAAAATAATTACTTCTCTATGTTGCATTTCCCTCTGGCTATGGCTAATCTTTCAGTAAAATCTGTTACATAAGGAAGTCTTGGGTCAATGGTGCTTTGGGGAACCGAGGCTAGTGTTCCCATTTTCTTCCCAAGGAAGCCAATATGGCAATAGCCATAGGGAGAATGGAAACCTCCAAATAACAAGAGATAGCAAAAAGGTGAATGGAGTTCTCAGGGGCAGCTAAAAGTGATCCTAAAGACACTAATAAGCAAAAAGGAGATGGCATCAGTATACATTGACTCTAAAACTGATGCGAGGAAAATCCTGTCTGTTTCATAGGTAGGTGACTTTTACGAAGATGAGAACAAACAAAAGATTCTCATACTAATAAAATGGGCATTATTCAGATACTAATAAAATGGGCAGTATTCCAGATAGCAGACACTGGAATCAATACACTTCAAATAGTGCTGGGTTCATAAAACCTAAAATCTTTTGAATTTATTAAAGAAAAACTCTGTAAAATGATACAGAGTAAGGGTTGGCAAACTATGACCATGGGCGAAATCCAGCCCACAGCCAAATTTGTAAAGAAAGTTTAAATTCATAGCTTTCCCACACTCATTTGTTTTTATATTGTTTTTGACTGTGTTCATGCTACAACAGTAGAGGTGAGAGGCTGTGGCAGAGATCATATGGCCCACAAAACCTAAGATATGTGTTATCTGGGCTTTTATAGAAAATGTTTGCTGACCCTTGTTGTAGAAAAAGAAACAAAGGTGTTTAACCAGTACTCGGAAGATCTGGACCCAGTTTCAGTTCTACCCCAGTGTGTTCTTAGCAAAGTCATTTAATATTTCTAAGTCTACATTTTCTATCTGAAAATGAAGCTAATAGTTAATGCACTGGCACAACAAGGTTTTGGTGAAGTTCATGATGTGATTTATACTTGGAATACTTGGAAAACTATAAAGGTATAATGGTCTATATAAATTGTTTCTATTTAACTACAACAGAGTGTATTCTGTTAGAAATTATATTACTCAGTGTTTGGGGGGTGAACAAGATGTTGAAATGGTCAGGTAGCAGGTTATAATTCATGAGGTGTTGGGTTGCAATTTTGATTGTGAATAAATATTTGGAATTTGGAATTCATATCTCCCCAGAAATAGAATCACAAAGAAATCTTGCCACACCCTGCCTTTGCCTCTGACTCCAATCACATGGGCCACAAATGTAGAAGCTACAATTCTATGTATCACTTGTGCCTTTGCTCTTACTGAGGCTTGTTCTGGACCCCTCCTCTCACCTGCTTGCTGCTAAGTCACTTCAGTTGTGTCCAACTCTGTGTGACCCCATAGATGGCAGCCCACCAGGCTCCCCCATCCCTGGGATTCTCCACGCAAGAACACTGGAGTGGGTTGCCATTTCCTTCTCCAATGCATGAAAGTGAAAAATGAAAGTGAAATTGAAGTCATGTCCAACCCTCAGCGACCCCATGGACTGCAGCCTTCCAGGCTCCTCCATCCATGGGATTTTCCAGGCAAGAGTACTGGAGTGGGATGCCATTGCATTCTCCGCTTCCTCTCACCAGCAACTCTCTATGATCTTTAGTCTAAATAACTAAGAAATCAGTTCAGGTGTGAGCTCAGCAAGACACCTTCCCTGACTCTCTTGTTCCAGATAACTTGTCCTCTTTATTGGGCCGAATTGTTGACTGCTCACAGCATATGCCTGTTATTGCTACTCCCCAGGTATATTATAATTAAGCATAAATCTTTACGTGTTTCTTCCCCTCCCCCAGCCCCCACCTTAAAAGAAGCTTCTGGAGGACAGGGACTGTGTCTCAACCAAATAGCTTCCATTGCTGGGAAAACACCAGCACCAGGTAATTTCCACTTTTTCCAGCTACATAATAGGAAAGATATTGTTGTCTTCATCTTAAACTTTTGAAGAAAGTGCAGACTGGAGCAGAAGAGCTACCTATTCAGAAGGAAACTGCAAATGATGAATGGAGCCACATTTAATGCTGTAAGGAATTCCCCCAGCCCAAAATACTCCATTCTTAATCATTATGTTATTCAGAGCCCCTCATTTTCTGAAAATTATCTGATTCCCAACAGTTTTGACACATTAAGGCAAAGCAAAATTCTTCAAACTATGGAAATATTTGTTAACAAGCCAATTGCCTACACAATTATCTTCTCTTACCTTCTCATATTGCCTCAACTTAGTCTCTATCCCATATTTTCTGATGTACAGCTCCAGCATTTGTGTCTTATCTATTCACACTGTGTATGAATGTGCAATGCAAAATTATTGCAAAGTGAAATCACACATTTTGCAAAAATCTCAAGTTTCTATGACATCAACGAAAATGATTTTGGAAAAATCATTTAAAACATACACAGATCCTTGAAAACTGAGAATTCAGTATAGAGCTAGATTAATTAAAAACAAAAAAGAAAAAAAGGAAATTAATGATGACAGATTAGATCATTTAAAAGAGAATGATTTAAATATCAAAGAATCAAGGGAACCTCTTAGGAAAGCTGATAATCATTAAATATTTATACAGAAATAACTTTCTTCATGATGATGATATGAAAGCCAAATATAAAGTAAAGGATGCCTTTTTGTATTATCTTAAAAGATCTATTAATATTCTTTATTTTTCCTGTAAGAATAGCTCCTAGTTGTAATCAAAATATGAAGTTTATCATTATTTTATTTTCATATTTTTCCTCAAAAAACTTCATTTAATTATTTGTCATGGAATTCTATGTGGATGATAGTATCTAATTACTCTGTCTACAGTTAGATAAGTTGAGGACAAGCAACATGACTCAAGAAGAGTCAAATCATTGCCCTAGAAATTTAGAATGAGAAAGAGAAGCATTCTTTTGGTTGCCCAGACTGACAAATGCACAGCTAAGAACAGTTTGTGCCCAGATTTCCTGACATGTGAAGCGAAAAAGCTCACAAAGCAGGTCTGCAAGAAGAAAGACTAATGCAGCAGAGATGTAATAACAAGAGAATAAAGAGGACCTATCTTTGGTCCCAACACCCAACAAATTTGTGTCCTTGACCCTTCCAAGTAAACTTGAAATGAATTCTTCTTTTGATTTCCTTTTGTAGGGTTCCTTGGGTTACTGTCTAAGGCAAGCCAGAGATGCCTCTGTATCCACAGTAACCCTCCTCTAACCAGACCCTCCTCAGAAATCCTAGAGAATGTGCCCACAGGAAGCCTGAAAGCCTCCAAATCCCTTGCATATGCCTCTTCTTCAGACTGTTGTCTGGAGTATAAACCAAGTCACTGCTGTGAATACCCCATCCCCAAGTGATGGACTCAGGGGAGCTGTGGCAATGTTGTAGGTAAAGTTTGAACTGGGACATTCACTCATGCCACATAAGGTCTCTCACAATGTAGAACAGAAGCTTGGGTAGGAAGAGAAAGTATGTGGCCTTAGACCAAGGCAGATGGTGTGTCTGAGATTTAAACTCAAACTTGTCATTCCAGATTATTATGTATTATCCAAGGAGAATGTATTAGAATTAACAGTTTCCAGCTTAATGTATGGACCTCTTGAATAGCTCAGTTGGTAAAGAATCTGCCTGCAATGCAAGAAACTCCAATTCGATTCCTGGGTTGGAAAGTTCCCCTGGAGAAGGGATAGGCTACCCACTCTAGAATTCTTGGGCTTTTCTGGTGGCTCAGATGGTAAGGAATTCTCCTGCAATGTGGGAGATATATATTCAATCCTTTGGTTGGAAAGACCTCCTGGAAGAGGGCATGGCAACCCACTCCAGTATTCTTGCCTGGAGAATCGTTATGGACAGAGGAGCCTGGAGGGCTACAGTGCATGAGGTCATGAAGAGTCAGACATGACTTAGTGAATAACACAGCACATCACAGCTTGATGTATAACTGTTATATATTTAGACACACAGAATATAAGCCTCCATTTTTCATTCTTTTCCAGATGGTGTATATATAAGAAGCAGGCCTGACATCTTGTGATAAAGATAACGTTGATTCAACCAAACTGAAGTATACATCATGGCTCTAATACTACACTAGGCTCTATACAGTTTTTATAATTGCATGTCATGAATGATGCAGAATTTCATGAGTTACCTTCCCAGGAATAGTGAGATTCTGGATTGCTCTAAACTGTGTCAGATATAGAATGATTCAGAGTAAAACTAATTCCTTATGATTATCAAGTGGAAGTGAGAAATAGATTTAAGGGACTAGATCTGAAAGATAGAGTGCCTGATGAATTATGGACAGAGGTTCGTGACATTGTACAGGAGACAGGGATCGAGACCATCCCAGGAAAAGATGCAAAAAAACAAAATGGCTATCTGGGGAGGCCTTACAAATAGCTGTGAAAAGAAGAGAAGTGAAAAGCAAAGGAGAAAACGAAAGATATGAGCATCTGAATGCAGAGTTCCAAAGAATAACAAGGAGAGATGAGAAAGCCTTCATCAGTGATCAATGCAAAGAAATAGAGGAAAAGAACAGAATGGGAAAGATTAGAGATCTCTTCAAGAAAATTAGAGATACCAAGAGAACATTTCATGCAAAGATGGGCTCAATAAAGGACAGAAATGGTATGGACCTAACAGAAGCAGAAGATATTAAGAAGAGGTGGCAAGAATATACAGAAGAACTGTACAAAAAAGATCTTTACAACCCAGATAATCACGATGGTGTGATCACTCACCTAGAGCCAGCCATTCTGGAATGTGAAGTCAAGTGGGCCTTAGAAAGCGTCACCATAAACAAAGCTAGTGGAGGTGATGGAATTCCAGTTGAGCTATTTCAAATCCTGAAAGATGATTCTGTTGAAAGTGCTGCACTCAATATGCCAGCAACTTTGGACAACTCAGCAGTGGGCACAGGACTGGAAAAGGTCAGTTTTCATTCCAGTTCCAAAGAAAGGCAATGCCAAAGAATTCTCAAACTACCACATATTCACACTCATCTCACACGCTAGTAAAGTAATGCTCAAAATTCTCTAAGCCAGGCTTCAGTAATAAGTGAACCCTGAACTTCCAGATGTTCAAGCTGGTTTTAGAAAAGGCAGAGGAACCAGAGATCAAATTGCCAATATCCACTAGATCATGGAAAAAGAAAGAGAATTCAAAAAAAAAAACAAAAAATCTGTTTCTGCTTTATTGACTATGCCAAAGCCTTTGTGTGGATCACAATAAACTGTGGAAAATTCTGAAAGAGATGGAAATACAAGACCACCTCACCTGCCTCTTGAGAAACCTGTATGCAGGTCAGGAAACAACAGTTAGAACTGGACATGGAACAACAGACTGGTTCCAAATAGGGGAAGAAGTACATCAAGGCTGTATATTGTCACCCTGCTTATTTAACTTCTATGCAGAGTACATCATGAGAAACACTGGGCTGGAAGAAGCGCAAGCTGGAATCAAGATTGCCAGGAGAAATATAAATAACCTCAGATATGCAAATGACACCCTTATGGCAGAAAGTGAAGAGGAACTGAAAAGCCTCTTGATGAATGTGAAAGAGGAGAGTGAAAAAGTTGGCTTAAAGCTCAACATTCAGAAAATGAAGATCATGGCATCTGTTCCCATCACTTCATGGGAAATAGATGGGGAAACAGTGGAAACAGTGTCAGACTTTGTTTTGGGGGGCTCCAAAATCACTGCAGATGGTGATTGCTTATACCTTGGAAGGAAAGTTATGACCATCCTAGATAGCATATTCAAAAGCAGAGACATTACTTTGCCAACTGGTCCGTCTAGTCAAGGCTATGGTTTTTCCAGTAGTCATGTATGGATGTGAGAGTTGGACTATGAAGAAACCTGAGTGCCGAAGAATTGATACTTTTGAACTGTGGTGTTGGAGAAGACTCTTGCAAGTCCCTTGGACTGCAAGGAGATCCAACCAGGCCATTCTAAAGGAGATCACTCCTGGGTGTTCTTTGGAATGACTGATGCTAAAGCTGAAACTCCAATAGTTTGGCCACCTCATGTGAAGAGTTTACTCATTGGAAAAGACTCTGATGCTTGGAGAGATTGGGGGCAGGAGGAAAAGGGGACGACCAAGGATGAGATGGCTGGATGGCATCACCGACTCGATGGACGTGAGTTTGAGTGAACTCCGGGAATTGGTGATGGACAGGGAGGCCTGGTGTGCTGCACTTCATGGGGTCACAAAGAGTTGGACACAACTGAGTGACTGAACTGAACTGAACTGAAGAAGGTAAAATATCACCTTGTGAATGGATAAATGCCTGACAGGATAAATCAAGTAATCTGGTTTCATACTTTAACAATTATGGTTGGCCATGCCTATCCATAGGTTCTTCATCCAGCTGTACTCTGCAATTTTATATAAGGAATTTTAGTGTGGAGGATTTCGGTATCCTTTGGAGTTCTGGAATCAATATTCCATAGGTATTGAGGAAAAACTGTATTTCTATAATCCTTAATTATGGGCAGGAACTATGAACTTTGGAACCTAAAAATCCAAGCTATCTTTATCTGCAGAATCTGATCCTATTAATTTAGTCTCTGTTTTAGACTTCATCTATATGAGAATATGGAATCTACCATCACACTTTAGTTGAATTATAGGAATAACTACCCATAATTTGGGCCTCACTTGTGGCTCAGCTGGTAAAGAATCCCCCTGCAATGCAGGAGACCTGGATTCAATCCCTGGGTTGGGAAGATCTCCTACAGAAGGAAAAGGTTACCCACTCCAGTATTCTGGTCTGGAGAATTCCATGGACACTCTAGTCTAAGGGGTGCAAAGAGAAACAACTGAGCAACTTTCATTTTCACCTGTAATTTGTGCTTGCCTGGTGAGTCAGTGGTAAAGAATTCAATGCAGGAGACACTGGTTGAACCCCTGGGTCAGGAAGATCCCCTAGAGAAGAAAATGGCAACCCACTTCTCCTAGCGACGGAATGAAATACCAACACTGCAGAGTGGTTTGAATCTTTTTACTTTTCAACTCCCCCTTCTTGCAGCTGCTTTACTTTATATCTTTTGCACCACAGTCTACAGGGCAAGTTGCCAAACACCATAATTCAGCGGCTATACAGTGCGCAGGCGTGGGGCGAGATAACCTTTACCTTAACTTATTTACTGCAGCTAAGACTTTGTTTTGAAAACTTCCTTATCAACTTAGAATCCGTTTTGTCCCTGGCTCTGTTCATTTTGAGGAATCAGAGAAACATCCTTGTATGCAAGAAATGTTCTTTTCCCACAGGAACAAACAGAGGATTCTGGGCAGAACATCTCGTTTGCAAGAATGTTCAGCCCTGGTTGAGAGTCTCATTTGCAAGCACTTCTCAACCTTCCTTATACCTTGTTCCCTACACACTTCAGTATTGTTCCCTGGGAAATCCCATGGGAAGAGGAGCCTTGTGAGCTACAGTCTATGAGGTTGCAAAAGAGTCAGACATGACTTAGTGACTAAAAAAACACCTGCAGTTCAACTCACATTTGACAAAAACCAGTGAATTTCATTTAGTCAAGGCCTAAAATACCAACTGACTAATTTTTTTAAGTATTTTCCCTTAAAAACTTTGATCTATTTATGATAGACATAGAATCTAATTATAGATATAAAAGTAAAATAAAACCAAAATCTATTAGGATAAGGTGAAACACTAGGATCCTATGGCTCAACTTTAATACCACCACTTCACAGAGAACAAAGTTGAGTACCAAAGTAGTGAAGCAACTGGCCCAAAGTCACTGTATATTTTTTAATCCATCTCTAAATTGCACAGGTCTATTTTAAAACAGTTTCTTTCTAGGTTTAAAAAGAAAACATGCCATCTAAAAATACTATAAGCAGGCTGGAAATCAGCTTTTTGTTAAATGACTTTTCAACAAATACTCCTATAATATTCTCGTTTCTGCAAGCACTTAGCATGGAAATTTTCCTTGGGGTTATTGTTTGCTTCAGTGTGTATAAGTAGCATTTAACTGTCTTTCTAAAGTAACACTCTTTATCCCTAGTTAAGACTATGCCTAACTTTAATTGACTTCAGAATAAGTAACGGAGACTCAACTTTAATGATCATATCAGCCTTTCTTTGTAATTGACGAGCACATTAAAAAAAAAAAAAAAAACAGAAAACATTTGATGGCCACCACACCCAAAGGGTATGATATCCGTTTCATCTTAGGGAACTGGAATGCAAAAGTAGGAATTCAAGAGATACCTGGAGTAACAGGCAAGTTTGGTCTTGGAGTACAAACTGAGGCAGGGCAAAGACTAGCAGAGTTTTGCCAAGAGAATGCACTGGTCATAGCAAACACTGTCTTCCAACAACCCAAGAGATGACTCTACATATGGACATTATCAGATGGTCAATACTGAAATCAGATTGAATACCAGACCACCTTTCGCCAAAGATGGAGAAACTCTATAAAGTAAGAAAAACAAAATTGGGAGCTGACTGTGGCTCAGGTCATAAACTCCTTATTACCAAATTTAGACTTAAATTGAAGAAAGTAGGGAAAATCACTAGAACATTCAGGAATGACCTAAATCAAATCCTTTATGAATATTATGAATATACGGTGGAAGTGCCAAATAGATTCAAGGCGTTAGATCTGATAGAGTGCCTGAAGAACTATGGATGGAGGTTTATGACTTTGTACAGGAGGCAATGATCAAAACCATCCCTAAGAAGAAGAAACTCAAAAAGGCCAAACGGTCGTCTGAGGAGGCCTTACAGATACCTGAGGAAAGAAGAGAAACTAAAGGCAAAGGAGAAAAGGAAAGATATATCCATCCGAATGTAGAGTTCCAAAGAAGAGCAAGGAGAGATAAGAAAGCCTTCCTAAGCGAACAATGCAAAGAAATAGAGGAAACAACAGAATGGGAAAAACTAAAGATCTCTTCAAGAAAATTAGAGATACCAAGGGAACATTTCAAGCAAAGATGGGCACAACAAAGGACAGAAAATGTATGGACATAAGCGAAGCACAAGATATTAAGAAGAGGTGGCAAGAAACACAGAACTGTACAAAAAAAAAAAAAAAAAAGATCTTAGTGACCCAGATAACCATGATGGTGTGATCACTCACCCAGAGCCAGGCATACTGGAGCGTGAAGTCAAGTAGGCCTTATGAACAAAGTGGAGGTGATGGAATTCCAGTTGAGCTATTTCAAGTCCTAAAAGATGATGTTGTTAAATTGCTGCACTCAATACAGTAGCAAATTTGGAAAACTCAGCAGTGGCCACAGGACTGGAAAATGTCAGTTTTCATTCCAATCCCAAAGAAAAGCAATGCCAAAGGATGTTCAAACTACCACACAGTTGCACTCACCTTACAAACTAGTAAAGTAATGATGAAAATTCTCCAAGCTAGGCTTCAACAGTATGTGAAACAAGAACTTTCAGATGTTCAAGCTGGATTTAGAAAAGGCAGAAAACCAGAGTTCAAATTGCCAGCATCCCCTGGATCATAGAAAAAAAGCAAGAGAATTCCAGAACTCCAGAAAAACAGTTTACTTCCCCTTCATTGACAACACTAAAGCTTTTGACTGTGTGGACAACAAATCGTGGAAAATTCTGAAAGAGATGGGAATACCAGACCACCTTACCTGTCTCCTGAAATCTATGCTGGTTAAGAAGCAGCAGTTAGAACCAGACATGGAACAAAGGACTGGTTCCAAATTGGGAAAGAAGTACATCAAAGCAGTATATTTTATTTAACTTATTTGCAGAGTACATCATGTGAAATGTGAATTGGATAAAGTACCAGCTGGAATCAAGATTGTTTGGAGAAATATCAATAACCTCAGATATGCAGATGATACCACCTGTATGGCAGAAAGCTAAGAGAAACTAAAGAGCCTCTTGATGAAAGTGAAAGAGGAGAATGAAAAAGCTGGCTTAAAACTCAGCATTCAAATAATGAAGATCATGGCATCTCGTCCCATCTCTTCATGACAATTTTATGTATAAAAAATGGAAACAGTGACAGACTTTATTTCCTTGAGCTCCAAAATCACTGCAGATGGTGACTGCAGCCATGAAATTAAAAGACACTTGCTTCTTAGAAGAAAAGCTATGACCAATCTACATAGCATATTTAAAAGTAGAGACATTACTTTGCCAACAAAGGTCCATATAGTCAAAGCTGTGGTTTTTCCAGTAGTCATGTATGGATGTGAGAGTTCGACTACAAAGAATGCTGAGCACCGAAGAATTGATGCTTTTGAACTGTGGTGGTGAAGACTTTTGAGATCTCCTTGGACTGCAAGGAGATCAAACCAGTCAATCCTAAAGGAAATCAATCCTGAATATTCATTGGAAGGACTGATGCTGAAGCTGAGGTTCCAATACTTTGGCCATCTGATGCGAAGAACTAACTCACTGGAAAAGCCTCAGGTGCTGGGAAAGATTGAAGGCAGGAGGAGAAGGGGATAACAAAGGATGAGATGGTTGTATGGCATCACTAACTCGATGGACATGAATTTGAGCAAGCTCTGGGAGATGGTGAAGGACAGAATAGCCTTGTGTGCTGCAGTCCATGGGGTCACAAAGAGTCAGATACAACTGAGAGACTGAACAACAACAACATCCAAGAGGAAAAATTCTAAAAATAAAAATTATTTTAAATTTAAAATTTGCTTAATTTGAACAATATTTAAGTTTAGTAAACACACACACATATACATTAAAAAAAAAAAAAAACTGGTACAGGTTAAAAAAATCCAGAGAGTCATAACATAATAAATTAGGTGAAAAAATGATTAATAATCAGCATATTCAAAGAGACTGACCATGCATCATCTGTCTTCAAAGAGCTTATAGTAGAAGCTTCTTGAGGAGACACTATTTTTAATACAAGAAAGCATACGATAACAAAAACACAATTGAATACAAAAATTGGTACTCTAGAAGTTCAAGAGGAAAAAGTATGAGCATGGTACGGAGTGTTCATGTGCTCAGTCACACAGTCGTGTCTGGCTCTTTGCCACCCCATGGACTGTAGCCTGCCAGGTCCTCTGTCCGTGGAATTTTCCAGGCAAAAATATTGGAGTAGGTTTCCTTCTCCATGAGTGTTCATAGACGGTATTCAAAACAAGCAAGACTATAAATCTAGAACTTGGGTCTTACATATATATATATATTATATTTCTTCTATTTTAATTGGAGGCTAATTTCTTTACAATATTGTATTGGTTTTGCCATACATCAACATGAATCGGCCACGGGTGTAAACATGTTCCCTATTCTGACCACCCCCTCCCCACCTCCCTCCCCATACCATCCCTCTGGGTCATCCCAGTGCACCAGTCCCAAGCATCCTGTATCATGCATTGAACCTGGACTGGCCATTCGTTTCACATATGATATTATACACGTTTCAATGCCATTATCCCATATTATCCCACCCTCAGGCTCTCCCACAGAGTCCAAATGACTGTTCTATACATCTGTGTCTCTTTTGCTGTCTCACATACAGGGTTATCGTTACCATCTTTCTAAATTCCATATATATGCATTAGTATACTGTATTGGTGTTTTTCTTTCTGGCTTACTTCACTCTGTATAATAGGCTCCAGTTTCATCCACCTCATTAGAACTGATTCAAATGTATTATTTTTTAATGGCTGAGTAATATTCCATTGTGTATATGTACCACAGCTTTCTTATCCATTTGTCTGCTGATGGACATCTAGGTTGCTTCCATGTCCTGGCTATTATAAACAGTGCTGTGATGAACATTGGGGTACATGTGTCTCTTTCAATTCTGGTTTCCTCGGTGTGTATGCCCAGCAGTGGGATTGCTAGGTCATATGGCAGTTCTGTTTCCAGTTTTTTAAGGAATCTCCACACTATTCTCCATAGTGGCTGTACTTATTTGCATTCCCACCAACAGTGCAAGAAGGTTCCCTTTCTCCATACCCTCTCCAGTATTTATTGCTTGTAGACTTTTGGATAGCAGCCATTCTGACTGGCATGACATTGTACCTCATTGTGGTTTTGATTTGCATTTCTCTGATAATGAGTGATGTTGAGCTTCTTTTCATGTGTTTGTTAGCCATCTGTATGTCTTCTTTGAAGAAATGTCTGTTTAGTATTTTGGCTCATTTTTTGATTGGGTCATTTATTTTTCTGGAATTGAGCTGCAGGAGTTGCTTGTATATTTTTGAGGTTAATCCTTTTTCAGTTGCTTCATTTGCTATTATTTTCTCCCGTTCAGAAGGCTGTCTTTTCACCTTGCTTATAGTTTCCTTTGTTGTGCAGAAGCTTTTAATTTTAATTAGGTCCCATTTGTTTATTTTTGCTTTTGTTTCCAGTACTCTGGGGGGTGGCTCATAGAGGATCCTGCTGTGATTTATGTTGGAGAGTGTTTTGTCTATGTTCTCCACTAGGTGTTTTAAAGTTTCTGGTCTTACGTTTAGATCTTTAATCCATTTTGAGTTTATTTTTGTGTATGGTGTTAGAAAGTGAACTAATTTCATTCTTTTACAAATGGTTGACCAGTTTTTCCAGCACCACTTGTTAAAGAGATTGTCTTTACTCCATTCTATATTCTTGCCTCCTTTGTCAAAGATAAGGTGTACATAGGTGCGTGGATTTATCTCTGGGCTTTCTATTTTGTTCCATTGGTCTATATTTCTGTCTTTGTGCCAGTACCATACTGTCTTGATGACTGTGGCTTTGTAGCAGAGCCTGAAGTCAGGCAGGTTGATTCCTCCAGTTCCATTCTTCTTTCTCAAGATTGCTTTGGCTATTTGAGGTTTTTTGTATTTCCATACAAATTGTGAAATCATTTGTTCTAGCTCTGTGAAAAATACCATTGGTAGCTTGATAGGGATTGCGTTGAATCTATAGATTGTTTTGGGTAGTATACTCATTTTCACTATATTGATTCTTCTGATCTATGAACATGGTATATTTCTTCATCTGTTAATGTCCTGTTTGATTTCTTCCACCAGTGTTTTATAGTTTCTTGCCGGGGTCCAGCCCCGGTGGATCCAGGGAATTCAAAGTGGGGACGGTGCTGGCAAGGAAAGACCTATTTATTTATTAATATAAGATTATATTAGGAAGAAATACTGTAGTAGGAAAATTTAGTAGAGAAAAGAAGGCTGAATAACTTGGCTTACGGGGAAAACGAATAATATTCCAGACAATGAATTTGCACCATCTACGTTAGGCAGCTGGTGCCCATTTGAATATCGGAGAGTGCCCCGCCTTGGGCTCTCTCTCTTATGGATCTTAAAAGCTAGGACAAGTAAGTAGACATGGTGAGCCTCCACGTTCAAAGGGATCAGCCTGAAAAAGAGTAAAAAGCAGATACGGGGGAAACCAGTCCTTCCAATGACTGGCCCCGCCTCTATTGTCTAGAAAGGCCTTTTATACCTTTTTGATTGTACATAGAGATCAATGGGTAATACAAAATTATGCAGCTTTAGCAGCCCAGACTCTTTCTGTATATCTTTTTGTATACAAAAGGTCTCAGGTGATTTACATTATCTTCTGGCCAAGAGGCTTGCTAACACTTTTTGGCTCTCTTCATTAATGAATGTTAATTTCATTTCCCCTGAAGTGTTTTTCTTTAATCTACATCTCCTTAAAGCACTAAAGTTACATCTCTATAGAACAAAGGCGCAGTAGGTTATAACAAAGAAGGTATTTAACTCAAAGATTTAATGTTGCTACTTGTTTTTTATATATACCAACTATATCAACAAATAAAAGATATTAAGATTTGGCAGCAAGTATTGGCTCAACAAATGAAACTTTTAATCAGTCCTATTCTAATGATTTTGACTCCTTGGAAGCCCCTACATTCCTAGGATGTTTTAAGCTTCCTGTGCCTCCTGCAGTCAGGAGGCCTCAAACAATCACATGCGCAGCTGTACGAGTCCTGCAGGCAGGCTAAAAAGCCATCAGAAGGGTTTTTGGATTGAAACACCCTTTCAAATGCAGAAGACTAAAGCCTTGAGATGACATTTTCCAGGCAGGCATATTCTTATTTTGGGGGGTACATGCTCAGGAAATACCAGGAGGGAAACCTGAGATCTGACTCGACCTTGCACATCAGTTATCTGCCGCATGACCTTGTCACGGGTAGGATTTCTTCACTCTGGCTCCCGGCAGTTTCTATATATAGGTTTTTTGTTTTTTAGGTAGATATATTCCTAAGTATTTTATTCTTTTCGTTGCAATGATGAATGGAATTGTTTCCTTAATTTCTCTATTTTTTCATTATTATTATATAGGAATGCAAGGGATTTCTGTGTGTTGATTTTATATCCTGCAAATTTACTATATTCATTGATTAGCTCTAGTAATTTTCTGGTGGAGTCTTTAGGGTTTTCTCTGTAGAGGATCATGTCATCTGCAAACAGTGAGGGTTTTACTTCATTTTTTGCAATCTGGATTCCTTTTATTTCTTTTTCTGCTCTGATTGCTGTGGCCAAAACTTCCAAAACTATGTTGAATAGTAGTGGTGAGAGTGGTCACCTTTGTCTTGTTCCTGACTTTAGGGGAAATGTTTTCAATTTTTCACCATTGATAATAATGTTTGCTGTGGGTTTGTTATATATAGCTTTTATTATGTTGAGGTATGTTCCTTCTATTCCTGTTTTCTGGAGAGTTTTTATCATAAATGGATGTTGAATTTTGTCAAAGGCTTTCTCTGCATCTATTGAGATAATCATATGGCTTTTATTTTTCAATTTGTTAATGTAGTGTTTTATGTTGATTGACTTCCAGACATTGAAGCATCCTTGCATCCCTGGAATAAAGCCCACTTGGTCATGATGTATGATCTTTTTAATATGTTGTTAGATTCTGATTGCTAGAATTCTATTAAGGATTTTTGCATCTATAATCGTCAGTGCTATTGGCCTGTAGTTTTCTTTTCTCTTCTTTTTTTTTTTTTTTTTTGGCATCTTTGTCAGGTTTTGGTATTAAGGTGATGGTGGCCTCATAGAATGAGTTTGGAAGTTGACCTTCCTCTGCAATTTTCTGGAAGAGTTTGAGTAGGATAGGTGTTAGCTCTTCTCTAAATTTTTGGTAGAATTCAGCTGTGAAGCTGTCTGGACCCGGGCTTTTCTTTGCTGGAAGATTTCTGATTACAGTTTCAATATCCATGCTTGTGATGGGTCTGTTAAGATTTTCTATGTCTTCCTGGCTCAGTGTTTGAAAGTTGCACTCTTCTAAGAATTTGTCCATTTCTTCCAAGTTGTCCATTTTATTGGCATATAATTGCTGATAGTAGTCTCCTATGATCCTTTGTATGCCTGTGTTGTCTGTTGTGATCTCTCCACTTTCATTTCTAATTTTATTGATTTGATTTTTCTCCTTTTGTTTCTTGATGAGTCTGGCTAATGGTTTGTCAATTTTATTTATCCTTTCAAAGAACCAGCTCTTGGCTTTGTTGATTTTTGCTATGGTCTCTTTTGTTTCTTTTGCATTTATTTCTGCTCTAATTTTTTAGATTTATTTCCTTCTACTAACCCTGGGGTTCTTCATTTCTTCCTTTTATAGTTGTTTTAGGTGTAGAGTTAGGTTATTTATTTGACTTTTTTCTTGTTTCTTGAGGTATGCCTGTATTGATATGAACCTTCCCCTTACCACTGCTTTTATAGTGTCCCACAGGTTTGGGGTTGTTGTGTTTTCATTTTCATTCATTTATATGCATATTTTGATTTCTTCTATGATTTGTTGGTTATTCAGAAGCGTATTGTTCAGCCTCCATATGTTGGAATTTTTAATAATTTTTCTCCAGTAATTGAGATCTAATCTTACTTCATTGTGGTCAGAAAAGATGCTTGGAATGATTTCAGTTTTTTTTGAATATGCCAATGCTCGATTTATGGCCCAGGATGTGATCTATCCTGGAGAGGGTTCCGTGTGTGCTTGAGAAAAAGGTGAAATTCATTGTTTTGGGGTGAAATGTCCTATAGATATCAATTAGGTCTAACTGGTCTATTGTGTCATTTAAAGTTTGTGTTTCCTTGTTAATCTTCTGTGTAGTTGATCTATCCATAGCTGTGAGTGGGGTATATAAATTTCCCACTATTATTGTGTTATTGTTAATTTCCCCTTTCATACTTGTTAGCATTTGTCTTACATATTGTGGTGCTCCTATGTTGGGTGCATATATATTTATAATTGTTATATCTTCTTCTTGGATTGATCCTTTGATCATTATGTAGTGTCCTTCTTTTGTCTCTTTTCACAGCCTTTGTTTTAAAGTATATTTTGTCTAATATGAGTATTACTACTCCTGCTTTCTTTTGGTCCCTATTTGCGTGGAATATCTTTTTCCAACCCTTCCCTTTCAGTCTGTATGTGTCCCTTGTTTTGAGGTGGGTCTCTTGTAGACAACATATATAAGGGTCTTGTTTTTTTATCCATTCAGCCAGTCTATGTCTTTTGGTTGGGGCATTCAACCCTTTTACATTTAAGGTAATTATTGATAAGTATGATCCTGTTGCCATTTCCTTTATTGTTTTGGGTTCGGGTTTATACACACTTTTTGTGTTTCCTGTCTAGAGAATATCCTTTAGCATTTGTTGGAGAGCATGTTTGGTGGTGCTGAATTCTCTCAGCTTTTCCTTGTCTGTAAAGCTTTTGATTTCTCCTTCATAATTGAATGAGATCCTTACTGAGTACAGTAATGTGGGCTGTAGGTTATTTTCTTTCATCACTTTAAGTATGTCCTGCCATTCCCTCCTGGCCTGAAGAGTTTCTATTGAAAGATCAGCTGTTATCCTTATGGGAATCCCATTATGTGTTATTTGTTGTTTTTCCCTTGCTGCTTTTAATATTTGTTCTTTGTGTTTGATCTTTGTTAATTTGATTAATGTGTGTCTTAGGGTGTTTTGCCTTGGATTTATCCTGTTTGGGACTCTCTGGGTTTCTTGGGCTTGGGTGATTATTTCCTTCCCCATTTTAGGGAAGTTTTCAACTATTATCTCCTCAAGGATTTTCTCATGGTCTTTCTTTTTGTCTTCTTCTTCTGGGACTCCCATGATTTGAATGTTGTGGCATTTAACATTGTTCCAGAAGTCTCTGAGATTGTCCTCATTTCTTTTAATTCATTTTTATTTTTTCCTCTCTGCTTCATTTATTTCTACCATTCTATCTTCAACCTCACTAATCCTATCTTCTGCCTCCATTATTCTACTATTTGTTGCCTCCAGAGTGTTTTTGATCTCATTTATTGCATTATTCATTATATATTGACTCTTTTTTATTTCTTCTAAGTCCTTGTTAAACCTTTCCTGCATCTTCTCAATCCTTGTCTCCAGGCTATTTATCTGTGATTCCATTTTGATTTCAAGATTTTGGATCAATTTCACTATCATTATTTGGAATTCTTTCTCAGGTAGATTCCCTATCTCTTCCTCTTTTGTTTGGTTTGGTGGGCATTTATCCTGTTCCCTTACCTGCTGGGTATTCCTCTGTCTCTTCATCCTGTTTATATTGCTGTGTTTGGGATGGCCTTTCTGTATTCTGGCAGTTTGTGGAGTTCTCTTTATTGTGGAGTTTTCTCTCTGTGGGTAGGATTGTATGGGTGGCTTGTCAAGGTTTCCTGGTTAAGGAAGTTTGTGTTGGTGTTCTGGTGGGTGGAGCTGGATTTCTTCTCTCTGGAGTGCAATGAAGTGTCCAGTAATGATTTATGAGATGTCAATGTGTTTGGAGTGACTTTGGGCAGTGTGTATATTGAAGCTCAGAGCTATGTTCCTGTGTTGCTGGAGAATTTGTGTGGTATGTCTTGCTCTGGAACTTGTTGGCCCTTGGGTGGTGCTTTGTTTCAGTGTAGTTATGGAGGCGTTTGATGAGCTCCTGTCAATTAATGTTCCTTGAAGTCAGGAGTTCTCTGGTGTTCTCAGGATTTGGATTTAAGCCTCCTGCTTCTCGTTTTCAGTCTTATTTTTACATTAGCCTCAAGACTTCTCCATCATCTTTTTAAGACAAAGGGCTGCTTTTCTGGGTGCCTGTTGTCCTCTGCTGGCATTCAGAAGTTGTTTTGTGGAATTTACTCAGCGTTCAAATGTCTTTTTGATGAATTTGTGGGGGATAAAGTGGTTTCCCCATCCTATTCCTCCATCCTCTTAGGACCGCCCCAGAACTTGGGTCTTAAAGGAATCAAGCAAACCATCTGTGAGGACATTTTAGATTTCACTTGTGGGTTTCATTACCTCCTGAAGACTCAGTTTCCAGTCATTGGTAAGAAGTAACTTAGATGCAGTGCTCAGCATCATATCTAATACTAATTGCAGTGAATGTGAGGTTTGCCCACATCTCTCCCTGGGCAAGTGTCAGAATGTAACATGCCATCACATTACCCAATCTGCCTCTCTTGCCTCAGTGAGCAGTGCCTTTCAGTGGCACCTGATCTAAGCTAGCTTAATCATAGTACCTCACTCCCCAGCCACAGTGACTGATTCTCAAGCATGGATACATAACCCAATCGAGACCAAATTAGAGTACTCTTTGACCTAGAGCCTAAGGAAAGAGCCTCTTTCCCTTCTGGTGACCAGCCAGGATTGAGGGTTTTGCCATATGCCAAACTTTGAGCACTAAAATTGGGAAGCTCTCAGGAAAACTGGGAATGCACTAGCTGGGAAGAATGATTCCCAAACAACCTATGGAATAAGCAAGTCTACAGTAGGAAAAATGGAGCCATTATACAGAGAGAACAGAAATGGGGAGAAAGACAGTGCTGGTGAGCTTCCAGCCTTGGTCTGAATTGTTTTCAAAGCTAGACACTTTCTGTTTTACTTACTTTTGATTACATGTTGCAATTAGTTTCCCTTGATTAGGGTAACTAAGTTAAGGTTTCTGTCACTTGTAATCAAAAAATCCTAGTCACTACATTGACCCATGTAAAATGCTTCTTATATATTAGCCATTATCATTATAATTGTTGTAACTATTGTTAAATTCTACCAAGAAACTTTATTTCTCCTGGTTTATTAGTTAAGATGTACTGTTGTTTAGTCGCTATGTCATGTTTGACTCTTTGCAACCCCATGCAGCACTACAGCATGCCAGGCTTCCCTGTCCTTCACTTTCCCAGAGTTTGCTCAAACTCATGTCTATTGATGCCATCCAGCCACCTCATCCTCTGTCATCTTCTTCTCATCCTGCCCTCAATCTTTCCCAGCATCAGAGTCTTTTTGCAATGGGTCAGCTCTTCCCATCAGGCGGCTCAAATATTGGCACTTTAGCTTCAACATCAGTCCTTCTGATGAATATCAGGACTGATTTCCTTTAGGATTGACTGTTTGGATCTCCTTGCAGTCTAAGGAACTCTCAAGAGTCTTCTCCAACACCACAATTCGAAAGCATCAAAGATGAACAAAGAACATAAAAATAAATAATTCTGCTCTCATGGAAACACAGCCAGAGACCACTTGGGCTAATTTGAATGACATGGTTCCTACTACTGGCCCAGAAATCATCTCCAACATCCAAGGAAACTTGAAAGCAGAAATGCTGCATAAGGTCCAGACAGTTATTTGGGTATAGAACAGTACTGAATGACTCTCCTTCCACTACTTGCATCTAGGCAAGCTCCCCAGTCTCAGCTACTATTCTAATTTCTGGTAAAAGATTTGGATGTGTAGACTGGTAAAATTCTGCTTGGTACATGGTTTTCTCAAGATGAAAAAAATATATGAAACTCCATACTGTTTCAAAAACAGGAATTTTCCCTGATTGTTTTTAAAAGTCAATGTTGTTCAGAGATAAAAGATAATGCATCATTGGCCAAACACGACTGAGTGACTTCACTTTCAATTTTCACTTTCATGCATTAGAGAAGGAAATGGCAATCCACTCCAGTATTGTTGCCTGGAGAATCTCAGGGACAGAGGAACCTGGTAGGCTGCCGTCTAATGGGGTCGCACAGTGTAGGACATGACTGAAGCAACTTAGCAGCAGCAGCAACAGCAGCCCAAACAGTTATTGACTACTTTAGTTACTTTCCATTTCAGAATCTATTGAATAATAATAATTTACTTTCCATGTAACCCATAGCTTGAAGTAGAATATTTTTTTAAATGTTCTTAATTTATAATAAAATACCATTCTTTACTTAAATCTTTCTCCTGAGATCAACCTGAAGCAAGAGATTCACATGGAACTTGCTAGGCTTATATCAAAAAGCAAAGACCAACAGAGAAATCCCACAATGGTTTTTAGATTTTTGCTTAGAAATGAAACTCTAAGAAGAAACTTTGCTTCTGTTCACATTTCACTAGCCAAAGTAAGTTGTACGAAAAAGACAATGGAGAAGGAAAGGAAATTATAATTATCGTTTGCTCACTGGGGTGGGGGAAGGAGAAAATTTTTGGAACACTGGTACAGTTTAATACAAGTTTTGCTACTCTGATGGACCCCTCTCTTTTCCTTTATCTTCCTTCTTTCTGGCAAGTTCCGTCCCAGTACTTTCTTGCAGCTCAACTCTCATCTACACCCCAAAGTCTCTCTTCCCTGATTCCTTAAGCTATTTTGTTTCTTATTACTCATGACTGTGCATCCCTTCTTAAATTTCTTGAATTTATATGATAAAATATATTATCAGTCTTACAGCTGGTAATGGCTCAGAGTGTCACACCTCTTAGACAACTTTGTTCTTGACTTTAAATTATCTCCACAAATATTTTTAATCATTGAGTCTAAAAGAGTATGCTAGGTATTATACACTAAGTTATTTCTCTTTAAAAGCCTATTAAAGGGGGGCAGTCCTAAGATGGCAGAGGAATAGGACGGGGAGACCACTTTCTCCCTCACAAATTCCTCAAAAGAACATTTCAACGCTGAGCAAACTCCACAAAACAACTTCTGAATGCTGGCAGAGGACATCAGGCAACCAGAAAAGCAGATCATTGTCTTCAAAAACAGGTAGGAAAAAATATAAAAGACGAAAAAAGAGACAAAGGAGGTGGGGAGGGATCTCCGTCCCAGGAAGGGAAGCCCATCCCGGGAAGGGAATTTTAAGAAGAGAGGTTTCCAAACACCAGGAAACACTCTCCCTGCCGAGTCTGTGGTGAGCCTTGGAAGCACAGAGGGCAACATTACAGGAAGGAAAAATAAATAAATAATTAAAACTAACAGATTACAAGCCCAACAGTAACTCCCCCAGCGGAAAAGCAGCACAGATGCCTGCATCCGCCACTAACAAGTGGGGGCAGGGCAGGGAGGTGTGGGAGGCACAGGCTGCAGTGCTTTTAAGAATCAGGCAGGAACACCCCGTGCGTAACCCAAACGAACTAACTTGGGCTAGCAAACCAGACTGTGGGATAGCTACCACACGAAAAGTTCGAACATGAGAAACCACCAGGACCGCACACAGAACAAAGGACAGAATGGAAATAGCCGGCTGCAGACCATCCCCCGCCGGGGACAGGCAGCCAGAGCCGTAAGGGCTGGAAAGGGGCAATCGCAGCCCCAGAGAGACTTTACCTACCAAACTGCAAGCAGGCTTCTTTGCTAACATTTCTGGGGGTGCTGGACAGTCACCGTGTGCCTCACAAGGGGTGCCAATGGTACACCCAGGAAACTGAGCAGCAGATACAGGAAAGGCGACAAGTCGCAGCAACCACGCGCAACAAGTCACAGCGACCATGCTCGCCAAACACCTGAGATACTCGGACCTGGGTAGGGCACAAAACACAGTCCCAACTGAATCTGCGCCTCTGAGTGCTAACTGAGCGCTGAACCTGAGCAGCTTAGACCAGAGAGGTGCACGCAGCCTAGGGCCAGCCTCAGGTTCCCAGCTGAGCAACGTAGAGCTGGAGTGGTTTGTGCACCGTGAGAAGGGACAGGCCCAGCGGGGCTGAGACACTGCGTGCACACAACAGTGTTATTTGTTTGCAGCTCCCCTCCCTCTCCACAGCGTGACTGAACAAGTGAGCCTTGAAACAAACAAACAAAAAAAAGTGTCCACCACCCCCACCCCCCGCCCCGTGTCAGGATGGAAACCAGTCACTGAAGAGACCAGCAAACAGAAGAAGTTAAATAGAGGGAACCACCTTGGAAGTGACCCCACACTGCCCACAACACCAGAGAAAGGGCCAGATATATCTTTACTATTTTTACAATCATTCCTTTTTTGTTGTTGTTTGTTTGTTTTTTGTTGATGCTGTTGGGGGGCTGTTTTTCCTTCTTTTCTTTCCTTCTTCTTCTTTTTTCTTCCCCCTAACTTTTTAAAATTGTTAAGTCCTCTATTTCCCCTCTAATTTTTATTTCTATAACCTACTATTACTTTTCAAAAAAAAAAAGACTATTTTTTAAAGCAAACACCATATATAGTCTTTGCATGGTTGTTGGTATTTTTTAATAATTCTTGTGGCTTTGTTTTTTTGTTTGTTTTGTTTTCTTGTTTTTTTTTTTTTTTTCTTTTTTCCTTCTTCTTCTTTTCTCTAATATTGTATTTTTGAAAATCCAACCTCTACTCTAGATTTTTAATCTTTGCTTTTTGGTTTTTGTTGTCAATTTTGTACATTTCAAAACCCAAACTTCACTACCCAATTTTACCTGAGAGCAAGATTACTGCCTTGACCACTCTCTCCTCCTTTGGACTCTCCTTTTTCTCCACCAGGTGGCCTCTGTCTCTTCCCTCCCCCTTCTCTTCTCTATCCAACTCTGTGAATCTCTGTGTGTTCCAGATGGCGGAGAACACCTAAGGAACGGGTTACTGGCTGGATTTGTCTCTCTCCTATTCATTTCCCTCTTTTATTCTCCTGACCACCGCTGTCTACTTCCTCCCTCTCCTCTTCCCTGTATAACTCCATGAATACCTCTGAGCAGTCCAGACTGTGGAGTGCACATAAGGAAGTTATTACTGGCTAGATTGCTCTCTCCTCTTTTGATCCCACCTCATCTCATTCCAGTCACCTCTAACTACCCCCTCCCTCTTCTCTTCTCCATGTAACTCAGTGAACCTCTCTGGGTGTCTCTCAATGTGGAGAAACTTTTCATCTTTAACCTAGATGTTTTATCATCAGTGTGTATAGATGGAGAAGTCTAGAGGCTACTGTAAAAATAAAACTGAAAACCAGAAGCAGGAGGTTTAAGTCCAGAGCCTGAGAACATCAGAGAACTCCTGAATTCAGGGAATACTAATCAATAGGAGCTCATCAAATGCCTCCATACCTACACTGAAACCAAGCTCCACCCAAGGGCCAACAAGTTCCAGAGCAAGACATACCACGCAAATTCTGAGCAACACAGAAACACACCCCTGAGCTTCAATATACAGGCAGATCAAAGTTACTCCAAAACGACTGATGTCTCATAACCCATTACTGGTCACTCCATTGCACTCCAGAGAGAAGAAACCGAGCTCCACCCACCAGAACTCCAACACAAGCCTCTCTAACCAGGAAACCTTGACAAGCCACTGATACAACCCCACCCACAGTGAGGAAGCTCCATAATAAACAGAAATCCACAAATTACCAGAATATAGAAAGGCCACCCCAAACGCAGCAATATAACCAAGATGAAGAGATACAGGAATACTCAGCAGGTAAAGGAACAGGAGAAATGCCCACCAAACCAAACAAAAGAGGAAGAGATAGGGAATCTACCTGAGAAAGAATTCCAAATATTGATAGTGAAAATGATCCAAAATCTTGAAATCAAAATGGAATCACAGATAAATAGCCTGGAGACAAGGATTGACAAGATGCAAGAAACGTTTAACAAGGACCTAGAAGAAATAAAAGAGTCAATATATAATGAATAACACCATAAATGAGATCAGAAATACTCTGGAGGCAACAAATAGTAGAATAATGGAGGCAGAAGATAGGATTAATGAAATAGAAGATAGAATGGTGAAATAAATGAAGCAGAAAGGAAAAAAGAAAAACAAATTAAAAGAAATGAGGACAATCTCAGAGACCTCCAGGACAACATGAAACGCTCCAACATTTGAATTATAGGAGACCCAGAAGAAGAAGACAAAAAGAAAGACCATGAGAAAATCCTTGAGGAGATAATAGTTGAAAACTTCCCTAAAATGGGGAAGGAAATAATCACCCAAGTCCAAGAAACCCAGAGAGTTCCAAATAGGATAAACCCAAGGTGAAACACCCCAAGACACATATTAATCAAATTAACAAAGATCAAACACAAAGAACAAATATTAAAAGCAGCAAGGGAAAAACAACAAATAACACACAAGGGGAATCCCATAAGGATAACAGCTGATCTCTCAGTAGAAACTCTTCAGGCCACGAGGGAATGGCAAGACATACTTAAAGTGATGATATAACCTACAGCCCAGACTACTGTACCCAGCAAGGATCTCATTCAAATACAAAGGAGAAATCAAAAGCTTTACAGACAAGGAAAAACTAAGAGAATTAAGCGCCACCAAACCAGCTCTCCAACAAATGCTAAAGGATATTCTCTACACAGGAAACACAAAAAGTGTGTATAAACCCGAACCCAAAACAATAAAGGAAATAGCAACAGGATCATTCTTATCAATAATTACCTTAAATATAAATGGGTTGAATGCCCCAACCAAAAGGCAAAGACTGGCTGAATGGATACAAAAACAAGACCCCTCTATATGCTGCTTACAAGAGACCCACCTCAAAACAAGGGACACATACAGACTGAAACTGAAGGGCTGGAAAAAGATATTCCACACAAATAGGGACCAAAAGAAAGCAGGAGTGGCAATACTCATATCTGACAAAATAGACTTTAAAACAAAGGCTGTGAAAAGAGACAAAGAAGGCCACTACATAATGATCAAAGGATCAATCCAAGAAGAAGATATAACAATTATAGATATATATGCACCCAACATAGGAGCACTGCAATATGTAAGACAAATGCTAACAAGTATGAAAGGGGAAATTAACAATAACACAATAATAGTGGGAGACTTAATACCCCATTCACACCTATGGACAGATCAACTAAACAGAAAATTAACAAAGAAATGCAAACTTTAAATGATACAATAGACCAGGTAGACCTAATTGATATCTATAGGACATTTCACCCCAAAACAATGAATTTCACCTTTTTCTCAACTGCACACGGAACCTTCTCCAGGATAGATCACATCCTGGGCCATAAATCTAACCTTGATAAATTTAAAAAAATCGAAATCATTCTAAGCATCTTTTCTGACCATAATGCATTAAGATTAGATTTCAATTACAGGAGAAAAACTATTAAAAATTCCAACATATGGAGACTGAACAACACACTGCTGAATAACCAACAAATCACAGAAGAAATCAAAAAAGAAATCAAAATATGCATAGAAATGAATGAAAATGAAAACACAACAACCCAAAACCTGTGGGACACTGTAAAAGTAGTGCTAAGAGGAAAGTTCATAGCAATACAGGCATACTTCAAGAAACAAGAAAAAAGTCAAATAAATAACCTAACTCTACACCTAAAGCAACTAGAAAAGGAAGAATTGGAGAACCCCAGAGTTAGCAGAAGGAAAGAAATCTTAAAAATTAGGGCAGAAATAAATGCAAAAGAAACAAAAGAGACCATAGCAAAAATCAACAAAACCAAAAGCTGGTTCTTTGAAAGGATAAATAAAATTGACAAACCATATAGCCAGACTCATCAAGAAACAAAGGTAGAAAAATCAAATCAATAAAATTAGAAATGAAAATGGAGAGATCACAACAGAAAACAGAGACATACAAAGGATCATAAGAGATTACTATCAGCAATTATATGCCAATAAAATGGACAATCTGGAAGAAATGGACAGATTCTTAGAAAAGTACAACTTTCCAAAACTGAACCAGGAAGAAATAGAAAATCTTAACAGACCCATCACAAGGACGGAAATTGAAACTGTAATCAGAAATATTCCAGCAAACAAAAGCCCAGGTCCAGACGGCTTCACAGCTGAATTCTACCAAAAATTTAGAGAAGAGTTAACACCTATCCTACTCAAACTCTTCCAGAAAATTGCAGAGGAAGGTAAACGTCCCAACTCATTCTGAGGCCACCATCACCCTAATACCAAAATCTGACAAAGATGCTACAATAAAAGAAAACTACAGACCAATATCACTGATGAACATAGATGCAAAAATCCTCAACAAAATTCTAGCAATCAGAACCCAACAACACATTAAAAAGATCATACACCATGACCAAGTGGGCTTTATCCCAGGGATGCAAGGATTCTTCAATATCCGCAAATGAATCAATGTAACACACCACATTAACAAATTGAAAAATAAAAGCCATATGATTATCTCAATAAATGCAGAGAAGGCCTTTGACAAGATTCAACATCCATTTATGATAAAAACTCTCCAGAAAGCAGGAATAGAAGGAACATACCTCAAGATAATAAAAGCTATATATGACAAACCCACAGCAAACATTATCCTCAATGGTGAAAAATTGAAAGCATTTCCCCTAAAGTCAGGAACAAGACAAGGGTGCCCACTTTCACTACTACCATTCAACATAGTTCTGGAAGTTTGGGCCATAGCAATCAGAGCAGAAAAAGAAATAAAAGAATCCAAATTGGAAAAAAAAGAAGTAAAACTCTTACTGTTTGCAGATGACATGATCCTCTACCTAGGAAACCCTAAAGACTCCACCAGAAAATTACTAGAGCTAATCAATAAATATAGTAAAGTTGCAGGATATAAAATCAACACACAGAAATCCCTTACATTCCTGTACACTAATAATGAGAAAGTAGAAAAAGAAATTAAAGAAACAATTTCATTCACCATTGCAACAAAAAGAATAAAATACTTAGGAATATATCTACGTAAAGAAACTAAAGACCTATATTTAGAAAACTATAAAACACTGATGAAAGAAATCAAAGAGGACACTAATAGATGGAGAAATATACCATGTTCATGGATCAGAATAATCAATATAGTGAAAATGAGTACACTACCCAAAGCAATCTAAAAATTCAATGCAATCCCTATCAAGCTACCAGCGATATTTTTCACAGAACTAGAACAAATAATTTCAAGATTTGTATGGAAATACAAAAAAACTCAAATAGCCAAAGCAATCATGAGAAAGAAGAATGGAACTGGAGGAATCAACTTGCCTGACTTCAGGCTCTACTACAAAGCCACAGTCATCAAGACAGTATGGTACTGGCACAAAGACAGAAATATAGATCAATGGAACAAAACAGAAAGCCCAGAGATAAATCCACACACATATGGACACCTTATCTTTGACAAAAGAGGCAAGAATATACAATGGATTAAAGACAATCTCTTTAACAAGTGGTGCTGGAAAAACTGGTCAACCACTTGTAAAAGAATGAAACTAGATCACTTTCTAACACCACACACAAAAATAAACTCAAAATGGATTAAAGATCTAAATGTAAGACCAGAAACTATAAAAGTCCTAGAGGAGAACATAGGCAAAACACTCTCCAACATAAATCACAGCAGGATCCTCTATGACCCACCCCTCAGAATTCTGGAAATAAAAACAAAAATAAACAAATGGGATATAATTAAAGTTAAAAGCTTCTGCACAACAAAGGAAAATATAAGCAAGGTGAAAAGACATCCTTCTGAATGGGAGAAAATAATAGCAAATGAAGCAACTGACAAACAACTAATCTCAAAAATATACAAGCAACTTATGCAGCTCAATTCCAGAAAAATAAACGACCCAATCAAAAAATGGGCCAAAGAACTAAACAGACATTTCTCCAAAGAAGACATACGGATGGCTAACAAACACATGAAAAGATGCTCAGCATCACTCATTATTAGAGAAATGCAAATCAAAACCACAATGAGGTACCACTTCACACCAGTCAGAATGTCTGCAATCCAAAAGTCAGCAAGCAATAAACGCTGGAGAGGGTGTGGAGAAAAGGGAACCCTCCTACACTGTTGGTGGGAATGTAAACTAGTACAGCCACTATGGAGAATAGTGTGGAGATTCCTTTAAAAATTGCAAATAGAGCTGCCTTATGACCCAGCAATCCCACTGCTGGGCATACACACCGAGGAAACCAGAATTGAAAGAGACACATGTACCCCAATGTCCATCACAGCACTGTTTATAATAGCCAGGACATAGAAACAACCTAGATGTCCATCAGCAGATGAGTGGATAAGAAAGCTGGGGTACATATACACCATGGAGTATTACTCAGCCATTAAAAAGACTACATTTGAATCAGTTCTAATGAGATGGATGAAACTGGAGCTGATTATACAGAGTGAAGTAAGCCAGAAAGAAAAACACCAATACAGTATACTAACACATATATATGGAATTTAGAAAGATGGCAATGATGACCCTGTATGTGAGACAGCAAAAGAGACACAGATGTGTAGAGCGGACTTTTGGACTCTGAGGGAGAGGGAGAGGGTGGGATGATATATGAGAATGGCATTGAAACATGTATACTATCATGTAAGAAACGAATCACCAGTCTATGTTCAATACAGGATACAGGATGCTTGGGGCTGGTGCATGGGGATGACCCAGAGAGATGTTATGGGGAGGGAGGTGGGAGGGCGGTTCATATTTGGGAACACATGTACACCCGTGGTGGATTCATGTCAATGTATGGCAAAACCAATACAGTATTGTAAAGTAAAATAAAGTAAAAATAAAAATTTTAAAAAACTAAAAATAAATAAATAAATAAATAAATAAAAAGCCTGTTAAATATTTGGGTGTAAAAGATGCAAAACAGAAACATTAGGCAAAAAAAAAAAAATCTAAATAAATGGTAACTCACTCCAATATTCTTGCCTGGAAAATTATATGGATAGAGGAGCCCAGCAGGCTGCTGTTCATGGGGTTGCAAAGAATCAGACATGACTGAGTGACTGAGCACACAGGCGTGCACACAAACACACACACACATACACACACACACACAATAAAAACAGAACAGTGAGTGATTATTCCAAGTGATTTTCACATTCAGAGGCTTCTACTAAGGTATAAAGCAAGATTGCTTTCCTTTTTTCCATTCAGTCAACTATTCAGTTAATAAGTCCAATAGTAATAAGCTACATAGGTGTTTCCAGTTTTCTTTTCATGAAAACTAAGAAGGTTTGGGCTTTGCATGTGCAGTTTCTTTCACCTCTCACACCTTCTATGCCTTTTCAGACAAACTTCTGGGGGTTTACAGTCCAAAATGGAAAAATAAAATGAAGTAGATTAAAAAATACTTTAGTAATGAAGGAAGCTCAGCTTGAGAAATTTGGGGAAAGTACAGGAATTGTTCTTTTTGAGAGAAACTAATTGAGAGGGAAAGTATCATTTTAAGAAGCATTGTTGAGGACTTTGTACTATTTTGCATGTGCTGAAGAAGTGCATGTAAAAACCTTGAGTTATTTTGTAAATAACTGAGGATTTGGCACTTCTTTAACTCTGACACCACTCTGAGATTAGACCACTTGGATCACAGCTTTCATAAAGTTACAAAACACACATTTACTGAACACAACTATGTGTTGAGGACAGTTTGAGGGGCTGGCTGTCCAATGATAAACAAAATAGATGTCAATTTTTACTTGGAATATGTATCATTTAAGATAAGCACCACTATAGTGAGATAGAGAAATTAAGAATTATTACAATTTGCTAAAAGATTAACAAAACATCAAGAAAGTGACTTGCCATCCAAATTTATATACAGGTGCATGCTAAGTGTCTTCATTGTGTCTGACTCTTTGTGACCTCATGGACTGTACCCTGCCAGGCTTCTCTGTCCATGGGATTCTCCAGGCAAGAATACTGGAGTGGGTTGCCGTTCCCTGCTTCAGGAGATCTTCCCAACCCAGGTATCGAACCCACGTCTTTTATGTCTCCTGCATTGGCAGGCAGGTTCTTTATCACTAGGCAGGTTCTTTACCACCACAGATAAGAAGTAGTAAAGCACAGTTCATATCCCAGTTCAGCCTTCTTGCCCAACCTACATACCAAATCCAATATCAGCTCATATAAATGTCCTCAAATTGTATGAGGACATATCTAAGTACCTATTCCCCCAAATATTCTTCTTCCACTGCATATAACACACTCAGCAGATTCAAATTCTCTCTTCCACCACAGATCTCCATGTAAAATTCAGACTGAAAGTTGAATAAGGATTGGTAGATGAGCTACTGCAAATCTACTTTGTGCCTTAGAGATGCTGCCCAGGAGTGAGTACATTTTCTCAGCTGTTTTTTCCATCTTCCTTTTTCCCATGAGTTACAATAGTGCCATAAAAACAATTACTATCTGAGTAGAGTGGGAAATAGCAATTTAAAATGATTTAAAAAGAGAATCATTTTTAAAGTAATTACTATCATTATTTCTTTATTTGAGAGAGAGAGAGAGAAATATATTGTGAATCAATAGAAGCCTTGGCCCACAATCTCTAAGCCTTATTTATCTGGGTATTGTTTATCTCCCAGAGTTTCCCCTCAGATGAAAGAATAATAAAGCAGAATGACTCATAGCTCTTTATTTACAGAGAAATGCCTTTTGGAAGGAAATAATATTTAAAAGCCAAAGTGTGAAAGGGGCTCAAAGACTTCTCTGTGGGACAGAAACATAGTACATGGCTCCGGTAAATGAAAACAGAGCCATTGCCACTTGACTCTGTCTCACAAGTAATGCTCACACCTCTGAGAAATGAATTCAAGAGATACATCTTTCAGCAGAGACCATCCTTCTGCTTCTTATGGCTGCAGGGGCAAGGAGAAATCCCTCCAGAGGAAATCACATGTTTCTCAAGATGCTTCAAACTAAGCTATCCTATTATGGGCTATAACTATGCTCAGAGCAATAAAGGGGCCATCAATATATATCTGATTCTGGAGTTAAATTTGCTGTTGTTCCAGCTGATGACAATTTCTGCTTACTCATCTATGAACCTGAAATTCAGTCACTTGAACTTCGTATTCTCAATTTCTAACTCCAGTGGGGTCCCTTAGCCCCGGTTGATATTCAAGTCCCTGTCTTCTCTCCCCCAGCCTTCTCAGGAAAACTTAAATTTCAGCCTGCTCCATTTTAGCCCCAAATCTTTAGATTCAGTATGAGGATATCATAATGTCACCTTCATTCATTTCCAGGGAAATGGGCAACCACTTAAAATAAAGACAAACTCAGAAGGGAACCGTGAATTTGAATGTACTATTTTCTGACCATCTTATTTGCAGGAAATATTGTTGTTGGTGTATTGTGTTATACTTCACTTTACTATAACTGCTTCTAATTTGAAATGTAGACTCTGAGTCTGATGAGATACTTTTCCATTTGTCCAGTTGTCAGGATGCCTAGAGTGGGGAAAATATGGAAGAGATTAAAAGAAAACCAGTGGGAAGATTCTGATCTTATACAAGAGAACTGCTTTGATATGAAGTTCAAGAGTTTTATATAACATTCCTTTTTGTGATTCATTAAGAAGGCAGATAGAGCTTTATTTTGTGTGTGAAGGTAACAGTATCTATTATGTTGAGGGTTACAAGTGGTCATTTTACAGTTCTGGGTAGGAAGGACTCTCAGATCAGTAAAATTGTTACCCAACTGTTGCCCCAGAATCATACCCTGCTGCTGGATGGAGGTGAACTACTCTTAACTGAGTTTCAGGCTTAACCACAAAAGATAGAGCTACAAAGAGAAAAATAAGAACTGATTAGAAGAAGGCAATGGCACCCCACTCCAGTACTCTTGCCTGGAAAATCCCATGGATGGAGGAGCCTGGTGGGCTGCAGTCCATGGGGTCGCTAAGAGTCGTACACGACTGAACAACTTCTCTTTCACTTTTCACTTTCATGCATTGGAGAAGGAAATGGCAGCCCACTCCAGTGTTCTTGCTTGGAGAATCCCAGGGATGGGGGAGGGTGGGCTGCCATTTCTGGGATCGCACAGAGTCGGACATGACTGAAGTGACTTAGCAGCAGCAGCAGAACCAGCTAGGTCCAAGATGTTGCAAGACCTGAATTCCAACAGGCTTGAACCTCACTATATTATCATAGCAATACATGAGCATGCTAAATGATACACCCAGCAGCACAATAACAGTTGAAAATTGCCATGACAACAACCAGAAAATTCCATACAAGAACTGAAAAGGAGTGTGGTTGGAGTACTGAGCAAACCACACTCCTCTTCCTCTTCTCCAGTAAATCATTAATATTCCTCCCTCTATTCACTCCCTTTTACCTTGACCTGAAGCTAAGCTTCGGCTACATACTCTTATGCTTTGATACATAACTGCATTGGATGTGAAATAAACTTACCTGTATAGTCACTGTTCTATATATTAACATTTAACACTGCTGTGATCCCTCAAGGACATTTTATGTGATGACTTTAAAGCAAAAGCATGACTGTTAGAAACTATTTAAGCTGTTTCAGCCCAACTCAGGTTGAGAATTTATGTTTGAACTAAGTTTCCACTTCTCCATTCTCTGGCCATTGAATAAAGCTTCTGCTGTTTTGGTCTCAGTATTGGTTTCATTATTGGCTATATAAATCTGAGCTGGAAAAGAACCTTCCCCTCCAAGGTAGGGGACTTCAACTGAGCTAGGGCCCAAGTTGAGATTCATACAACCAGTTTGGTAACAGAATCAACATACCCATCAAACACAGTACCTGACAGTCTGTTCTTAGTGCTTTGGGATAAGTATTACTAACCTAAGAATATTAATGTATATCATAGCAAAACTAATTGTTCTGTAAATTTAGAAAATAAGACAAACACAACTAGGACAATTATATGTCATGCCAGTAATATCATCCTGTGAATTAATGTAAATAAAGAGAAATAGGTATCTGTAAAACAATGTGAGGAAAGGAAGACATTAGATTATAGGGCTGATGGAAACAGTTCGCCAACATATTTTACCAAGGACTTGGCCTGCCTAAAGATATATAAGGCGCTCTCCCCTCCAAAGCCAACACAAACCACATCTAGCCCTATTGAACCTGCATCTTTAATCAGTTCTTTTCTAACAATCAAAGCTTTTGGTAGCTGGAAAAAAAAAAAATGCTTTTAACACTGATCTCGTGGTCTGTGGCAGGTCTAATTTAATAGCATTTTGTGAAGAGAATAGTACACTTTCATTTTATCCCTTGACCTTTTTTAGCATATTCTGCATCTCTTAGTATTTTCCTTCTTTACATTCTCCCTCTTGCATGTTATGCAAATGAGCTGCTGAGCTGGAGAAAATAAACTGCATTTGTCTTCCTGCCACACTCCCTGAAGGGTGGTGTGGAAACCTGAACACATTCATTGATCACGCCTCCCACTCTCATGGACTGACCTGAATAAGGCACCCATGCATGGTACAGAAAAACTCATGGGATTCAGGAAGACACAGAAAGAAATTTCAAATGTCTCACCCCCACCATCTTACTTAGGAATTTGCCCCTCTGAATCCCATGTAAGCCTGTCCCAACTAGACTTAGTCTCAAAAATATTCATGAAAACACATAACACATGTTTAGTTCTGTCCCCTCCACTACTTCATTAATGTTCACAGGAGACAGGCTGGGTTGACATTCTCATCTTTGCAATGAAGTTCAGATTAAGTGTTTATAGTTGGTAAAGTGTAGCCCAGCAGTGTTAGTATCACCTGGGAGCTTGTCAAAAATAAGTCTCAGACCCCACCCAGAAATACCAAATCAGAGCCTACATTTTAATAAGGCCCACAGGTCATCAGCTTCTCCTTGTTGCTCTGAACCACTTCAATGAAAATTTACTGTGAGAGACCACTCATAGAACAGATTCCTCTCACCACGAGTCCTGTCTTGTTTCAGAAGGAAAGGAGTTTGAATTTTGTCATTCTAACAAAGGAAGGCTGCTGGCACCTGCATCTAGCAGAACTCTTTCTAAGAAACATCATGACTTTTAAATAGCACAATGTTTTAACCCTCCGGTTTTCAAACCTTCTCTGTCAACACCAATTTGATTGAGTAGAGTGGTCTTCATGTGGCTGTCTACTCGGCATTTCACCATTCCTGAGGCCCAAGCCACTTTTTGATGAAACGAGTAAAATAGTGTTTCTAAAAATATAACTAAGAACATTCTCTAATCTTTACAAAGTAAATCACTAGTACAGTTTGGTGCTTTGTTATTCCTAGTGAAGACACAATTTCAACACTTGTCACATCCAGTCACAACACATTTGGGGACCTACCTCCTAAGACATATAACTGTTTTCTTCATCCCAGAGAGTGTTCAACTACAGCAGCTGGCAGGGTAGATACTTAGGAAATCAGAGGTGGCATCGATCACGGAACCTATCTGACTACAAATAGGACTCAGCTAACCTGAGTTACTTCAATCAAAATCTAAAGAGGAGACACTGTCCTTTATCACAACTCATTGGGATAAATTCAAATTGACTAACTTAGAGAGAGATTTAAGGAAGAGGTAGCCAAAACAGAGTAATTTAACAGTAGGGAACACCGGCTGTCCCAAGCCTGAAAGCCTCACAATCAGGGAGAGGAGCAGTTAAAATGCTCTTCAGATAGACCTATTGATTGAAATCCAGGACGTTTGACCTCAGCTGGCAAGTCACATAAGTTGTACACTAGTTACAGCTGGTCTTTGAAACCTTCTTTTCTCTTGCTCTGCTCATCATACTCCATTTAGTTTTTGATTCATGCCCTTGATCCTCTTTGTCCTTTTAAGTGTTACATTTCCAACTTTTTGCTCCTGCCTCCTCAGAAAAACTCTCAGGAAAGAAAATAAAAAATAAAAAACCTCTTATCTCATTCACCTATGTAATATACTGTCATTGAAATTCTGACATTTTAAAGCTGAAACTCAAACAAAGAAACGTTGGAGACAATAAACTTCTCTTCAGAGCCCCTGGACACCCTCTTCCCCAGAGATTACCTAAGTGGCCCTATATGGGAAGCCTAGTCTGAATAGGATTATGTACTCTCTAACCTTTCAGTTCAGTTCAGTCACTCAGTCATGTCTGACTCTTTGACCCCATGGGCTACAGCAGGCCAAGCTTCCCTAACACCAACTCCCAGAGCTTACTTGAACTCATGTCCATCAAGTCAGTGATGCCATCCAACCATCTCATCCTCTGTTGTGCCCTTCTCCTCCAGCCTTCAATCTTTCCCAGCAGCAGTGTCTTTTCCAATTAGTCAGTTCTTTGTATCAGGTAGCCATAATATTGGAGTTTCAGCTTCAGCATCAGTCCTTTCAATGAACATTCAAGACTGATTTCCTTAAGGATTGACGGGTTGGATCTTCTCGTAGTCCAAGGGACTCTCAAGAGTCTTCTCCAACATCACAGTTCAAAAGTATCAGTTCTTTGGTGCTCAGCCTTCTTTATACTCCAACTCTCACATCCATACATGACTACTGGAAAATCCATAGCTTTGACTAGATGGACCTTTGTTGGCAAAGTAATGTCTCTGTTTTTTAATATGCTATCTAGGTTGGTCATAGCTTTTCTTCCAAGGAGCAAGAGTCTTTTAATTTCATGGCTGCAGTCACCATCTGCAGTGATTTTTGGAATGCAAAAATAAAGTCTGTCACTGTTTTCATTGTTTCTCCTTCTATTTGCCATGAACCAATGAGACCAGATGCCATGATCTTAGTTTTCTGAATGTTGAGTTTTAAGCCAAATTTTTCACTCTCCTCTTTCACTTTCATCAAGAGGCTCTTTAGGTCCTCTTCTTTTCCTGCTATAAGGATGGTGTCATCTGCATATCTGAGGTTATTGATGTTTCCCCCAGCAATCTTGATTCCAGGTTGTGCTTCATCCAGCCCAGCATTTCACATGATGTACAGACAGACATGCCATCATTGACAGGGTGACAATATACAGCCTTGATATACTTCTTTCCCTCTTTAGAACCAGTCTGTTATTCCATGTTCAGTTCTAACTGTTGCTTTTTGACCTGCATACAGATTTCTCAGGAGGCAAGTAATGTGTTCTAGTATTTCCATCTCTTGAAGAATTTTCCATGGTTTGTTGTGATCCATACAGTCAAAGGCTTGTGTATAGTCAATAAAGCAGAAGTAGATGTTTGACTGGAATTCTCTCACTCTTTCAATGATCCAGCAGATGTTGGGAATTTGATCTCTGGTTCCTCCACCTTTTCTAAATCCAGCTTGAACATCTGGAAGTTCAAGTACTGTTGAAGCCTTGCTTGGAGAATTTTGAGCATTACTTTGCTAGTGTGTGAGGTGAGTGCAATTGTGCAGTAGTTGGAATATTCTTTGGCATTGCTTTTCTTTGGGATTGGAATGAAAACTGACCTTTTCCAGTCCTGTGGCCACTGCTGAGGTTTCCAAATTTGCTGGCATATTGAGTGTAGCACTTTCATAGCATCATCTTTTAGGACTTGAAATAGCTCAACTGGAATTCCATCACCTCCACTAGCTATGTTCATAGGGATATTTCCTAAGGCCCACTTGACTTCACATTCCAGGATGTCTGGCTCTAGGTGAGTGATCACACTGTCAAGGTTATCTGGATCCTGAAGCTCTTTTTTTGTATAATTCTGTGTATTCTTGCCGCCTCTTCTTAATATCTTCTGCTTATGTTAGGTCCATACAATTTCTATCCTTTGTTGTGCCCATCTTTGCATGAAACATTCCCTTGGATCTCTAATTTTCTTGAACAGATCTCTAGTCTTTCTCAGGAAGTGAAGTGACCACTCTAGATGAGTGACTACACCATCGTGGTTATCTGGGTCATTAAGACCTTTTTTGTATAGTTCTTCTGTATATTTTTGCCACCTCTTCTTAATCCCTTCTACTTTTGTTAGGTTCTTGTTGTTTCTGTCCTTTATTGCACCAATTTTGCATGAAATATTCCCTTGGTACCTCCAATTTTCTTGAACAAATCTCTAGTCTTTCTCATTCTTTTATTTTCCTCTGTGTGTGTGTGTGTGGTTTGTTGTTGTTGTTGTTTTGCATTGTTCAATTAAGGTTTTCTTATCTCCAGAACTCTGAAATCAGTTGTGTTTATATTTCCCTTTTGCCTTTGCCTCTTGCTTCTCTTTTCTCTACTATTTGTAAGGCCTCCTCAGTCAACCATTTTGCCTTCTTGCATTTCTTTTTCTTGGGGATGCTTTTGGTCACTACACCATGTACAATGTTATGAATCTTTGTCCATAGTTCTTCATGCACTGTGTCTACCAGATCCAATCCCTTGAATCTATTTGTCACCTGCACTGTATAATCATAAGGGATTTTGGTTCATAGGGAACATTAAAAGAGATTATATAATAATCCTGGCAGACTTCCTTGCACTTAAATTTCAACAAGTAAGTTATTTATTCTTTATCATTATTATTAACAATATTAACTGCAAAAAAGAAATACTTTTTAATATGTCTCACTATGATTACATAATTTTTCTTTTCCTGTGTATTTCTTCTGATTTTTGCTTTATGTATCTTTGTTTCTTTGCTGTTAGGTTTCTAATGGGTTTTGATGTCTATCTTCTTTGTGAATTTTACTTTGTATAGTTAAAAATATTTATCTTTGTTTCATTCAAAAATAAGTAAATAAAGAACTTTTTAAAAGAGAAATACTAGATCATGCAATCTTGAATTAAGTTTCATGCTTTTTTGAAAGACTGTTTCTCTGCATATGTAAGTAAGAATCTAGAGTACCTCAGAAGCGTTTTGAGTATGTTTTAAGCTCTAATCCTAGGGACGGTCTATTTTGAAAAAGAGAGCCTGAGTATGGGGAGTTGCTGAAATAGCATGTGGTGGCCCAATCAAGACAAGCAATTGCCACATACCCTTCAAAGCTCAGAGGACAATGACCTAGGCAGTGTGAGGGTCAGAGAGGAGGGATTGCTCCAGTTCTGGAAAGTGGGATGATACACAGAGTATAGGCAGAGTTTATTCCTGAGTATCAGGATATATTGATTTGTCTGTGTTAAATTAAAAAACAAAGCAGCCATTAGACTGAGGTGGCTCTAATGCCATGACAGTTTCATAAACAAACCAAAATATAAGCATGTAAATGCTTCAGGTTTACAAAATCAAAACATTAATGACAGCTAATCACAAACACCAAGTAGGCTTTAAGCTATTGTCAATCAATAATTTCCTTATTTTGCTTCCTCTTCTCTGCAGAAGTCTTCCCTGAGTTCCCACCATCAGAAGCAATCCTAACCACTTCAGGTTAGAGGTTGCTCAACTCAGGTTGATTTTTTCATAAAAACTCTTAAAAATTTTTTTTTTAATTTTTATTTTTACTTTATTTTGCTTTACAATACTGTATTGGTTTTGCCATACATTGACATGAGTCAGCCACGGGTGTACATGAGTTCCCAATCCTGAACCCCCCTCCCACCTCCCTCCCCATATCATCACTCTGGATTATCCCCGTGCACCAGCCCCAAGCATCCTGTATCTTGTATCGAACATAGATTAGTGATTTGTTTCTTACATGGTAGTATACATGTTTCAATGCATTCTCCCAAATCATCCCACCCTCTCCCTCTCCCACAGAGTCCAAAAGTCCATTTTATCTAATACAACATAGGGGTGAGTACTTGGAAAAATTATAAATATCAGTCAAAGTAGGAAAATTGTAGATGGCCTTTCTTCCTCCTCCTCCTGTAACCCCTTTTATTTCTACCTCTTCCATTTCAGAAATGATAGATCTCAAAGGGAACAAATATTGAATGTTACTACTTTCTCTGACCACTGAACATTTAGAAACGTTAAAGTTTTCAGAAAACAAGATAAAAAATACTTTATAAAGAATAATACAGCTCAAATACCCTAACATCTATAGGTAAATTTTGAGAAGAGATTCCATTTCTTGATAGATGATATTATTTATTTTTATTACTTCAACGCATTTGGATACACATGATTTTACCACAATTTTATGAGAACTGAAGAAATTACACACTCACCAGACATACCTGGTACTATGACTCTAATTTAACCTGGCTGAAACAACCTCAGTTTGTTTGGCCTCTGCAAGAAAGAGGTCAAGCACAGCAGAAGCCCAATTCGGCAAAAGCTCATGCAGTGGAAGCTGAAAGCCAAGAAAAAAAACCCAGCACAGTGGAAGTGACAAGAAGCTCAGCATGCTGGAAAACATGACAACAAAAACAAACTCAGCAGAAAGCTCATGTGGCTCAGTCTCAGATTCCAGAAGCCCTCTGGTTAAGGTAGGAGGTCCTCGCTTCTATGGCTGGAAGGACATATGGCTAACAAAGTGTTAATTCCCTTACAATCTCTCATTTTTGTTTCCTCAAACACCCTGCAAACAGTGAGCAGCAGTGGGTGCAATTGAGAGACTCTAGCAGGGGTTACTCCTCAGTGTGTCCCAAAGGCTATACTATCTGCTGTGTCTAGTAGCTGTTGTCCAAGAGGGTGAGGGTTCTCCTTTCCTTAATCTTCTTTTTACCAAGGGTCAGGCCAGTGAAAGCTGTGAGCACAGGTCAGGTATTTAGCAGATTTTCCAGCAAGTTATGAGGGTATTCTTTGGCACGTTTTTTCCCACTGCTTTTTCTTCCTGTCCTTCAGCTCCTCTCTCCATCTATGCCACTGTTTGATTGGTCAGATCACCATCTTTCCATTCCTGAAAGTTGTGTTTGAAGCTGTTTACCTAAGATTGAGGCTCATACCCAAGTGACAGGGACTCTGTGCTATGCTTAGTCACTCAGTCATATCCGACTGGGACTTGAGCCTGGACAAAACCCATGGTGCCTGGTTTCAGGACCTAATGAAGCTCAGGTTCTTGATGTATCAATGCAAAAATTCAGTGAGAGACACAGCAATAGGTAAGAGGTAGATTTGTCTGGATTCAGAGAGAAGCATAGTCCACAGAGCATGTGCCATCACAGAGGGTGTATGTGGTGGCCATGAAATGTGGTGTGGTTAGTTTTCATGAGCTGGGTGATTTCATATGCTAATGAGTTGGAAGATCATTCCAAAAATTGGGGAACCACCCACTCTTTGCACTTCTGATAGTCGCTTGGAACTGTCCTGGCTCCTCTGGGTGTGTCATTTAGCTTGCAGATTGAGAATCAAGGTTTAATTGAATTTGACTTGTCTATCATCTTGGACCCATTTGATTTTAATCGGTTTATGTTATGCCCTTGGGCTATGTCATTCTTTCAAAAGTTGTGCCCTGTCCCCTCCAACTGGGCCCACAGTGTTGCCTCTACAGAGGCAATGTTGCCTCTAAGATTGTTCCCTCTACAATCTTCCGGAGGGACAACTAGGAAATAGTTGGCCCTTGGGAAGGAAATACTGTATAATATCCAATCCCTCTAGATATTTAGGCCTTCATCTTGCATGTTTCCTACAACATATACAAAAACAACATCTCTCAGTGAACCTGCTAGGGTGGGTGACAGGCACACAATGCCTGCTTGAAGCCCATCTGCTAGTGGCATCTCTTCAAGGGTTTGTCACTTTGAGAGTTAGCCCTGAAGGCTGTTTGGGCACAAACCCTTACCACTCTTTTCCTAAGGCTACGAACATATTCCCTGGATAAATCTCCACTTCACTTTTATCGAATATCTGGTCTGTTGACTCTTATTTTGTCCTTAAGCCACTTACTAACTCCTACAACCAGGACCTTGCCCCCTTGTAGGCAACATTACACCACCCCACTTATTACTAAAATACTCAACACCACTAATGGGACCAGATAACCCACTCTTTTGTCATTATTTCTGTTATTACCTTAAGTGGGTCTATGACAATAAAATGCTTACCATTGGAAACACCCTAAACTGCTCTTAAGGAGGACTATGGGAAGAAATCAGTGACTTACCTTCCCTCAGAGCAATAAGAGGACAAGGCTTATGGCTGTTTTTCCAGGTTCCCAGTCTCAGGGCACAGGTTTGGATTGCTTTACATCTTGGTACCTATTCCCATCCACAGTGGACAAGCCATCTATAAATTAAGATTAAATCCCCTTAATCCTACCCAGTAGTAGTCACACTGGAGAGCTTGGGGACACCCATCTCCAGCCTGGAGTCCCAGGAGGTTGACCTGCCTCGACCTGCTTAGGGATCTTGTCTCTGGGAGGTTGTCATGCCTCAACCTACTTGGGAATCTGCCAGTGCAGGGGTCCCAGGAGGTCGACTTGCCTCGACCTGCATAGGATCTGGTCCTCAGGAAGTTGTCATGCCTCAACCTGCTCAGGGATCCACCAGAGGTCCCAGGGGGTCGACATACCTAGAACTACCCAGCGACCCAATTCTCGGGAGGACGACATGCCTTGACCTGCCCGGGGATTTGTCTCCAACGAGGCTGCCACGCCTCAGCCTGCCTGGGGATCTGCACCCTGACCTAGGGATACCCAGCTCTCAGGTTGCAACAGTACTGGGTAGGATAAGGTTCAGAAAGCCTCACCCCTAAGGAAGTCCACCCATGGAAACAGAAGGAAGCCTATTAGTTGTGGGACTGTGCTTGGTCTCAGCAATAACTTAGGAGCCCAATGAGAATCCCATTGTCTTTATGGAAAGTCTAAAAGAGGCCCTCCAAAAGTTTACCAATCTGAACTTAGACTCTTACAAGGAATAGGTGATTTTAAAGGACAAATTCCTGTCCCAGTGTGCATCAGATGTCAGCATAAAGTTACAACAGCTATAGCAGCAGGACTCTGCTGCTTCTTTAGATGAGATGGTCCAGTCACCAATACCTTTTATAACAGAACAAGAGAGGGAGGCCAAGGCCCAGGAAAGGAAGAAAAGGAAAGAGATAAGTCATGCCCAGATGCTGGCTGCCCTCCAGAAGGCCTATGGCAAACCCTGAGTCCTTAAAGGAAAAGGCATAAGGTAAATGCCTAATCTGTAGACAGGCAGGACAATGGGCCAAAGAGTGTCCAAACCATGACAAGTCTGCTAAAACAGCTTGCTACAAATGCCATCAATTGGGACACTGGGCAGCACTCTGCCCTCTGGACCAAGAGCCTCAAGGTCAAGTGCCAAGCCTTTCCTCATGATGGTTCAAGAGGACTGAGGTAGCCCACTCTAGCCAGTCTGCCTGTCACAGATAACCATCATCTGTGCAACTGGATGCAACTGGATGTGGCAGATAGGCCCAAGAATTTCTTGGTTGACACAGGGGCTTCCTACTCTGTCCTGACCTCCTACTCTGGAGCCTTCTTCTCCTAAACCTGTACCATTTTGGGTGCTAAAGAAAAAAACAATTACAAAAACGATTTTCACTGAGCACTTCTTTGTTGCTGAGATGGACAAATATTTTCCAACCAGTTTCTGGTGGTCTCTGAGAGTCCTACTCCCTTCTTGGGAAGAGACCTTTCCCTGCTTAGATAGAAGGGATACAAGATGTTTGATAACTCTCCCTTGGGGGCAAGCTATTTCTACCAGCTGCCAAGTGAAACAACTCCTGAATGGCAGAGGCCATTTATGGATGTTGATCAAAGGATCCTCAGATATCAAGTGGTGATGATGGAAAATCCAGGACTGACTATATCCTTTGTGAGATTCTTAACTCAGATACCTTGGTGCCTACCCCTGAGGGCTCTTTCCACTTTCACTCTTGCCTAGAAACCTTGGAATACTGGACAAAATTCCCAATAGGATTATCAGAAGATACTCTGACCAACCCTGAGGAGATCAGGTACACTGAAGGGAGAACCTTTGTCTTGGATGGAGAAAGAAGAGCCAGGTATGAAGTGGTCTTCAATTAGAGACTGTAGAGGCTAAAACTTTGTCACCAGGTACTATACAAAAAAGATCTTCATGACCCAGATAATCATGGTATGATTAAACGTACAGCCAGACATCTTGGAATGTGAAGTCAAGTGGGCCTTGGGAAGAATTACTATGAACAAAGATAGTGGAAGTGATGGAATTCCAGTTGAGCTATTTCAAGTCCTAAAAGATGATGCCGTGAAAGTGCTACACTCCATATGCCAGCAAATTTGGAAAACTCAGCAGTGGCCACAGAACTGGAGAATATCAGTTTTCATTCTAATCCCAAAGAAAGGCAATGCCAAAGAATGCTCAAACTACCACACAATTGCACTCATCTCACATGCTAGCAAAGTAATGCTCAAAATTCTCCAAGCCAGGCTTCAACAGTTTGTAAACCACGAACTTCCAGATGTTCAAGCTGGTTTTAGAAAAGGCAGAGGAACCAGAGATCAAATTGCCAACATCCGTTGGATTATTGAAAGAGCAAGGGAGTTCCAGAAAAACATCTATTTCTGCTTTATTGACTATGCCAAGGTCTTAGACTGTGTGGATTACCACAAACTGTGGAAAATTCTGAAAGAGATGGGAATACCAGAGCACTTGACCTGCCTCTTGAGAAATCTGTATGCAGGTCAGGAAGCAGCAGTTAGAACTGGACATGGAACAACAGACTGGTTCCAAATAGGGAAAGGAGTACATCAAGGCTGTATATTGTCATCCTGCTTATTTAACTTCTATGCAGAGTACATCATGAGAAATGCTGGGCTGGATGAAGGACAAGCTGGAATCAAGATTGCTGGGAGAAATATCAATAACCTCAGATATGCAGATGACACCACCTTTATGGCAGAAAGTGAAGAAGAACTAAAAAGCCTCTTGATGAAAGTGAAAGAGGAGAGTGGAAAAAGTTGGCTTAATGCTTAACATTCAGAAAACTAAGATCATGGCATCTGGTTCCATCACTTCATGGCACATAGATGTGGAAACAGTGGCAGACTTTATTTTGCGGAGCTCCAAAATCACTGCAGATGGTGATTGTAGCCATGAAATTAAAAGACACTTGCTCCTGGAAGAAAAGCTATGATCTCAACCTAGACAGCATATTAAAAAGCAGAAACATTGCTTTGTCAACAAAGGTCCACTTTAGTCAAGGCTATGGTTTTTCCAGTAGTCATGTATGGATGTGAGAGTTTGACTATAAAGAAAGCTGAGTGAAGAAGAATTGATGCTTTTGAACTGTGGTTTTGAGAAGACTCTTGAACATCCCTTGGACATCAAGGAGATCCAGCCAGTCAATTCTAAAGGAAATCAGTCCTGAATATTCATTGGAAGGACTGATGCTGAAGCTGGAACTCTAATACTTTGGCCACTTGATGTGAAGAACTGACTCATTTGAAAAGACCCTGATACTAGGAAAGATAGAAGGCAGGAGAAGGAGACGACAGAGGATGAGATGATTGGATGGCATCACTGATTCAATGGACATAAGTTTGAGTAAACTCTGAGAGTTGGTAATGGACAAGGAGGCCTGGTGTGCTGCAGTCCATGGAGTCACAAAGAGTCAGACACAGCTGAGTGACTGAACTGAACTGAACTGAACCAGGTACTTCAGTCCAATTAGCTGAGCTCATAGCCCTGACTCAAGCTTTAGAGCTGGGAAAAGGAAAAAGAGTAGCCATTTGCATTGACTCCAAGTATGCCTTTCTGGTGTTACATGCACATGCTGTTATTTGGAAAGAAAAAGGCCACCTGACCACCCAAGGATCCCCAGTCAAATATGGTGATCAAATCCTTAGGCTCTTGGAGGTAGTAAACCTGCCTGCTGAGGTTTCAGTCTCCCACTGTAAAGGACACCAAAAAGGGAGTATGGAAGTGTCACTAGGGAACCAAGCAGCTGATCAGGCAGCTAAGGGAACAACATTACAGAACAATGACCTAATAGGGGCTGCCACCTTAGTTCCACAGACTAATTTACCAGAAACTACTTTATATACTGAAGGTGAGACTTAAAGCTAAGAGTGAGGGCTTTCAAGAATATCATATAGGGTGGTTTCAAAAGGTGGGACTCCTTATTCTGCCTGAGAACCTCCAGTAGAAGTTGGTTAACTCCTACATAGCACCACTCATTTAGGGGAGAAGGCTCTCCAAAGATTACTAGAAAGGCCCTTCAGAGGAACAGGCCTTCAAACGACTATAAGGCAAGTATTCTCCTCATGTTCCACTTGACAATTAAACAATCCCCATGGAGCGCAAAGTCCCCAGCTGGCCGAGCCCATCCAATGGTGTGGGACACACCCAGGAGAGGACTGGCAGATAGACTTCACCCAGAAGCCAGTTTCTCAAGGGTATAAATACTTACTAATCATGACAGACACATTGACAGGATGGGTTGAAGACTTTCCCACCTGGGCTGAGAAGGCTAAGAAGTTGGTGAAAAAACTGCTCCATGAAATCATTCTGAGATTTGGTCTGCCCAGGTCATTACAAAGTGACAATGGGACATCATTTACTTCTAAAGTCACCCAAGGTGTCTCTAAAGAATTGGGCATTACTTATTATCTCCATTGTGCCTGGAGGCCTCAGTCTTCAGGAAAAGTAGAAAGAGCCAAACAATTTTTAAAATCAGTAGTAAAAAACATAATCCAGGAGACCTCCCTGGGATGGAAGGAGGCTCTACCAGTAGCTCTCCTCTGCACCTGTATTGCTGCTAAGCAACAGGTTGGTCTTAGTCCTTATGAGATGCTGTATGGGAGATCTTTTGTTTATGCCAATAACCTCTTCCTATATCCAGAAGCTCAGACCCTTCAGTCTTATACCTTGGACATTGGGCAATTCCAACAAGATGTATGCTTGTGGGCTATCAACCAGGACCCAAAAGATTCATGTTGATGTATGGCAAAACCAATACAATATTGTAAAGTAATTAACCTCCAATTAAAACAAATAAATTTATATTTTTTTTTAAAAAAAAGGCAGCCCAAACGACACACACACACACACACACACACAAAGATTCTAAAGAGCCATTACTGTATGCTTCAGGGACTCAAGCCCTAAAGTCTAGAAAGATGGGTCCCCAAAGGCTCAACTCAGCCCACATGGAAGCGCCCCTACCCTGTAATACTTTCTACCCCCACAGCACTGAAGGTACCAGGACACGACTCCTGGATTCACTACTCATGAGTCAAGCTGTGGAAGAAAACAGAAGAGGACACTCATTCCTGTGACCCCATGGGATATCTTGGATACCTATTCAAAACTACAAATGAGTGCCATTCTAATGAACACCCACAAAATTAAGCTTCTGGGGATAAGATTTTTCAGGATAGCTCTAAAGACCCAACACAGCTTGGCAGGGGTTGAACTCCAAAATAGAAAGGAGATCGATCTCCTGATCCCTTAACAAGGAGGGACTTTAGCCATCTTGAATGAGACGTATTGTTTCTGGGTAAATACCTCCAGCTAACTTAAAGTCTTGCAGTCCTCAAGGAAAACATTCAGATCCTACAGGACCTCAAAGAACAAGCTGGAGAGTCCTCAGGGTGGCTACAATCTCTCTTTGGGGGATCCTTCTCCTGGCTAGGGGGCAATTTGAAGTTAGCTAATGCCCCAACTAATCCCTGTTATCACCATATTGATGCTGCTTATGATTGTTCCATGTATTATCAATCATCTAACCAGTTTTGTCTCTGCCCGGGTCAACAAGCAAAAATATGCAGTGTCAGTTCAACAAGGATGTATAAAACTGTACCTGACCGTAGGAAATATCACTCAACCTTAGATGGACACTGCTATAAGGACTCTGAAGCTTGAGATTAGCAAGAGGGGGAGGCCCAAAGCCCCTCGCCATCCCAGCTAAGCAGGAAATAGCCAGAGAGACCTCGACACCCTTATTCCCAAAGAACTGGGCCTTCCATCTCTTTAGGGGGGAATGTTAGGTAGTTAGAATAGGAAAAAGGAATCCAAAATAGTGATGACTAAAAGACAAAGAAAGCAAAAAGCCTGCAAAAATAGAACAAGGGAAGGTCCGAGGACTGAGTGAAAACCTCAAGTGAAACAAACAGCTCTCCTGGCTAGCCCAATTTACACAGGGCAGGCTCAGAGGAAGGAGAAAAAACATAAAAAGAGAAGCCAAAGTTGAGTGACAAGCCTCTTTCGAGTTGGCCCACCCTCACACCTTGAGGATGTATTTTTCTTTGTTTGCCAAATAAAAGTAAGCTGTAACACTGGTCCGCCATTTCAAATTTTTGTTGTGGCAAGACAGAACTGAGGAAATTACACACTCTTTTGACAACAATAAAACTCTAGTCCTTTGAATCAAGTATTTCGTTGATTTAAAAAAATGCAGACAAAAATAAAAAAAAAAGCACAGAGAGAAACCCTTATACAACTCTCTATCATAGAAAATTTCAAAAACTTCAGATCTCACAAAACTTAATTAGCTTTATTGATATGCAAACTCTTTATCATACTCTGTAAATGACATTTAAGTCTTCATCCAATAATTAAATTCTATAATTTCTCTAGTCCTTAAACTTGGAGGAGTAGCTGTATCCAACCTCTTTCCTCCCTCACTTTCTGTCTCTTCCCCCCACTTACAGTCTCTCTCCTTTTTTCCTTCTGTTTTTTCCAGTTTCATTAGCTGTTTCCTCATTAATCCTTTCTTCTGCTTGGGCATGTCATCAAGAACATGAGGAGTCTAGAAATCTCATGTTTTAACCTCATGTGAGGTTAAAATTCATGGAAGTGGAATTTGAAAGATGAGAGTTATGGAACATGTGATAGTCTCTTTCAAATATTTGTGCACTAAAATGGGATATACGCTGAAGGATGTGCCAGCAACTGCAGGATCTTCTGGTGGTGAAATTGAGACTTTGTAATGTGTAAAAATCTGTTGGACGAGGGGGGGAAATACTGTAATTTTGTTGACAAGTTACTGAAAATGTTTAATGAACAAGAAAGCAACCTGTTATTTTCATGAAAGAAAAAGAGTTCATTATTTCCTTTTCTTACCAACAGCTTGCTTTCTTCAATTTGGGGAAAATAACTATATGATAATCCCCAAATTGAATACTTACCCAGGAAAATAGTGAATCAAAATGAATACTAATCTGCTGTAGTTAGTGAATATTGAGATGCTAGCAATCACAATAATGTAAAAAGGATTCAAGAAAGACTATGTAATCAGAGCAGAATCTCAACAAATAGGCATTTGATGTCTGCAATTTAACCACATATGTTTGGCAAATAAAAATGTGTGAAAAAGAACTAACAATTTAAGCAGAGTGGGTAATCCACCCAGATATTCCCTTCTGTGAACATATGCCTCAGACACCAGAGGTGAGAGCCATAAATCTGCTGCTCCCCACTCTGGTCTTTGTTCCTTTAAGTTCTGATTTAGTGTGAGCTTCTCACAACTTGGGTGAAAATCTAGAGAAAAGATATGCCTTTTACAGCATGACTTTAATGCAACCTGATCAATTCACCCAATACTCCACTAAAGAAACAGCCATGTGTTTCAATGATGGAGGGAAAATATGACAAAACAGGCAGGGTTTCATTCAGCAGGAGATAATATGCCCATGTCCAATATGGCACCTTCCTGCAGCCCCTCTGTAGGCCTGCATCCCACAGGCCTACAATACCTGTACTTGCCCAGCTTTAAGACTGAAGAAAAAGCCTGGAATCAGCAACAGAAATGTCAATGTCATTAATTTAATAGCAGAAGGGGGACCTTGACCTTATACATCCAAAACAAGGTATTGGAAAGACACCTTACCGTGTGGTCCATGGAGGGCAAGACTGGGTGGTAGTATTTGCTGGCAGAGTAGAGGAGAGATTGCCCAGATCAGGTAGGATCATTAGTTACCAAGGAACCAGCAGAAAGGCATAGTTTGGTAGGAACAGTCATTAACTGGGGCCTGAGGCAAGCTACCTAGAAAGGTCGGTCATGTACATAAGTTACAGGTGAAGCAAGCACTGGTCAGGCAGGTGATATACAGAGAACAAGAGAACAGCCATCACCAACAGTTATATGGTGACCTGACCATATACCTTCTGAAATACACTTCAAATTCACATGACAGACGTAGGTTTGCTGACAAGTTTTCCATCCTATCAAAACAGTTGGTAAGTTGCTGTCACCATGAATCATTCCACAAAAGAATAAAAAATGCATTGAATCATCAGGGGTCTATACAGTTTAAGAAAAGGTGGGTTTAAGTAAAAAAACTCAGAGACCTTATCCTAATTTTGTCTTGGACTTATACTTAGAAGAAAGTCATTTGCCACTCTGGGGGTTGATTTCTCTTCTATCGGATTAACATAAAATTTTCTCTCCTCTGCTTGTCTCTAATGGTCATTGTGTTAATTAAGATAATAACACTGCAGATATTAGAAAAGAGTATCAATACTATATTCACCAAATTGATTAATGTATTAATGTTCAGTTCAGTTCAGTCAGTTGTGTCTGACTCTTTGTGACCCCATGAATCGCAGCACGCTAGGCCTCCCTGTCCATCACCAACTCCCAGAATTCACTCAAACTCACGTCCATTGAGTCAGTGATGCCATCTAGCCATCCCATCCTCTGTCATCCCCTTCTCCTCCTGATCCTAATCCCTCCCAGCTTCAGGGTCTTTTCCAATGAGTCAACTCTTCAAATGAGATGGCCAAAATATTGGAGTTTCACATTCAGCATCAGTCCTTCCAATGAATACCCAGGACTGATCTCCTTCAGAATGGACTGGTTGGATCTCCTTGCAGTAAAAGGGACTCTCAAGAGTCTTCTCCAACACCACAGTTCAAAAGCATCAATTCTTCGGTGCTCATCTTTTGTCACAGACCAACTCTCACATCCATACATGACCACTGGAAAAACCATAGCCTTGACTAGATGGACCTTTGTTGGCAAAGTAATGTCTCTGCTCTTTAATATGCTATCTACAAAGTTCCTTCCAAGAAGTAAGAGTTTTTTTTAATTTCATGGCAGCAATCATCATCTGCAGTGATTTTGGAGCCTCCCGAAAAAAAAGTCTGACACTGTTTCCACTGTTTCCCCATCTATTTCCCATGAAGTGATGGGACCGGATGCCATGATCTTCGTTTTCTGAATGTTGAGCTTTAAGACAACTTTTTCACTCTCCTCTTTCACTTTCATCAAGAGGTTGTTTAATTCTTCTTCACTTTCTGCCATAAGGGTGGTGTCATCTGAATATCTGAGGTTAGTGATATTTCTCCCGGCGATCTTGATTCCAGCTTGTGCTTCTTCAAGCCCAGTGTTTCTCATGATGTACTCTGCATATAAGTTAAATAAGCAGGGTGACAATATACAGCCTTGACCTACTCCTTTTCCTATTTGGAACAATTCTGTTGTTCCATGTGCAGTTCTAACTGTTGCTTCCTGACCTGCATATAGGTTTCTCAAGAGGCAGGTCAGGTGGTCTGGTATTCCCATCTCTTTCAGAATTTTCCACAGTTTATTGTGATCCACACAGTCAAATGCTTTGGCATAGTCAATAAAGCAGAAATAGATGATTTTCTGGAACTCTCTTGCTTTTTCCATGATCCAGCAGATATTGGCAATTTGATCTCTGGTTCCTCTGCCTTGTCTAAAACCAGCTTGACCATCAGGAATTTCATGGTTCATGTATTCCTGAAGCCTGGCTTGGAGAATTTTGAGCATTACCTTACTAGCATGTGAGATCAGTGTAATTGTGTGGTGCTGTGAGCATTTTTTGCATTGCCTTTCTTTGGAATTGGAATGAAAACTGACCTTTTCCAGTCCTGTGGCCACTGCTGAGTTGTCCAAAGTTGCTGGCATATTGAGTGCAGCACTTTCACAGCATCATCTTTCAGGATTTGAAACAGCTCCACTGGAATTCCATCACCTCCACTAGCTTTGTGTGTAGTGATGCTTTCTAAGGCCCACTTGACTTCACATTCCAGGATGGCTGGCTCTAGGTGAGTGATCACACCATTGTGATTATCTGGGTCATGAAGATTTTTTTGTACAGTTCTTCCGTGTATTCTTGCCACCTCTTCTTAATATCTTCTGCTTCTGTTAGGTCCAGACCATTTCTGTCTTTACTGAGCCCATCTTTGCATCAAGTGTTCCCTTGGTATCTCTCATTTTCTTGAAGAGATCTCTAGTCTTTCCCATTCTGTTGTTTTCCTCTATTTCTTTGCATTGATCACTGAGAAAGGCTTTCTTATCTCTCCTTGCTATTTTTTTGGAACTCTGCATTCAAATGGGAATATCTTTCCTTTTCTCCTTTGCTTTTCACCTCTCTTCTTTTCACAGCTATTTGTAAGGCTTCCTCAGACAGCCATTTTGCTTTTTTGCATTTCTTTTCCATGGGGACGGTCTTGATCCCTGTCTCCTGTACAATGTCACGAACCTGTGTCCATAGTTCATTAGGCACTCTATCAGATTTAGTCCCTTAAATCTATTTCGCACTTCTACTGTATAATCATAAGGGATTTGATTTAGGTCATACCTGAATGGTCTCTTGGTTTTCCCTACTTTCTTCAATTTAAATCTGAATTTGGCAATTGATATTAATATTAGGGAGAAGTAAATAGCATTTTTCTAGATTGTTAGACACTATTCCTCAATCAGTAGTTCCAATTTAAAAAATAATGACCAAAGTGGTTTTTTTTTTACCTTAGTCCTTTACACCTACAGCCTGTCAAATTCTACCCAAAAACTTGTTAAAGATTTTTTGATAATTACGCTGAATTAATGGATGAATTGGGAATTGACTTTCTTACAGGATTGAGTCCTCCAATACTAGAAAATAATCTTGTCTTCCATTTATTGTTGTCAGTAGATAGAAATACAGGAATTTTTTATATATTGGCTTTATATAAATACATGCAAAATTCACTTATTAAGTCTAATAGTTTGAAGAGTAATTTGAATTTCACATATACATAATCATGTCTCCTGTGACAAATGATGATTTTATTTCTTTCTATCTAAACCTCATGCCTTTTATGTTGTCATGTTGCCTTCCTACACTGCCTGAGACCTATAGTAAAATATTTAATAAAAGCGATCCCCATGTTTTGGAAAACGCTTTCAATATTTTCCATTAACTAAAGTACATGTGTTGTTTAACCATATTTACTAGTGGTGAACATATGCATATCTTATGATACAGTGACCCCACTCCTAGGTACATATATTCAAAATGTAATATCTATGAGAATTATTACAGCAGCATTATTTATATTAGCCTCAAACTAGACCACTCATATGCTAGCCAATAATAGAATGGGTAGAGGCAGATACACTCTGAAATACTATATAACAAAGAGAATGACCACACTAGAACTATATATATCAAGTACAATCTTGTAAGAGTGAACAACAGGTGGATACAAAAGAGTGCACTCTGCATGATTCCATTTATATAAAAGATCAAAATGAGGTAGAACTAAGTTATGATCTTAGAAGTCGGTAGAGGAGTTATCAATGAAGGAGGTAGTGATTGAAGGTAACAGAAGGAGACTTCTTGGGGGGGTCTGGTTGTTCCTTAATCAGGGTGCCAATTACATAGGTGTGTCAATTTGTGAAAATTTTACTGAGCCTAACATTTATGGTTTGGACATAAGTTCCTTTAAATTCCTAATTTAAAATTCAAAATGAGTCTCCAATCATTTCCAGATGAAATGCAGAATTAATACAGCCCACTAGGCCCGTTGAGCCTCCCTGCACCACTCACTGCCACCCAGTCTTAAGCTTAATGTTTAAGCCACATATGTATAGCTCCATAAGTACTCTCTGTACTCTTCCCATTATTTCCCCTTAATAATTTTCTTTTTTAAAAAAAATATGAATATATTTATTTTAATTGGAGGATATTACTTTACAATATTGTATTGGTTTTGCGATACATTGACATGAATCAGCCAAGGGTGTACATGTGCTTTCCATCCTGAACCCCCCCTCCCATTTCCCTCCCCATACCATCCCTCTGGGTCATCCCAGTGCACCAGTCCTGAGCACCCTGTATCATGCATTGAACCTGGACTGGCGATGCATTTCACATATGATAATATAAGATTTCAATACCATTCTCCCAAACCATCCCACCCTTGCCCTCTCCCACAGAGTCCAAAATACTGTTCTATACATCATTGTCTCTTTTGCTATCTCGCATACAGAGTTATTGTTACCATCTTTCTAAATTCCATATATATACTTTAGTATACTCTATTGGTGTTTTTCTTTCTGGCTTACTTCACTCTGTATAATAGGCTCCAGTTTCATCCACCTCATTAGAACTGATTCAAATGTATTCTTTTTAATGGCTGAGTAATACTCCATTGTGTATATGTACCACAGCTTTCTTATCCATTCATCTGCTGATGGACATCTAGGTTGTTTCCATGTCCTGGCTGTTATAAATCGAGCTGTGATGAACATTGGGGTGCACGCGTTTCTTTCAATTCTGGTTTCCTTGGTGTGAATGCTCAGCGGTGGGATTGCTGGGTCATAAGGCAGTTCTATTTCCAGTTTTTTTAAGGAATCTCCACACTGTTCTCCATAGAGGCTGTACTAGTTTGCATTCCCACCAACAGTGTAATTGGTTGTAGACCTTTGGATAGCAGCCATTCTGACTGGCATGAAATGGTACCTCATTGTGGTTTTGATTTGCATTTCTCTGATAATGAGTGATGTTGAGCATCTTTTCATGTGTTTGTTAGCCATCTGTATGTCTTCTTTGGAGAAATGTCTGTTTAGTTCTTTGGCCCATTTTTTGATTGGGTCGTTTATTTTTCTGGAATTGAACTGCAGGAGTTGCTTGTATATTTTTGAGATTAGCTGTTTGTCAGTTGCTTCATTTGCTATTATTTTTTTCCCATTCTGAAGGCTGTCTTTTCACCTTACTTATAGTTTCCTTTGTTGTGAAAAAGCTTTTAATTTTAATTAGATCCCATTTGTTTGTTTTTGCTTTTATTTCCAATATTCTGGGAAGTGGGTCATAGAGGATCCTGCTGTGATTTATGTCAGGTAGTGTTTTGCCTATATTTTCCTCTAGGAGTTTAATAGTTTCTTGTCTTACATTTAGATCTTTAATCCATTTTGGGTTTATTTTTGTGTATGGTGTTAGAAAGTGTTCTAGTTTCATTCTTTTACAAGTGGTTGACCAGTTTTCCCAGCACCATTTGTTAAAGAGATTGTCTTTAATCCATTCTACATTCTTGCCTCCTTTGTCAAAGATAAGGTGTCCATAGGTGCGTGGATTTATCTCTGGGCTTTCTGTTTTGTTCCATTGATCTATATTCCTGTCTTTGTGCCAGGACCATACTGTCTTGATGACTGTGGCTTTGTAGTAGATAGAGCCTGAAGTCAGGCAGGTTGATTCCTCCAGTTCCATTCTTCTTTCTCAAGATTGCTTTGGCTATTCGAGGTTTTTTGTATTTCCATACAAATTATGAAATTATTTGCTCTAGTTCTCTGAAAAATACCATTGGTAGCTTGATAGGGATTGCATTGAATCTATAGATTGCTTTGGTTAGTACAATTATTTTCACTATATTGATGCTTCCGATTCATGAACACAGTATATTTCTCCATCTATTAGTGTCCTCTTTGATTTCTTTCACCAGTGTTTTATAATTTTCTATATATAGGTCTTTTGTTTCATTAGGTAGATATATTCCTAAGTGTTTTATTCTTTTCGTTGCAATGGTGAATGGAATTGTTTCCTTAATTTCTCTTTCTGTTTTCTCATTGTTAGTGTATAGGAATGCAAGGGATTTTTGTGTGTTGATTTTATATCCTGCAACTTTACTATATTCATTGATTAGCTCTAGTAATTTTCAGATGGAGTCTTTAGGGTTTTCTCTGTAGAGGATCATGTCATCTGCAAACAGTGAGGGTTTTCTTTTTTTGCAATCTGGATTCCTTTTATTTATTTTCTGCTCTGATTGCTGTGGCCAAAACTTCCAAAACTATGTTGAATAGTAGTGGTGAGAGTGGTCACCCTTGTCTTGTTCCTGACTTTAGGGGAAATGCTTTCAATTTTTCACCATTGAGAATAATGTTTGCTGTGGGTTTGTTATATATAGCTTTTATTATATTGAGGTATGTTCCTTCTATTCTTGCTTTCTGGAGAGTTTTTATCATAAAGGGATGTTGAATTTTGTCAAAGGCTTTCTCTGCATCTATTGAGATAATCATATGGCTTTTATTTTTCAATTTGTTAATGTGGTGTATTATGTTGATTGATTTACGGATATTGAAGAATCCCTGGAATAAAGCTCATTTGGTCATGATGTATGATTTTTTTAATATGTTGTTGGATTCTGTTTACTAGAAATTTGTTAAAGATTTTTGCATTTATGTTCATCAGTGATATTGGCCTGTAGTTTTCTTTTTTTGTGGTATCTTTGTCAAGTTTTGGTATTAGGGTGATGGTAGCTAATAAATTTCATCAGAATCAGCATTATATAGTCATAAAAGCACTGACTGGGAGAATTTCCCTGGTTTGAATTCAGGCTCTGCCACTTCTTAGCTTTGTAATCTTGTGCAACTTACATGACTGTCTTATGCCTCAGTTTCCTCATCTATAAAGTTGGGATAATAATAGAGTTTTCATAGAGATTCTGCCCAGATGCCACCTCTCTGTCTTATCTGAGTACTTAAATTGGGGGCCTCTCCTCTGTGCTTCTTTCTCTATCACTAAGGGATAACTTTCCTTTCACAGCTCTAACTGAACTGTATTAGAGACATATACTAGTTGGCTAGGGATACTATTGGAGAAGGCAATGGCACCCCACTCCAGTACTCTTGCCTGGAAAATCCCATGGACTAAGGAACCTGGTAGGCTGCAGTCCATGGGGTCTCGAAGAGTTGGACACGACTGAGTGACTTCACTTTCATGCATTGGAGAAGGAAACGGCAACTCACTCCAGTGTTCTTGCCTGGAGAATCCCAGGGCCGGGGGAGCCTGGTGTCTATGGGGTCGCACGGAGTCGGACATGACTAAAGTGACTTAGCAGCAGCAGCAGCAGCAGGGCTACTACATAAAAGTACCACAGACTGAGTGGTTTAAATAACAGAAATTTCCTCACAATTCTGGAGGCCAGAAGTCCAAATTCAAGAAGTCCCACAGGGTTGATTTCACTCTGAGGCATGTATCCTTGGTTTGCAGATAATTGTCTTCTCCTTTAGTCTTCACATTAGCTTCCCTGGTAGCTCAGCTGGTAAAGAATCCACCTGCAATGCAGGAGACTCTGGTTCAATTCCTGGGTCAAGAAGATCCCCTGGAGAAGGGATAGTCTACCCACTCCAGTATTCTTGGGATTCCCTAGTGGCTCAGATGGTAAAGAATCCGCCTGCAATGCAGGAGACCTGGGTTCAATCCCTGGGTTGAAGGACTAGATTACCCACTCCAGTATTCTTAGGCTTCCCTGGTGGCTCAGATGGTGAAGAATCTACCTTCAGTATGGAAGAACTGGGTTCAATCCCTGGGTTGGAAATATCCCTTGGAGAAGAGAACAGCTACCCACTCCAGTATTCTTGCCTGGAGAATTCAATTCCATGGACAGAACAGCCTGGTAGGCTGTAGTCCATGGGGTTGCAGAGTCAGACATGACTGAGTGACTTTCACTTTAGTCTTCATGTGGTCTTTCCTTCCTGCATGTCTGTGTCCTAACCTCCTCTTCTTATAAAGAAACCAGTCATATTGAATTAGAGCCCACATGAACAATCTCATTTAACTTTAATTATCTTTTCAAATACAGTTACCTTCTGAGGTACTGGAGGTTAAGACTTCAACATATGAGTCTGGGGGAATAGAGTGCAGCCCACACCAACATATTTATTCCTCTCTCTCTCTTTTCCTCCCCTCTAATTATGATTTCCTAAAAGAGGAAGTTTGTTTTACAGTCTATATTGCCAGCTTCTAACACAGCATCTGATACATAGCAGACTCCTAATAATGAAAGATACAGAGGAAAGGAAGTTCACACAAACAAGCTCATGAGAACAAAACTCATCATTTCTTGAAAAGCACTGATGATCTAAGGAAAGCAGGTGAGCTTCACTCAATCAAGTAAATAATTAGAGTTGAAAGCAAAAGTCAATGTATGCAATATACTGACCCATTTGTAACTGACAGAGGCATAGCTATAATTCTAAATCTATCACTCTGAAGTGAAGTTTGACTTTTCTTTAATAACAGTGCCTTAACATTAATTATTCAGTAATTCCTACTTTTGTGCCTTTTCTGGGTAGGAGCCAAAAGGGATGACCTCCATAATATTTTCTTTTATTTTAAATTTAATTTTATTTTAATAAGAAGTGCATTCTTTTAGATTAATAAAGATATAATAAGGAAATGATTAAGAAATCTTTATTTCATTCCTGTTACTATCTATGCTTCTCATATACATGGTTTCTTGATGCATATGAGAGAACATTTAAAAGTTCACTTTATCACTTCTCTTTTTTTATACAAATGGTGGCATACTATAAACTGTCCTGAACTTCAGTTTCTTCACTTGCCAAAATATCCTGGCAAAATTTCTGTATCTATAAAAAGAAGCCTACTTAGTTCTTTTGTTCAACTATGGAGTATATCATTGTATAGAGATACTTGCAATGTTTCCCACATATTAAAATTTTGCAAAGAATCCCAAAGGGATAATTTAGAAGACAGGTCTACTAAAAGGCCTGGCAAAAGAATTAAACAATCATGCAGAGAAGACATGACTCAGTATATGACTCTTGAAGGAAACCAAGAAAGAATAAAAAACATCTTGAAAGCAGGTAGTATGCCTGGAGATGGAAAGCCATCAACATATTGTTCCTGTCTTTGGGGCCTGGGAGGCGCATAAAGATTAACTGGATCTTTGTCCTTGAGGCAAAAAAACAGGGATACAAAAATGTTCAATGTTAACTGCACAGGATTATCACTGAAGGCCACCTGGCCTGCTATGCTCCTGTAAACATGTACAGGCAAGTCTCAAAAAGTATAATAAAGCAGACTTGAGATCAGTTTGGGCACCTTCGCCTTGTGGTGGTGTTGGTCCCCTGATCCCCTCTGTAACTTCACTGAGTGTTTCTCATTCCTTCACCACACTGTGCTTTTGGGAAACTGTGCTGTCGAGCTGGACTCAACAGGATAACTTTGTCCACGTCATTGCAAACATATACAGATCTCCTTAAAGTGTAAATTCCAGATGCAGGGTTATTAAGTCAAATGTTAAATGGTTTTGTAAATAATTTTGATAAATAAATATTTCATGTTCTTAATAATATTGTACCTTTTCTCACTCACAAAAGCAATGTATGATAGCTTACTTTTCTGTAGTCTCACCAACAAGAATATTATCACACTTTTGAGATTTTGTCAATCTGCTAGAAGAAAAAAGCGTTTCTCAGAGATATGAGTGTAGATCCTTGTTTCTTTATTGTACTGACTTCCAATTTATTAGTGACAATAACCCTTGATGAAATAAGACTGGAGAGAAGTGAATGGAGGAAAAAGATTCTGGAGCACAGTGTGAGAGGATCCAGATCTGAAAATGGTGTCTATCACTTTTACCCACATTCAAGGTTTTGGATCCAGTCAGAATTCCCATGGAAATGTAAAAAGAGCTAGACATTGTTCTTCCCAGCTGAGGATCCACCTTCCAGAAATAGCTATATGTTATGAAAGGGAAGAAAGAACTTTTGCAAGGCAGTTGGCTCTCTCAGCCACACAGATATATTGCTATGTTTCTGCTGCTGTTATTTGTTTTCAATTGTTTCACCTAAACACTGAACTTAATCACATAAACTACTTTTGTGAAGCTGTGGAGTTATGTTTTTTAAAAATATATATATGTAATTACTTCCCAGAACAACTTATACAAATTGTCACCTTCTAAGTTCCTTGACCTCAATGCCCTTATCTGCAAACCAAGAAAATTGAACTAGATAATTTCTAAAGATCTTCCAAGCATCAACTGCATGAATTTGAGATTGTTATAAATTAATGGGACTTGCAGTCCATGAGTTGTTGGCCACAAGCCAATACTACCACCAAGCTAACTTTTAAGTTACTTCCTCTTTGTGTCTCTTTCTGGGGTTTCCCAAGGATGTGACCTTGTCTTAATAGGAGGCTTATATTTGAGAGGTAATTGGTACATTCCCAAACTCTTTATTCTTCTCAAATCAGGCTGCCAATTTACTGCTTATTGAATTATTAGTGAGCCATGATCTTACAGATAAAAAGTTTCAGTTTAAGCCAAGAAATATTCATTAAGTTCTGTAGTAAGAGTTCCTGAAATGTCTATTCTGCATCCAATACTGAACTGCAGAGGGAGTACAAAGAAAATGACAAAATTTAAACCCAGAAGGAGTTTGTATTCTGATTCAAGAACTCAACATTCCAAAATAAGAGGTATAAAAACAGAGCTCATGATCCAAAAGAGCTCATAATTTGTTTCAGTGCGTTAGGTACACTCACATGAAAAGATAGCAACATGGGATCACAAATTATTTTCTGCCAAGATGAATAGACAGGAAGAAGAAACAGTGGAAATGAGGGCAGTGATAGGCTTGACCTGAGTGGCTTTCCTAACATCAAGATGACATCTGAATTCTTTGTAATGTGAAGCATGAAGGAAGTAGATCTCCACTAAGCAATTCCCAACCATGCTCTGCCCTCCATGAGGGCTGAGGTCAAGACTTCTTTCATTCCTACCTATAATTAGCACTTTGGTTTATGATGGGAAATATATGCTTGTTAACGATGTGTCTTGTCAGGGAAGAGACTAAAACCCATATAATTTGAGAGACTTTTTTCAGCAATAGATAAAATTCAAAAAGATCAAAGATCACCCATGCCTAGAATAGATAGAATTAAGAAAAATGTCATCAACTTCACCTCAGTCCTCCTCTTGTTGACACAGTTGATAGTTCAGAGCATGTAACATAAGACTTCCCGTCATGTGACCCACATTGAAAAGAGTCAGTTATGTGTACTGGGGACACTAAGTCCTGTTAAACCCTGGTTTAGGAAACTCTGTCCTACCTGCCCCCATCCGTTCCCCTCTTCCTCAACCCCCATCAAATAACACATGTCCTGGTTATGCATGACTTTCAGAACCAGAGCCATTTCTGAAACTAAAAAGAGTAACTCTGTAATGTGTAGTTTCTAGTATTTTAAAGAAAGAAAGAGGAAATATTAACTCTGCTTATAAAACAAAGAAAATGAGATGCAACTTGGTTATATTAGTAGGCCAAAATTCAGATGTTCTGAGTGAAGAAGTCAAGACTAGACCCCAAATATTTCAGCTTCTCGTTTGGTGTTTTCTCTATCATATCTCACTATCAGGATAAGCTTTCTTCCAAACTACAGCAGAGAAATTGATGATCCATGAAACAATATGTACATCAGGTCAGTGTCACAATGCACACATCCAAAGTCTTCAATGAGGCTCGTTACTCGATGAGTACCTATCATATCTAAAAGGAATTGAAGCTATGTGATCCAACTCCTCATTTTACATATGATGTATTGAAGACACAAAGATTCAGAGATGTTCAGTAACTAATAAAAAATCAGAATTAAAAAAAAAAAAATCTTACCTCATAGTCTAGACTTTGTACTATAGCATGAAGTTGCTAGATACCTTGTCACATATTAATAGCTTGTGCCACAAATTCTTTGCATTTTTTGCTGATAATTGTTTAAAACAAACTGTATTTCTCTTTTGGATAGTTCATTCTCATTGGCACTTCTCTCTCCTTTGTTTTCTACTAACCACTTCTGCAATCTTCTTGCTTCCTCATTCTGAAACTGAATGTGATCCTCAGAGCAAAAACAAATGTGCCCTCAGTCTTGTAGGAAATCAATCTAGGGAGCCCCATGTAGAGGAACTGATGGTGATAAATAGAAAGTGAAAACAAATGCTTCAAAACTACTGAATAGAGACCAGGGTATACAATAAACAGGTTGGCTTTACCAGATGTAAGGTGTCTGCAAAGGAAGAATGTTTTAAGAATGTTTATTGACACTGTTGTAGTCAATAGCATAAGATACATTTTTTTCACTACATTCCTAACATACCTGGGATGACTGGAGAGATGAGATCAGGGGCTACAAATTATTCATATCTTAGTGGATGCAATTTAATTAAATTGCTGTCCTCCTAACACATGTTTGAGTTTAACCCCATAGGAGTGTCATGGCTATAACTAGAAATAAAAGGATGTAATTTTAAAGGGTGGACAGTTCCGGAAAGGGCAGGCCTCCCCTGGGGAAATGTAGTGTGAGATTTTGGCAATATGAGAACTGTTATTTTTTTTTTTAATTTATTTATTTATTTTTAATTTTTACTTTACAATTCTGTATTGGTTTTGGCATAGATTGACATGAATCCACCACAGGTGTACATGCGTTCCCAAACATGAACCCCCTCCCACCCCCCTCCCCACAACATCTCTCTGGGTCATCCCCGCGCGTCAGCCCCAAGCGTGTCATATCCTGCATCAGACCTAGACTGGCATTTCGATTCTTACATGATATTATACATGTTTCAATGCCATTCTCCCAAATCATCACATCCATTGGAGGGTAGGACTAAGAGATTAAACAATTGGAAGGGAAAGGATGTCACAAAAGTGAGAAAGGGAAAAGGGAAGGGAGAGAAAGGCAGCTAAAGGCATGCCCAGGTAAGGTCCCCAGTTTTCCAACATTCAAATCTGAGTTTGTGTTTGTTTGGAGGCTTCTTGAATTTGATGAAAATTTAAAGCCTCCTGTTTCTTTATTTTCCTGCTGGATAAGGTCTGTCAGGCACTTTACCCTCCCACAAAATAAGCAGAAAGTTTTATGAAGGGGCAGTGAAGCAATATACTGCCAATGAAGGCAGAGCTGCCAGACACCCACACTCACAAGTCAATCACAGTGGCTGCCAGCTGGGAATGAACGTTCTTAAATTGTGTGACTCGCCTCAAGAGATTTTATTAACTCCTGTAGCAATGAGCAATGGTTTCGATTTGAGGGCCGTTCCTTTTCACTGCGAGAAATGTATAGCTGAATCATGGTCATAGGGTCAGGGATCTCAAAACCAGCTGAACTCACCTCAGTCACTTTGTTGACTGATTAATACGTGATCATTCTAAAGGCAAGTTTGATCATATTTCTTCCCTGCTTGAGCTTTCAATAGCTTCCAGCTGCTGAGGTGGGGTGCTACTCAGTGTGGCCAGTCAGGTCTCAGGCCTCATGGCTAAGCTCCGCTTGTACCTATCAGGGGCAGGGTCACCTCTGCCTCAACCCCCTACAGTGAACTTCGTAAAACCTCTCTAAAGGAATTAGGCACTCTACAGCCTCCAAGCCTTTGAACACTGCTTTAACTCTAGCTAGAATGTTTCTCCCCTACATTCTTCTATTTCAAGTATCACATCCTGGGTACAATGAGATGTGCAGTAAGACTACCTGAGCTCAAATCTTTGCTCCTGTTCACTGCCTGGGAGTTACTTAGCCTCTGACTGCCTCAATTCCATCATCTGCCAAGTAGGTAGTTATAACAATATATTTTATAGGGATCTGTGATCAGTGGCCTTTGATGTTTCTACTGTGACTCACTGAAGACTCATATGGTATTATTTATTAATAAAACCATTTTAAATTAAGGTATGTACATTTTTTTAGACAAAAAAATGTTGCATATTTAATAGACTGTAAACATTTAGTGTAAACATAACTTGTACATGCACTGGGAGACAAAAAATATTTACGTGGCTCACTTTATTTGAGACATTTGCTTTATGCGGTATGGAACTGAACTCTAATATCTCCAAGGTATGTCTGTACAGATAGGAATTTTGAGAGAAAAATCACATTCACATAACTTTTTACAGTATATTGTTATAATTGTTCTATTACTGTTTATTGTTGTTAATCTATTTCTATGCCTAATTTATAAATGACACTTCATCATAGATATGCATGTATAGGAAAAAATTAGTTGATATAGGATTCAATACTCTTCATGGTTTCAAGCATTCAGTGAAGGTCTTCACATTCCCTGTGGATAAGAGGGACTAAAGCATACTTAATCTTTGAAGCCTTATTTCCCTCATATGGTTGCGCTCTGTTATTTTTAAGATCTTTCTGTTATAATCCTGACAGTGTGATCTGGCCTTAACACAAAACAATCCCCCCCCACCTTTTTTTTTGTGTGTGTGTGAACTTGTCTACAAAGCACAAACAGTAAAAAAAAAAAAAAAAAAAAAAAAACTTTTTCATCTAAATATCATTTGAGATCATGGCTGTGTAAATTCCTGGAAATGCTCTGAGTTCCACAGGGTAAGGTAATGCCATCATTGTCATTTTTAAAATGTCTAGATTTTCAGGGCTTCCCTGGTGGCTCAGTGGTAAAAAAATTAGCCTGCCAGTGCAGGGGACACAGGTTTGATCTCTGATCCAGGAAGATACCACATGCTGCAAAGCAACTAAGACCACGTGCCACAACTGCTGAGCCAGTGCTACAGAAACGACAGTTCTAGCATTGCCCTAGACATAGTGTTAACATTTACTGGGTCTCAGCAAATGGTCGTGTAATAAATTACTGCCAGAGTCCAGCTCCAGCAGCCAGAGATTCAACCTGAAGGGATGGGTGGTGTCAGTGAGAAACTGAGGCAGCCTCTCAGTGTTTTTGAACTGCCTGTTTATTTCAAGCTTATGATTCTCTTTTATACTTTTACAAAAGCATTAGGTCAGAGGTTTGATATTTTTGGTTCCCATTGACCCAGATTTATTTTTTTCCAAAAATCATTGTTGCCCCTTAAAAGGAGTTCCTTCCTCAGCAATTCTCTTATCTACTTTTTCTCATGTGTCCTTGTGAATACACTGTAACTCATGCTAATGTCTGGGCTGCACACCACATTCCTCAGTTTAATTCTTATCTTTTTAAGTCCTGTTTGCCCCTAGTATCCTAAGCTCAGTATTTCTTAGAAAGGGCTTCTAGCTAATAATATCTCTAAAGTCCCTAATTTTTATAAGCTATAGCAGAATATTGTAACATTACAGCAATCCTTAAATCTTTAGCTTCTAACTATTTTAATTATTCCTAATCCCTAAATTCAGAAAACTCCTTTGCCATAAACACTTTTCTCACAAATAGCCTTCAGATAGGAATCCCTCCCATGGTCTCAAGCTGTGGCCTCTGTGCTCACCCTGGAACACTCTTTTGTAAAAGTCCTTGAACAAATGTCAGTGATTAACTTTATGAATTATTCTTTGAGCACAGCTGCAGAAGGCTTTATGCCTTCTCATGCTCCTCTCAATAATAAGCACCTTAATATTCTCTTTAGTCAACTCAGCCGAGGAAAGGAAAAAACAAGTCAGAATCACAAAGCCTAACTCCTTCATTCTGGGTCCATGCCTATGGAACAAAGGGGGGGGGTTTAGGGCCGTGCCTCTATTTTGTCAGTAATACCTAACACGGCTCCTGACAAATTACCCAAAAAAGGGCTATCAGAAGTCTAGAGGGAGAAACAAAGAAAAAAAAGAAAGAGAAAAGGTTGGGAGAGGAAGAAAGAAGGAGAGATTGAAGCAAACTGGAGCTGTTTCTGACCACACTCAAAGCCAAGACGCACACTGTAAATATTTAGCTACTGAGTTTGCCCACCCACATTCTGCTCACCACATTAATGAGAACAGTTGAGAGTTGGTGTATTTGCAAACAGTTCCACCCAAACACAACAAAAACTGGCAAAATTGAAGAGGATATCCCAGCATTTCTGTTAGTCATTTACCATGGCTGTCCACAGAGCATTACATTTTTCAGAGACAGGGACATGATATTCTCATTTACTGTAGTAGAACAAAAATAAGTCTAACAATTTAATTAGAAGTGGGATACACGGGATGACAAAGATATCCTTCATGCACACAAACACAAGTGCAATAAATTGAGTTATTCAGTATATACTTAGTATATATACTTAGTAGATTTTGTAAGAGGAAACAAATACTCATCATAAAAAATTATAAAATAAAACCTCACCTGCTCCCTTCATCTTTGTCTATACCTCATATACGTATACAGTGTCTGGAATATCAATTCAGCTCAGCTCTGTCACGGAGTCATGTCCAACTCTTTGTGACTCCATGGACTGCAGCACACCAGGCTTCCCTGTCCATCATCAACTCCCAGAGCTTACTCAAACTCATGTCCATTGAGTCAGTGATGTCATCCAACCATCTCATCCTCTGTTATCCCCTTCTCCTGCTGCTTTCAATCGTTCCCAGAATCAGGGTCTTTTCCAGTGAGGTGGTCCTTTGCATCAGGTGGCCAAAGTATTGGAGCTTCAGCTTCAGCATCAGTCCTTCTAATGAAGGACTGATTTCCTTTAGGATTGACTGGTTGGATTTCCTTGCAGTCCAAGGGACTTTCAAGAGTCTTCTCCAACATCACAGTTCAAAAGTATCAATTATTCAGCACTCAGCTTTCTTTATAGTCCAACTCTCACATCCATACATGATTACAGGAAAACCATAGCTTTGACTAGATGAAACTTTGTAAGCAAAGTAATATCTCTGCTTTTTAATATGCTGTTGGTTATAACTTTTCTTCCAAGGAGCAAGAGTCTTTTAATTTCATGGCTGCAGTCACCATTTGCAGTGATTTTGGAGCCCCCCAAAATAAAGTTTGTCACTGTTTCATTGTTTCCCTATTTATCTGCCATGAAGTGATGGGACCAGATACCATGATGTTAATTTTCTGAATGTTGAGTTTAAGCCAACTTTTTCACTCTCCTCTTTCACTTGCATCAGGAGGATCTTTAGTTCTTCTTTGCTTTCTGCCATAAGGTACTGTCATCTGCACATCTGAGGTTATTGATATTTCTCCCAGCAATCTTGATTCCAGCTTGTGCTTCATCTAGCCTGGCATTTTGCACAATGTACTCTGCATAGAAGTTAAATAAGAAGGGTGACAATATACAGCTTTGATGTACTCCTTTCCCAGTTTGGAACTAGTCTGCTGTTCTATACCCAGTTCTAACTGTTGCTTCTTGACCTGCATACAGGTTTCTCAGGAGGCAGTTAAGGTGATCTGGTACTCCCATCTCTTTAGGAATTTTCCACAGTTTGTTGTGAACCACACAGTCAAAGGTTTTGGTATAGTCAATAAAGCAGAAGTAGATGTTTTCCTGGAATTCTTTTTCTTTTTCAATGATCTAACGGATATTGGCAATTTGATCTCTGATTCTAAATCCAGCTTGAATATCTGGGTTTCATGGTTCACATACTGTTGAAGCCTGGCTTGGATAATTTTGAGCATTATTTTGCTAGCATGTGAGATGAGCGTGGGTAATTGTGTGACAATTTGAACAGCCTTTGGCATTGCCTTTCTTTGGGATTAGAGTGAAAATTGACCATTTCCAGTCTTATGGCCACTGCTGGCATATTGAGTGCAGCACTTTAACAGCATCATCTTTTAGGATTTGAAACAACTCAACTGGAAATCCATCACCTCGACTAGCTTTGTTCATAGTGATGCTTCCTAAGATCCACTTGACTTTGCATTCCACGATGTCTGGCTCTAGGTGAGTGATTATACCATTGTGATTACCTGGGTCATGCAGATCTTTTTTGTATAGTTTTTCTGTATATTCTTGCAACTTTTAAAAAATATCTTCTGCTTCTGTTAGATCCATACCATTTCTGTCCCTTAAAGTGCCCATCTTTGCATGATATATTTCTGCATGTATGTCTGGCATGTAAAAAAAATTCTGGCATATAGCAGACATTTAATAAATATGTGACTGAGTTGAAGAAATAATAACAATAGCTTATTTGAACAGTTGTTGCCTTGGTCTGGAAAAATAGTATTATTCTTCACACATTTATGCTGAAGTGATGTCTATTTACCCAAAATGATCATCTCTTCTAAGGACAGGTCAACAGTTCATCTGAAAAAGATACAGTAGAAAGCAAACAAAATTTTAGTCAATGCACATTCTCATATACTGTTGAGGAGACTAAATACTTAATTACCTAGATTGCAATTATTTATACTTTAATTGTGTCATCACTTTGCATTCACTCAACAATTTTTAAAAGTTATATATTGAGAATCTACTGTGTGCCAAAGCCCATGGAGGGTGCTAGGAATACAGTAATAAGACAGAGTGATCCCTGCTTCTATTTTAGTGGAGAAGACAGAAAATAGCAATGTATTATAATGTGAGTTTACTACAAAGAAAAATTACATTTAATTCATCCTACATGTCCCTTTGATATTACAAGCATATTGTATATTCCTATAATTTGTTGCCCTTATATAAAAGTTAATCATAAATATATCTTAATAACTATAAATATATCTGATTTTCCTAGGAAGCAAATAAATTAGGTTATTCAATCCTTAGCAATCTGGAAGCTTTTACCTAATTGTCAAATGCTATAAAAGTTCCATTATATTCCATTTAACTGCTTTGGAAAGGACCTTTCTCTTTTTTTGAATTGATGGGAAATTAAACTTTATCAAACTAAACTACCTACACATCTAAAAAGCACGTATCAATCTATGATATTCCAACACATAGAATCAGCAAAAAGCATTCCTTTTACAGTGGTCAGTTATCACACAGCATTTATTGTTCAGGTCGTAGACACAGCCAAAGTGATACTCTAGGGAGTTAAAATGAAAATTTACACAGTTTACACAAAGTTTGCAAAACTTACTCAAAAATGAGAGCTTCCCAGAAAACTAAAAAGTTAATTATCTTGTTTCCAGGTTGGGAATACTAATGAAGAAGAAGGTGTAGGAAGGGAGCAACCAGAAGTAGACAAAAACAGGAAGTAAGGTAATAAAGCCTAAAGGATAATCACATTATCAGGCAATGAGTTGTTATCATGTGCCAAGTACCTTACTAAGCCCTTGACTTTTTTTCCTCTCACAAGCCTGTAAGGCAGCTACTATCATAAGCTACCTACTACCCTAAAGTGAAGTCGCTTAGTCATGTCCAGCTCTTTGCAACCCCGTGGACTGTAGTCTATCAGGCTCCTCCATCCATAGGATTTTTCAGGCAAAAGTACTGGAGTGGGTTGCCATTTCCTTCTCCAGGGGATCTTCCCGACCCAAGGATCAAACCCAGGACCCCTGCATTGCAGGCAGACGCTTTACCGTCTGAGCTACATTGGGTACCCTAGGTAGCTGAGAATTCTATGCAGAGAATTTTACATAAATGTTCTCTAATCCTTCCAACAATTTGGCCCTCTTGTGCCCAATCTGCAACTGAGGAAACTGTGGTTCAAAGGAACTGAGTAACTTTCTGTGGTAAGATTCCTTGTGCCTGCGAGTGTGCATAATCATTCAGTCATGTCCAACTCTGTGTGACGCCATGGATATGTAACACTCCAGGGTCCTCTGTTCATGGAATTTTCCAGGCAAGAATACTGGAGTAGGTTGCCATTTCCTACTCCAGGGAGTCTTCCCGACCCAGAGATCAAGCCCACATCTCTGCGTCTTCTGCACTGGCAGGTGTGTTCTTTACCACTGCACCCCACGATTCCTTAAATAGCAAGTAACTGGGTAAGACCTGATCCAAAGTAAAGTGACCATACATCCCAGTTTGAATGGGCAACTTGCATTTTATTCCTGTTGTCCTACTTAATTTTAGTGTCCCATTTCACTCTCAAGAGTGTCCTGGTTTGGATGCAGTGATATTATCCTCTACCCCAAAGGCATAACCTCTCCACTCGGTCATGGCCTTCTCCACACTGCAATGGCTTTCAGTACATATCTTTGGCATAAAAGCAAGGGAAACATACTACAAAAAAGAACAACTGCTCTAAATGGATGACGATTCTGAATCATTCAGAGAAAAGGAAAAATGGATTATTCAGTTAAATTACTTTCAAGAGCAAGAATCTATTAAAGGAAAGAATACTTATAAAGTGATGCTGTCCCAAGTAAAAGTTAAGTTCAATTAAAACTAACCAGAAGAATGAGTTTTAAAGAAATTTTTATCCCAAACTGTTGCAGTTTTAACTTTTGAGCGTAGAGAGAATACATCTTAGTTGTCTAGAAAATTTATTGCTTTTGACCCTTTCTTAGTCTTGCCAGAAAGAGGAATTGTGTCATTTTTCCCCCAGAAAAATGCTCTCTCCACAAGTCGCAAAAAAAAAAAAAAAAAAAAAAATCCAAACTCAGTGTCAAGTGTGACTGATTCAGTTCAGACATTCACTATGCACCATATGGGAACTTCCTTGGTGGCTCAGATGGTAAAGCATCTGCCTACAATGCGGGAGACTGGGGTTCAGTCCCTGGGTCTGGAAGATCTCCTGGATAAGGAAATGGCAACCTACTCCAGTATTCTTAACTGGAAAATCCCATGGGTGGAAGAGCCTGGTAGGCTACAGTCCATGGGGTTGCAAAGAGTCCAGACACGACTGAGTAATTTCACTTAATGCACCATATGATCTTGGGCAGGTTACTCATTCACCCTGCCATTTTTCTAGAATGCAAAATTAGAACAACAGCAAAATATCACCCACTGGAATGCAGAGAGGACAGTATAAAATAATGCAGGTTAACACTCAGAAGGGTGAATAGTGCTAGGCCCAGAAGAAGTGCTTGTTTACTTGTGATAAATATTATCATTTAGGTTAACCCTAGTTCAAATTCTGTCCCCTTTAGGAAAGTGAAATTCCAAATTGAAGAAACAAGGTCAAATCTAGCCAAAATGAATCACTGCTATTAATAAAAATATACTTCAAATACACTTAAAATTTAAAGCTAAAGGAGTCCCTGCTGCTGCTGCTGCTAAGTCGCTTCAGTCATGTCCTACTCTGTGCGACCCCATGGATGATAGCCTGCCAGGCTTCCCCACCCCTGGGATTCTCGAGGCAAGAATACTGGAGTGGGTTGCCAGTTCCCTTTCCAATGCATGAAAGTGAAAAGTGAAAATGAAATCATTCAGTCGTGTCTGACTCTTCGTGACCCCATGGACTGTAGCCTACCAGGCTCCTCCATCCATGGGATTTTCCAGGCAAGAGTACTGGAGTGGGCTGCCATTGTCTTCTCCTAAAGGAGTCCCTAAAATCACCTAATTCAATTACTTCATCTGACTTCATCTTATACAAAAGGAAAATGGAATCAACGAGATGATACAACTTCCACAATACATAAAATCAACTAGTACCAAAGCTAGATATGCATTTTGTGCCTACAAAGGCCTGAGTGTGGGAATGACTTGGCCTGTGTGATGAATAAAACTCATCTTCCACAGTGTAGCTGTATAGTCTCATGCAAGTTTATTTAATATTTCTGAAACTCATTATTCTCAGTTGATGGAGATGAGGATTAAAGTTCTTTGTCAGAGTATTCTGAGGATTACAATAAATAACATGAAAAGAGCCCTGAGTCATACTCATACTCACAATAGGGTGCCCACAGCTGCCCAGCTGCCAGAAGGGAATTTGTCAGTCTCTCAAAATGCACACATCCTTCAACTTAGAAAGTCCACTTCTAGAAGTGCATCCTATAAGTAAATTTTTGTTCAAGGATGTTCACTGCAGCTTTAACTGTAAAAATGACCAAAAAAAATCTATCAAGAGGGAAATGCTGCTAAAAAAGAGAGATTTTCTACAAAGTGGCAATGATAAGTCTTTTGAAAATGTCAAATAAATAAAAAGGAATGCCACTGAATAATATATACAAAAGTTTTGAATCTATTCATACCAAAGCAATATGAAAATATAAATATGTATATACAAATCCAGTTTTTATAGAGCTTCTTATGAGACTAACAGTGTTTAAAGAAAGAGGGAAATAAAGATAATCATACCTTTTTTCCATATACCCTCTTATCTTTAAAAACTTGTTATAAGAATACTTTCATATATTATCTTTAAAATAGAAAAGTCTATCATAGCAGATACTAGTAAATACTAAAAGTTTCCTCAATTCTTAGTGTTACAACTTTTATTATTATTATTGCTATTCTTAGTCATTTTAACTTCAGACACAATTTTAGAAACAAATATTCTTTCAAGGACTACTCTGCCCCCTAGAAAGCTTTTCCACAGGGCTTCTGATATGGTGGTTTGTTTATGACCTGCACTAAAGGTCCACATCCCACAGCCTGAGCCAGGGGATGAATGAAGGTTAATAAAAACACATAAAGGAAAGGCAGGGGCATCTCCTTCATCTCTGTTTGTGATGTCACTTTTCTCTCTGTTAAATTGCAATCAAGACAATAAAAGGAAATAGGCTGTGAAAAATGAAAGAGCCCTCTATTCATAAAAACAGTTCACATGAAAGAAGCCATTTAATGGAAAAGGGACCACTAACATGTAAACTAGTGAGTGGGAGAGGGACACATAAAACCCCTAAGACATTTCATTAACCACAAATTATTGAAGGCAGCTCAAATCTTTCCCCCCAAATTATGTTTATATTCCAGAGTAATGGATACCCTCAAAATTTTCAGACTGATGTTTCTGCTGCAAAGACAATAGGCAAAAGCAATATATTTGACTATAGGATCTGCCCTACTGATATGAGAGCCCTTAGAAGAAACACAAGCCCTATTGGGCATGATGAATGGGATGACATGGTATAGATGGACAGGAGATGTGACTTCTCTTTCCACTTCAGTTCACCTTCCTGAATAAATAAATCGATGATCTCACAAAAACTAGCAGCTTCATCTCTAGGCTGCTGCTGCTGCTGCTAAGTTGCTTCAGTCGTGTCCGACTCTGTGCGACCCCACAGATGGCAGCCCACCAGGCTTCCCCGTTCCTGGGATTCTCCAGGCAAGAATACTGGAGTGGGTTGCCATTTCCTTCTCCAATGCATGAAAGTGAAAAGTGAAAGTGAAGTCGCTCTGGACAGCCTCACCTAAAATGAAGATAATAATGTATGCCTTACCTATCTTTCATAGCTGTTATGATGCTTACATGTATACATATGATTATTACAAATTTCTCCCTTTAAATCATGCCAGCCACTCAGATACTACCCAGCCAGTGCCCCATTGTTTGCAGTAATCTTGTAGACCCCTCAGGTAGAAAGTGAAAGTGAAGTCCCTCAGTTGTGTCCCACTCTGCAATCCCGTGGACTGCAGCCCACCAAGCTCCTCTGTCCATGGGATTCTCCAGGCAAGAATACTGGAGTGGATTGCCATTTCCTTCTCCAGAAGATCTTCCCGACCCAGGAATCGAACCCAGGTCTCCCACATTGCAGGCAGACGCTTTAACCTCTGAGCCACCAGCAAGCCCAGTGGTAAAGAATCTGCCTGCCAATGCAAAAGACATAAGAGACATGGTTTTATCCCTGCATCAGGAAGATCCCCTGGAGGAGGGCATGGCAACCCACTCCAGTATTCTTGCCTGGAGAATCCCATGGACAGAGGAGCCTGGTGGGCTACAGTCCATAGGGTCGCAAAGAGTCGCACACGACTGACGTGACAGCACTCACGCACTTTACGACCACTTCTATTTTTCCTCGTTCTTTCCATTCCTGAATTTGCACAATTTCAAATCAAACTTTATGCTGAACAGCTCCACATTTAATGGGAACGAATGCAACTTTATATTTTGAATCCCTCTGCCTTAAAGTGCTAGCCTATAGGCAAAAATTTTGTCAGACTCTGTTCAAATTGATCCACCGCAAGTCTGCCCTTAGCCTAAGTGTGATTCACAGTTACAGAGAATGCCCTTGAAAGCTCTCCAGGCGGTCTCCTTGGGACTTTACACATCTCACTTTTAATATTGACAGAATCAATCTAATTTCTTCACCTTTCTTTTGTCTTCATCCATGATCTACTCTTCACAAAGTAAATGAGAATTCATATTAAAAAATAGGATACTGTGACTTGGCAAGGGTTTTTGCAAAGAAACCTTCATTCATTCATGTTCACTGCCTTAGATTAATCGAGGTGTAAGAGGGGGTGAGTTAGTTCGGGAGAATTTTTACAACAAATCACCAAAGCCAAAAATACACACAGCAGGGCTCTAAAATATCTGTTTAAATTTGGCGACCAGCTAGCTTCAAAGAACAAGGGGAAGAGATTACCACTTAGAAACATCACTCTAGTTTTAGGTACAGGTTTTACTCAAAGTATTGGACAAAAATCTCATTTTTTCACACTAAGTTTCTTCCTAAGGGCTATGTTAGGGCCTTCTGTACCATGGGGATTTCATCCATGAGCCAGATCAGATTTCAGAAATTTTCCTCATTTAGAATTTCATTCTTCTGCAACTTGTTGTTGACCATTATGAATTGACACCAGAAATATCTAAACAAAAAGGTTTTGTTTGATATGCAATATCACTCAACCTCCATACTTTCTAAAATAGCAAAATAAAGGATATTTATAAATAAAGCATTCAAATCATCAGTGAGCTATCAAAAAGACAGCTTCTGGAAAACAAAAATGAAATATAGTAATCACTGCCCTCAGGCATAACTGCTTTATAGATTTAGATAGTACCTGGTTGACTAAATCCTTAATCTACCATGAGTGTCAGTTGCCTGTTTGTAAAAAAAAATTAGATTGAGTTTTATCATCTCTAAGATGGCTTCCAGATCTAAAGCTACATAAATCTGTGAAATGTTGATTTACATTTTAAAATTTATCTTGCAGTGTTTTTTTTATAGTTTAGGGGTTTGTTTAACTTCAGGGAAAAAAACAGATTGGTTGCCCATTGCAGCCTTGGTTTACTGTTTATAAGTACTGGGGGTCATTTATGCCATAAACTTGAGATTACATTCAAGAAATCTAAAGTCTATTAAAATAACATGTCATGTCTTTTGCTTTTTAAGGACAATCTGTCTCATTTTCTTGTTGTTATTGAAGGTATTAGAGAATTTTACTGGTAATGATTATTACTATATTATTACTACATGAAGTCAAAGTTTTTTTTTTTAATATTTTGTTTCCTGCTTTAATATTTCCTATTTTAAAAACAGCTTTATTGAGACATAACTGATATTCTTTAAGTTGGTATACAACTTAAAGTATACAGTTCGGTTTTCCTTAGTTTAAGTCATAGAGCTGCAGACCTATTGTGTGATCTTTGTTTGGGGTGATGAGAAAGTTCTGGGTTTTGGTATTATCAGTGGTTATACAACATATATTAATTTACTTAATCTACTGAATTGTACACTTTAAAGTGATTACAATAGCAAATTTTATGTGTTTTACTACAATTTTTAAAATTAAAACAAAACTCACTGAACTGTTTTTAACATAATTTGTATTTCATTCTGCAGCTCAAGTATCACTGTTTACTATTCTGTAGACTTTAGAACCCCAAGCAATAGTATAGATACATTAGAAAATGTTGGGATAATGGCTTTCTCCAGAAAATGTAATTAGAGATGATTTCCTGTCTTCTCTATATTTATCTATTTTTTTTTAATAAGCATGCAGAAGTCTTTGGACAGAAAGCAATTATAAACATTTTTTTAAGTATTGTCAACACAAGTGATTATGATTTTTATGTAAAGGATCTCAAAGGGTTTGTGTATGAGGTAAATATTAACTATTTGGGGATACTGAGTGTCTAGTTTTCAACAAAATATTACAGGATATGCAAAAAAATCTCCCTTCATAGCTCAGTCAGTAAATAATCTTCCTGAAAGGCAGGAGACCCGGGTTTAATTCCTCGGTCAGGAAGATCCCATGGAGAAGAAAATGGCAATCCACTCCAGTATTCTTGCCTGGAGAATCCCATGGGCAGAGGAGCCTGGCAGGCTACAGTCCATGTTGCAAGAGTTGGACAAAACGTAGCAATTAAACCAACCACCACCATGCAAAAAATAAAAATAGCAATATATGACCTACACTTGAGAGAAAGAACACTAAATGAAACTGACTCAGACTAGATCTACCATTGGATTTAGCAGCCAAAGATGTTCAGGCAGCTATTGTAAAAATTTCCAAAGAATTAACAGAAATTATGAATCATGATGAAATAGAAAATCTGAACAGGACAATTACTAGTAAGTAGATTGAATCAGTAACCAAAAATCTCCCAAAAAACTAAAGTCAAGGACCAAATAGCTTCACTGGTGAATTTTACCAAGCAGTTAAAGAAGAGTTAATACCTATCCTTCTCAAATGATTCCCACAAAATGAAGAGGAAGGAACACTTCCAAACTCATTCTACAAGGCCAGAACTACCCTGATACCAAACCAGATAAAGACACTACAGAGAAAGAAAATATCCTACAATAGGTGAATAGATAATAAAACTGGTGCCTCAATACAATGGAATACTGAAAAAAAGTCAAAGTGCTATGGGTTTCCTGCATTGCAGGCAGACTATTTACCATCTGAACCACTAGGCAAGCCCCACAGTGGAATACTATTCAGTGATAAAAAGAAATGAACTATCAAGACATGAAAAGGCATGGATGAATTATAAATGCATGTTGCTAAATGAAAGAACTTGAAAAGAATTTGAAAAGACTATATACTATATAGTGAAAGTGAAGTCGCTCAGTTGTGTCCGACTCTTTGCGACCCCGTGGACTGTAGCCCATCAGGTTCCTCTGTCCATGGGATTCTCCAGGCAAGAATAATGGAGTGGGTTGCCATTTATATAATTCCAACTATTTGACATTCTAGAAGAGATAAAATTATAGAAACAGTGAAAAAATCAGTGGTTGCAGGATTCAGGGAGATGAGTGTGAGGGATTAGTAGGTCAAGCACAGGGAATTGTTAGGATGGTAAAGTTATTCTGTATGAAACTGTAATTGTAGCTATATGACACTATGCTCTTGCCAAAATCTACTGAACTTTAGAGTTTGAGTCAGACACAATTCAAAAGAGTTGGACACGACTGAGTGACTAACACTCTCACTTTCATTGAACTTTAAGCACAAAGAGTATACCTTAATGTGCGCAAATTTTAAAAAATATTGGGGCATGTTAGGAAAACCCTGTATGGAATATAAATGTGATGAAACAATCTAACTGCATTACAAATATATGATACAATCTCACTGAATGGGTCTTGGAAAAGCATGAAGATCTAGGCAACTTTGAAAATGAGTGGAGTCTGTAACTAAACTAAAGTCTGTAATTAAACTAAACACAAAAGAGAGTGTACATAAGCACTATACTCCAATTGATAAAGATGTATCCTATTGGAGTAGATATTAACTCTGATATTGGTATAGATATATGCTAGATTGGAACAAGTAAGCAAATGAAAGGTCAATGGTAGGGTCACATTTCTTGTTATTGCACTCAGTTTACAAATAAGCATGTAGAAGAGGCCCACATGATCCATATGGTAATGGATTGAAGTTGGAGATAACAGGATGAACTTATAATTAGTTTAACAGAGATACAGATGGCTTCCCTGGTGGTTCAGTGGTTAAGAATCCACCTACCAAAGCAGGAAATGTGGGTTCAGTTCCTGGGTCAGGAAAATCCCTTGGAGAAGGAAATGGCAACCCATTCCAGTATTCTTGCTTGGGAAATCACGTGGACAGAGGAGCTTGAAGGACTATAGTCCATGGTGTTGCAAAAGAATCAGACACAACTTAATGACTAAATAACAACAACATAGTTACAGATGGTGGGATGTGGAAATATTTCTAGATAAGTATACATACATAGGCTAGAATACACACATGTATATCCTTGCTCTGTTAACTGAGAGGTCTAGAAAAGGTGACACTCAAGTAACAAAGAATATATCTAGCACTTAGATCTTTTCGGAGTTTCTAATCTCATTTTCCAAAAAGAGAATGAGGCCTCCTTGAAGAAATGGCACTTTCTAGATCTGAAGCAGGCAGGAAACATACAAATGAGCCTTGAATATATTGTCATGCTATAAAGTAAGAAAAGATTAAAAAAAAAAAAATCCTCCAGTGATAGGTTATGTTAAAGGGGACATAGAAACTAACTGAAAGGGTTTCCAAAGGCCAAAACTGAAAATAAGCAAAGTAGTATCAGATTATAACACAAAACATAAAATAAATATTCATGAGGCCAGCCAGATATAAGTAGATGACTATCTAAATGATTAGTGGATAACAAACAACTCTTCTATGCAGGAGAATTCAAAATAATTTATATAGATATTCCTCCTTCAAGGATAGAGACAAAAACCCTTTACTCCTTAAGTATGGGCTGTGCACAATAACTTCCTCCCAAAGAATATAGTGTGGAAAGAGAAAAAAGTTACTACAGTGGGGAAGACTGACAAACAGTTCTTTAGGTAGGTGACCAAATTCAACACCAACAGTGGTAAGTTATGTTAATATTATATGCTATTGATATGTGATGAAAATGGTACTTTACTTTTGTAGACTTCTTCCCCAAAAAGCATAACTAAGGTCTCATTATGAGAAAAATAACAGAAAATTCTAATAGAGGGACATTCTAAAAAAAAAAGAAAAACAAATCTATACAAGTACTGCTCAAAACTTTCAAGGCCATCAAAAATAAGGAAAGTCTGAGAAACTATCACAGCTTTGAGGAACCTAAGGAGAAATGCTGATTAAATGCCATGTGATATCCTGGATGGAGTCATGGAACAGAAAGGGAACATTGGGTAGACAGTTAAGAAGCCTGAAAATCATTTGGACTTTAATCAATAATGATGTCTTCTTCTAGATTTATTAATGTTAACAAATATACCTTAATAATATAAGATATTATACAGGGAAACAAGGTATTAAAATAAAGGAATTTTCTGTACTAATAGTTCTCTGTAAATTTAAAACAATTCTGGAAAATAAAGTTAATTTAAACAGCAATAAATAATTATTGAACCTCTCTAATCTGATGAAAAAATATTAATCTACAGATCCAAGAAGTTCAATGAAACCCAGATATGATAAACACAAATATCAATATCTAGACTCATCACAGTCAAAGTGCAAAAATACAAAGACAAAGAGAAGATCTTGAAAGTTGCATGAGAGAAAAAAAGACTCATCATGCATAGCTTATCAATGGTACAATTTAAAGTTGATTTCTGACTCATAAATAATGGAGACCAGAAGCCCATAGAAGAACATATTTGAAGTGCTATGAAAGAAGTCTATATCCAGCCAACCCGTTGTTTTGAAAAATATGCAAAAATGAAACATCCCCAGACAAACAAAGTTTGTGAGAAATTATTGCTAGCAGATATGCCTTATAAGAAATACCAAACGAAGTCCTTCACACTGAAAGAAAATAAGGCCTGATAATAATTTAAATCAACAGGAAGAAATAGAGACCCACAAATGGTAAGTATATAGGTAAATTAAAGACTCTATGAATATATTTTCTAATTCTCATAATTAAAAAAATAAGATTATCTAAAGAAATAGTGAAAACACTATATTTTAGAGGTTATAACAATAAAGATATGATACGTGTGATCATAATAGTACAAATAGGGGAAGCTGAAGTAATTGAGATATTTTAAAGCCAAGTCACTATATTTGGTAGATATTGTCAGTCTTTACCTAAATAAATTAAGATATATATTTTAATTCCTAGCAACTATTAACAAAATAACTCCAAAAACCTAGTTTAAAAAATTCAACAAATATTAATAATAGAAGATACTGTTATAGAACTGTGCTACAGTGAGTCAAAGAAGAAATCACAATAATTCAATGATTCAAAAATATCTGAACAGTTGTTAATGGAGATGATTGAAGTCTGGAATAGTAGAGGCCAGGCGGTAACACTTCACCACCATAAGCAAGGTAGACAAAACTGCCATAATAGCCACAAAGTTGAAAGCTAGTCAGTGTAGGACTGACTTAGCAACAGGATGGACAGTCATTAAGACTGTTGCTTAACAAGTCAAAATAAAAGTATATAAAAAATGGAAAAGCAGAAGGCAGAGGTCATTTACTGGATGGAACATCACAATCTTTGGCCAGTTTCCACACCTGAGTCAATTCTCAGAATCAGAATCCATCAACTGAGGGAGAGGTCAGTCCTAATGAATAAGGATTCAGTAATGTGCAATGGAGAAGGCAATGGCACCCACTCCAGTACTCTTGCCTGGAAAATCCCATGGACGGAGGTAGGATGCAGTCCATGGGGTCACTAAGAGTCAGATGGGACTGAGCGACTTCACTTTCACTTTTCAGTTTCATGCATTGGAGAAGGAAATGGCAACACACTCCAGTGTTCTTGCATGGAGAATCCCAGAGACGGGGGAACCTGGTGGGCTGCCCTCTATGGGGTCGCACAGAGTCGGACATGACTGAAGCGACTTAGCAGCAATGCAACAGAAAGTGTGCACATTAATGTTCTCTACGGTCCTTCTGAAAGGTGATTATGGTTCTATTTTCAAATAACCATACACTATAGAAAGAATAGAGATGTATAGTGTGTATGACAATGCTGAGAACCAAGGATCCAGAGTCCTTGTGCTCTCCTGTTAGAGTCATAGTATGGGGCTTAAGTAATAAATGTAGTGACCCAGCTCTGCCTCCCAGTGTGCCCAATATGTCTGTGGACCCACCTAGTAATTACTTTTCAGTTTCAAAATGTATAATTAGAAAAGACATGAATAATAGCTCAGAAACCTCATATTAGCTCCTGGAGCTAGTGTTCTAAGTAAGAGCTAGTGTAGTAGGAAAGGTCAAATGGAAAAGACCTGAAACTTCCTTTCAGTTAGGGGCAAAATATGATTAGTGTCACTTTCAAAGACTGAAATTGGTGATGACATGTACTATCTTGCCTTATTTAATTCACCAGTATAGCTCTTACAAAAAACCCAAAGCATCTTGGCAACTGATAGTGGACCAGTGAAAACCTAGGGAAATAGTAGGCCCATGTATAGCTGCTATATCAGATATGGTATCTTTAGTAGAGCAGATTAACACATCCCTGGTAATCTGGTAGTTGTATACCTGGCAAATGCAGCTTTTTCATATTTATAAAGAAGGAGGATTAGAAGTAGTTTGTCTTCATTTGGGACAAACAACAATATGCATTCATGATCTTGTCTGAGAGTGTTAGAGGAGGTCATTGAAAGGACATGGCTGCTGGTTGACTGATGCAGCTGGAGGCTCCTTATCCTTTTGGCTTCCTATTCTTTCCATACTACCAGCTGTTTCAAGGACATAGGCGTGAAAGAGTAAGGTGTTATTGAGACCTTCTGGAATGATCTGCCTCTTTCCTTCCCTCAGTATGCATGGGACTCAGCTTTTATTACACCCAGAGACATCCCAAGGTTACAAACCAACACAGAGCCATCTTAAGTCTCTTGCTTTCTGTCAAAATAGAGCTTAGAGAAACTTGAACCATCTGGACATTTTGTGGAATCTCATAGTGTCCATTATATAGATGTGATCATGCTTATCAAATGTGATTATCAGTAACTGACAATTACTCATAACACCTTGATAATATTCATGCTCTCTAGAAAGTGAGAGAAACCTCAAAAGATTTAGGGATTTGATATATTAGTGAAGTTTTCAGGGGTCCAGTGACCCAGAGAATCTTGGAACATCCCCTACAAAGTAAAAGCCAAGTTGTACCTTGCAACTCCTATCATTAAGACAGAAGCACAGTACTTGGTAAGTCGATTTGAGTTTTAGAGACAGCATATCCTACACTTGGTGATACTGTTCAGTCCCATTCATTAGGTGACACAGAAGACTGTAGAGTTTTATGGAGGCTCAAAGCAAGAGAAGAGGTATCTAGACTAGAGATAAAAAGACATGTGAGACTCTAGCTTTAGTCCTAGTAGGAAATTCAAAGCAAAAACCTCATGGTTTCTGGAGCAACACTATACCAACCTGAGCAGCAAACTAGACATCATTTAAAAGCAGGTCTTACATGCTACTAGGTACTGGTAGAAAGTGAATATCTAACTATGGATTATCAAGTGCTCCTGAGACCAGAACTTTCCATCATATCCTCCATACTGTTGGATGTGCTAATCATAAGTTCACAAAGGCCCAGCAATAACTCATCATAAAGTAGCAATGATATACCAGAAATTAGGCTTGAGCCTAATTCCTAGGCTTGCCTTGGGCAAGCCTAGAGGGCTCATGCTCACAATCTCAGGTAACATTCTCTATGAATAGCTAATGGAGAGGGAAGAAATACAATCTTGCTTCATGGATGAATCAGCTTGGTATGGTTACAACCCCAAAACAGATTGTTTTCTCACTATAACCACACTCAGGAATGTCTTTGAAACAAAATGGCAAAGAGAAATCCTCTCAAAGGTGGAGGTTCAGGTGGAGAAGCTCACCATTCCTTTTTGTAGAAAGTGAAGTGGCCCAAAATAAGGATATTCATGTCCTTAAGTAGCTGCCATCTATGGGGTCGCACAGAGTCAGACACGACTGAAGCGACTTAGCAGCAGCAGCAGCATGTAAAGCAAGAAATGATGTGCCTATCTGGTAGGACGTCTTGAAGCTGCAATATTAGAAAACTGAGTGCAAGAAGGTCTGAGACAGAGGCAAATGTTGGATTTAGGAGAGTGAGCACAAAATATGGAAATTTTTATTTTGAGCACTAATGCCAAAGAGAAATTATCAACTGTGGAACAGGTCCCAACAACTAAGCAGAGAGACAGGTTCACCAGTTAGTTAACATCTCCTTTCAGACAAAGGGCTTGTGCAATGGGATCAAGACTGGGTTAACCAAACTGACAGACATAGCGGCTGAGCATGGCTCACAGCATGATCTCACTAAGACTGATACAGTCACTGGTAAATGTCTAATCTCTCAATAATAGAAGCCAGTTCTGACCCCCAGTATGACACAAATTCTCAAGTACACCAACCAGTGTTTCAGTGGCAAGTTGATTATATTAGATACCTTCTACCCTGAAAGGTTAGTCACCTAGAGCCAGACATTCTGGAGTGCAAGTCAAGTGGGCCTCAAGAAGCACTGCTGTTAGTAAAGCTAGTGGGTGTGATGAAACTTCAGCAGAATTATTCATATCCCTAAAGGATGATGCCTTCAAGATTTTACACTAATTATGCCTGCCAGCAAATGTGGAAGACCCAGCAGTGGCCACAGGGCTGGAAAAGGTCAATCCTCATCCTAATCCCCAAGAAAGGTAGTACCAAAAAATGTGCTAACCATTGGACAATTGCACTCTTCTCCCATGCTAGTAATGTCATACTTAAAATCTTGCTTGATAGGCTTCAGCATTAGGCAAACCAAGAACTTCCAGATGTTCAGGCTAGGTTTAGAAAAGGAAAAGGAGCTAGAGATCAAATTGCCAACATTCACTGGATTATAGAGAAGGCAAGGGAATTCCAGAAAAACATCTATCTCTGTTTCATCAACTAAGCTAAAGCCTTTGACTGTATGGGTCATGACAAACTGTGGAAAGCTGTAAGAGAGTTGGGAATATGAGACCATCTTACCTGTCTGCTGAAAAAACTGTATGCAGGTCAAGAAGCAACAGTTAGAACCCTGTATGGAGCAACTGACTGGTTCAAGATAGAGGAAGGAGTATGACAGAGCTATCTACTGGCACCCTGTTTGTTTAACCTATATGCTGAGCACATCATGATAAATTCTGGAATGGATGAGTTACAAGCTGGAATCAAGATAGTCAGGAGAAACATCAACAACATCAGATATGAGGATGATACCACTGTAATGGCAGAAAGCAAGGAAGAACTAGGGAGCCTCTTGATGAGAGTGAAGGAGGAGAGTGAAAGAACCAGCTTAAGACTAATATATTAAAAAAAAAGAAAGAAAATTAAGATCATGGCATCCAGTCACATTGCTGCTGCTATGTCACTTCAGTCATGTCTAACTCTGTGCAATAGATGGCAGCCTACAAGGCTCCTCCATCCCTGGGATTCTCCAGGCAAGAGCACTGGAGTGGGTTGCCATTTCCTTCTCCAATGCATGAAAGTGAAAAGTGAAAGTGAAGATGCTAAGTCATGTCCAACTTTTAGTGACCCCATGGACTACAGTCTACCAGGCTCCTCCATCCATGGGATTTTCCAAGCAAGAGTACTAGTGGGGTGCCATTGCCTTCTCCCTCCAGTCACATTAGTTAGGTAGTTAGTTAAGTCACTGAGGCATGTCCAACTTTTTGTGACCCCGTGGACTGTAGCCCACCAGGCTCCTCCGTCCATGGGATTCTCCAGGCAAGAATACTGGAGTGGGTTGCCATTTCCTTCTCCAGGGGATCTTCCTGACCCAGGGATCAAACCCAGGTCTCCCGCATTAGAGGCAGATGCTTTAACCTCTGAGCCACAAGGGAAGTACACATTACTGCATGGTAAATAGAAAGGGAAAAGTGGAAGTAGTGACAGATTTCCTTTTCTTGGGCTCCAAAATCACTGTAGACGGTGACTGCAGCCATGAAATCAGAAGACAATTGCTTCTTGGCAGGAAAGCAATGACAAAACCAGACAGTATGTTGAAAAGCAGAGATATTATTCTGCCCACAAAGATCCAAGTAGTCAAGGTTATGGTCTTCCCAGTGGTCACGTAAGGTTATGAGAGCTGGACTGTAAAGAAAGCAGAGTGTCAAAGAATTGATGCCTTTGAACTGTGGTGCTGAAGACTCCTGAGAGTTCCTTGGACAGCAAGGAGATCAAACCTGTCAATCTTAAGGAAGATCAATCCTAAATAATCACTGGAAGGACTGATGATGAAGCTGAAATTCCAGTATTTTGGTCACCTGCTGTGAACAGATGATCCATTGGAAAATTCCCTGATGCTGAGGAAGATTGAGGGCAGAAGGAAATGAGGGCATCAGAGAATGAGATGACTATCACTTTCACTGAGATGGTACACACAGTCCCACTATTGTTAGTGTCAGCTGGCAAGAGCTCATAGCTGCTGCTTTTTCCAAAGAATTTTCCTTGGCTAAAGGGAAACAGGAGCTGTCTCATTCAAGAGGCTAAGTCTTGACTTCCCTAGATAGTCAAGAACCAGTAATTAACTGAAATGGTAGATACAGAAAGCTTGTCTCCTGACCATAAGAGATCATCTACATGGTATGATTTGTACTACAGAACTTCCCTTGGGAGCAAGGTAAAGCTAATCTTTAGCCAAGATCATTTTTTTTACTTAGCTTTCTTCTCTTGCTCTATTTTATTTTCCTTAGTATTCTCCTGAGATCAGTCACTCAATAAATTATTGACCCAGAAATTGCCAACTCTGGCTTTGCTTCTAGAAAACAAATCTAAGACATAAACCAAGCATAATGTGGTTTGCAAAAGACTGAGAAATGATGGAAAAATTTTAATAGTCCCACAATGTTGGGGAGAAAAAGAAATGGTATTCAAGGCCCACTAATCAGGAGAAGGACCATGATAAACATTTCAGATTCTCACTTAGGATACCTGAAGAACTATGCACTTGACTTTAATCAACTCAATAGCTCACAGAAATAGTTATTTGTCATTATCTTCTCTGTAGGGAGATAAGAGTTTCTTCAGTTTTTCATAAATAAAGTGTGGTAAAAAAAAAATTAAAGGAACTTTAATTTTAACTTTAATTTCCTTGCTCCTTGGAAGAAAGGCTATGACAAACCTAAGACAGCATATTGAAAAAACAGAGACATCACTTTGCTGACAAAGGTCCGTCTAGTAAAAGCTATGGTTTTCCCAGTAGTCATGTATGAATGTGAAAGTTGGACCATTGAGAGTGCTGAAGAATTGATGCTTTCAAACTGTGGTGCTGGAGAATATTCCTGAGAGTCCCTTGGACAGCAAGAAGATCAAACCAGTCAGTCAATCCTAAGGAAATCAATCCTGAATAATAATCCTGGAAGAGTTGATGCTGAAGCTCCAATACTTTGGCCACCTGATGCAAAGAGCTAAACTAACTCACTAGAAAAGACCCTGATGCTGGGAAAGATTGAGGGTAGGAGGAGAAGGGGGTGACAGAGCATAAGATGGTTGGATGGCATCATCGATTCAATGGACATGAATTTGAACAAACTCTGGGAAAGAATGAAGGGCAGAGAAGCCTGGTGTGCTGCAGTCCATGGGGCTGCAAAGAGTTGGACATGGCTTAGCGACTGAAGAACAACAGTGCAATTAAAAATGACCCAGCATAAAAAGAAATAAGGCAAAGAATGACACAGAGAAGAGAAAGAGATCCACAGGTGCTCCAGATATTCAAGTCAACAGACATAGTAAGATAACCGTAATTATTTTGGTCAAGATAATAAATAAAAATATATAGAATTTCAGGAAATAACTAACTTTTTAAAATGAATTGGAAATCCTATAACTAAAATATGATTGAAATTAAGAGGTAATTTAATAAACTGGACAGTAATAAAGTTGATGAAAGGAAAAAATAGTAGGAACATAGGTCAAACAGAAGCATACATACTGAAACAAGGAAAGTAGAAAGGATAAGCACAAGATACATCCAGAATATAACTGTTTATAAGATTAAGATACACATAGTCCAATGGTTCCTAACTAGACACTATTTTGTCCTCTCTCAGGTGATATTTGGCACTATCTAGAAACTTTTTTTAAACTATCACAGTTTCTAGAATTGCTACTGGCACCTAGTGGGTACATGCCAAAGATATTGCTAAATAATGAACACAAGTGACTCCTACAAATAAGATAATAAGAATTATCTAGTGCAAAAATGTCAAAAGCTGTTGCTAAGAAATTATGATATAGCAAGCCCAAGAAAGAGAGGAAATAGAATCTGACAGAGGCCATATTTAAAGAAGCAATGGCTGAGATTTTTCCAAAGCTAACAGAATATCAAGTCAAGCCTTTAAAAAAGCCTAAGTCCATCTGTCTGTCTCTCTCTTTTTTTTGCTTTTGGCCATGTCACATGGCTAGGAGATTCCCAAAGAAGACCAAGTCTCATGTCAGCTAATTGCAATCCATGGATTTATTGGATCCTGACATAGAAACAAATTGTGAAAAGAAATACTATAAGAAAATCAGGGAAGTTTGAACCTGAAATAATGCAAAAAAAATCATTTGTAAATTTTTAAGCTGATATTGTATTATGGCTTTGCTTATAAGAGAATCATTCCTTGTCCTTATGATAGCAGAGGGACAGGTGGAGATGGGAGTGCATCTCTCTCCACAGATGCACTAGGAAAATACCTTCAGATGCAGGAGATCTCGCAGAACACCAGCTGAGAGAGCAGGCATGAGTCCCTGACTACCAGAAAAGAATATATAAATCCAGGCAAAACTAGGTAAGATAAAGGAAGGAATGGGAAAAGAGGAGAGTGGGAAGGAATGGGCCCGCACACAGTGGGTGAGGAAACTGAAGCAGGGGTCAGATCGCCACACAAGGGCAATTGTTTGCAATAAAGAAAGAGCATTTGAGTGTAGCAGCTGATTTGTGACATTCTGAAAGGGGTAAGAACCACGCAGACAATCCTTGCCACAGTACTATATACCCAGGACAGGGACACAAGCACCCTAGAATGCACAGTGGCTGGGAGCTGGAGAATAGGGATTGGAGAGAAGTCTCAGGGAGAGGCCTTCTGTTGACTGTGGAGAGACAGCCCAAGGGGAAGAAAGGAAGGAGAATATGGTGAGGAATGCCTTTAGAATAAAGCTGGGCATCCATAGAGGCAAAGTGATACTGCTAAGTCATACACAGAGGGTGGAGCCATCACTGTAGACTCTCTCTCGCCACATGCTGGCAGCTGAAGATGACCAATAGAAGAAGACCTAAGAGAGGGAGGTCCTTTAAGTACCCAAGGCACCAAGCAGTTGAGAAGGACCCCAGTCAAGGGGACCTTTGAGCACCTTCTGCACTGAGTAACAGAAAAGGACCAGCTAGGGAGGCCCTTTGAACACCAGCTGCCAGAAGCTAGGAAAGCACTCTAATAGTGCCATAGCTCCTGTGCCTGAGGCCACTGGCTTCCCTGTACACTTGGTACCACCAGGGTCCACATAATCCTAGCAGCTTCACCGCCTTCAAGCTCAGTCTTCACTGGACCAGGCTGCTAGAGGTTAGAAAATAAACTAAAACACCATATCTTCTGTGCCAATGGCCACCAACTCCCCTGTGTACCTGGCACTGCCAGAGTCCCTCTGATCCAAGCAGGTATGCCACCTCCACACATGGTCCTCACCAGGGCAGACCCAAGTCCTCCAAGGCAGCCTCAAGAGAAAATTCCTGTGGCTGACCCACATGCAGAGGTGGAGATGAAACCACAGTTGAACCCCAGGGGCAGTGTGGCTAAGGAAGAGGATCCAAACCCTTCCCATCAGCTGTACAAGCTGCAGATTAAATTGACTTGATCAACTAGGCAGACTCTGTGTCTATGGAATATACAAGGATAAAAGAAAGTGCACTAGGTCTGACAGCTATGAACACTGATGGCAACAACACATAGGCGTAGGGCCAGATTAAAGTCTGAGCTGTCCCTAGCAGTTGCAGAGACCAGTCCAGAATTGGGGGATATCCTTGACTCACAACAAGGGAAAGGACACTGACAGCTGAGAAAACTTTTATTATTAACCTTTTATTTTGACATTTTCTGTACTTGGCTCTGGATTTTCTTCCTCTTCTTTTTAAATTTTTCCCACTCTGTTGCTGTAGTTTCTGATATTATTATTACTATCAACTCTATTTAAGCTTTTGAGAATTTTTTTTTTAAGCACACTATTTATTTCCTTTCTACCTCTACATTGGCTTTTTGTGGTTGTGTAGGGTTTTTTTCTTTCTTTTTCAAAATTCATTGTTTTTTTTCTTATTGTACTTTTCCTACTGTAGTTATTCTTTAATATATATAAACCTTTTTTATATACTTGTATTTAATTTTGTTTTTCTTTTTTTTTCTGCTTTTCTTTCAATCCTTATCTTTCTTTATTTCACCATGCTAGTTAATTTGTTTTGTTTTATTTAATGTATTCCTGAGTTGGCACTTGACTTTGGTTTTGTTATCTGTGTGTGTTTTAGTTTTGTTTTTAATTGGTTGATATCAATTTTGATTTCCCTTGCATGCCAAGTCACTCTCTTTATTTTCTTTGGACTGCTTTGGTTTTGTGTCTCTCTCTGTGTGTTCCTTTGATTTGTTATTGGTCTGATTTTGTATTTACCATTTGTCTGAGTTTTTCTCTTGTTTCTTATTTTGTTTTTGTTTTTGTGTGTTTATTTTAATCCCCTTTAATACCAAAACAAATGCCAGCCAGAGATTGAGTCTGAGCCTTTGGAGTGGGAGCACTGAGTTCGGGACCCTAGACTGCCAGAGAACTCCTAACTGCAGGGAATATTAATTAGTAGGAACTCTCACGAAGATTTTCAACTATATCCAAAGACCTGGCATCACCCAACTGCTGCCCACAACCAGTCCAGGATGCCTCACCCAAACAACAAGCAAGACAAAAGTACAAACCCAATCATCAGCAGATAGGTTTCCCACAGACACCCCAAAACATACCACCTCACAAAGCCCTGTCCATCAGAGGGAAAAAGATCACCTCCTCTCACCAGAATGTTGGCAAAAGTCCCTGCCAATCAGAACCCAAACACTGGATGAACATAACACACTGAGGGCATAAATCAAAAGGAGGAAGGAATATAACCCTAAAGCCTGGAAAAAGAAGACCTTACATGCAGTAAGTTAGAAAAAAATGAAAAGACATAGAAATATTGAGCAAATGACAGAACAAAATAAAAAACTCAAAAGGCCAAGTAAACAAAGAGGAAATAAGGCAAACTACCAGAAAAAAATTTAGAGTAATGATAGTAAAGATGATTTAAAACCTCAAAAGTAGAATGGAGAAAATGTAGGAACCAATTAACACATTTAGCAAAAGCCTAGGAGACGGAAATGGCAATCCACTCCAGTACAATTGCCTGGAAAATCCCATGGACGGAGGAGCCTGGTGGGCTGCAGTCCATGGGGTCGCGAAGAGTCAGACACGATTGAACGACTTCACTTTCACTTTTCACTTTCATGCATTGGAGAAGGAAACTGCAAGCCACTCCAGTGTTCTTGCCTGGAGAATCCCAGGGACAGGGAGGCTGGTGGGCTGTCATCTATGGGGTCACACAGAGTCAGACACGACTGAAATGACTTAGCAGCAGAAGAAGAAGAAGTAAAGAATAAACAAACAGAGACAAACAACACAATTACTGAAATTAAAAATACTCTAGAAGGAATCAATAGCAGAATAACTGAAGCAGAAGAATGGATAAGTGAGCTGGGACATAAAAGAGTGGAAATAACTGTCGAAGAGCAGAATAAAGGGGGAAAAAAGAAAAGATTTGAAGTTAATCTCAGAGACCTCTGGGAGAATACAAAATGCACATTTGAAGTATTGGGGTCCCAGAAGAAGAAGAGGAAAAGAAAGGGTTTGAGAAAATTTTTGAAGAGATAATACCTGAAAACTTCCTTAACATGGGAAAGGAAATAGTCAATCAAGTCCAAGAAGCACAAAGCGTCCCACATAGGATAAAGCCAAGGAGAAACAAGCGGAGACACATACTAATCAAACTAACAAACCATGAAGAAAGAACATTAAAGTAGCAAGGGAAACGCAACAAGTAGCATACAAGGGAAGCCCCATATGATTAAGAGCTGATCTTTGAGGAGAAATTCTGCAGGCCAGAAGAGAATGGCAGGATATATTTAAAGTACTGAAAGGGAAAAATCTACCATCAAGATTACATAGCAAGGACTTCATTCAAAACTGATAGAGGAATCAAAAGCTTTACTGACAAGCAAAAATTAAGAGAAATTAGCACAAAGAAACGAGCTTTACAATAAATGTTAAAGAGAATTCTATATACAGGAAATAGAAGGGAAAGAGCTATAAAAACAAATCCAAAGCAATTAAGAAAATGCCAGTAGGAACATATATATCAATAATTACTTTAAATGTAAATGGATTAAATGCTGCAACTGAAAGACACCAGGAGCTTCCCTGGTGGCTCAGACTGTAAAGAGTCTGCCTGCAATGTGGGTACCTGGATTCAATCCCTGGGTTGGAAAGATCCCCTGGAGAAGGAAATGGCAACCCACTCTGGTATTCTTGAATGGAAAAAATCCCATGGACAGAGGGGCCTGGTAGACTACAGTCCATGGGGGTCACAAAGAATTGGACATGACTGAGTGAATTTCACATAAAAGACTGACTGGCTGAATGGATATATAAACAAGATGAATATGTAAGCTGTCAGTAAGAGACTGATTTCAGATTTGGAGACACATTAGGACTGATGTTCAAGCTGGTTTTAGAAAAGGCAGAGAAACCAGAGATCAAATTGCCAACATCCGCTGAATCATGGAAAAAGCAAGAGAGTTCCAGAAAAACATCTATTTCTGCTTTATTGACTATGCCAAAGCCTTTGACTGTGTGGATCACAATCAACTTTGGAAAATTCTGAAAGAGATGGGAATACCAGACCACTTGACCTGCCTCTTGAGAAATCTGTATGCAGGTCAGGAAACAATAGTTAGAACTGGACATGGAACAACAGACTGGTTCCAAATAGGAAAAGGAGTACATCAAGGCTGTATATTGTCACCCTGCTTATTTAACTTATATGCAGAGTACATCATGAGAAATGCTGGACTGGAAGAAACACAAGCTGGAATCAAGATTGTGGGGAGAAATATCACTAACCTCAGATATTCAGATGACCCCACCCTATGGCAGAAAGTGAAGAGGAGCTAAAAAGCCTCTTGATGAAAGTGAAAGAGGAGAGTGAAAAAGCTGGCTTAAAGCTCAACATTCAGAAAACAAAGATCATGGCATCCGGTCCCATCACTTCATGAGAAATAGATGGGGAAACAGTAGAAACAGTGTCAGACATTTTTTGGGGGGAGCTCCAAAATCACTGCAGATGGTGACTGCAGCCATGAAATTAAAAGACGCTTATTCCTTGGAAGAAAAGTTATGACCAACCTAGATAGCATATTCAAAAGCAGAGACATTACTTTGCTGACTAAGGTCCGCCTAGCCAAAGCTATGGTTTTTCCTGTGGTCATGTATGGATGTGAGAGTTGGTCTGTGAAGAAAGCTGAGCACCGAAGAATTGATGCGTTTGAACTGTGGTGTTGGAGAAGAGTCTTGAGGGTCCCTTGGACTGCAAGGAGATCCAACCAGTCCATTCTGAAGGAGATCAGCCCTGGGATTTCTTTGGAAGGAATGATGCTAAAGCTGAAATTCCAGTACTTTGGCCACCTCATGTGAAGAGTTGATTCATTGGCAAAGACTCTGATGCTGGGAGAGATTGGGGGCAGGAGGAGAAGGGGACGACCCAGGATGAGATGGCTGGAAGGCATCATGGACTTGATGGACGTGAGTCTGAGTGAAGTCCAGGAGATGGTGATGGACAGGGAGGCCTGGAGTGCTGCGATTCGTGGGGTTGCAAAGAGTTGGACACAACTGAGCAACTGAACTGAACTGACTGAACTGAACAGACTGAAAGTAAGAGGATGGGAAAAGATATTCCATATAAATGAAAATCAAAAGAAAGCAGGAGGAATAAGTCTCATATCACACAAAAAAAGATCTTAAAATAAATCTATTACAAGAGATAAGGTGAGATACTACAAAATGATCAAGGGATAAATTCAAGAAGAATACATAACAATTTTAGATATTTATGCATCCAACATAGGAACACCTCAATACATTAGGCAAACACTAACAGACATAAAAGGGGTAATTGACAATAACACAATAATGGTAGGGGACTTTACCAGCTGAACCACAAGGGAAGCCCAAGAATACTGAAGTTGGTAGCCTATCCCTTCTCCAGAGGATCTTCCCAACCCAGAAATCCAACTGGGTTCTCCTGCATCTCAGGCAGATTCTTTACCAACTGAGCTATAAGGGAAGTCCCAGTAGGGGATTTTAACACCCCACATACACCGACAGACAGCTCATCAAATAAGAAAATTAATAAGAAACACAAACCTTAAATCATATATTACAACAGATAAACTAACTGATATCTTCAGGCTATTCCATCCAAATGCAGAGGGATAAAATCTCTTCTCAAGTGCATATGGAGAAGGCAACCCACTCCAGTACTCTTGCTTGGAAAATCCCATGGGTGGAGGAGCCTGGTAGGCTGCAGTGCATGAGGTCGCTAAGAGTTGGACACAACTGAGTGACTTCACTTTCACTTTTCACTTTCATGCATTGGAGAAGGAAATGGTAACCCACTCCAGTGCGCTTGCCTGGAGAATCCCAGGGACCGGGGAGCCTGGCGGGCTGCCGTCTATGGGGTCGCACAGAGTCGGACACGACTAAAGTGAATTAGCAGCAGCAGTAGCAAGTGCATATGGAACATTCTCCTGGGTAGATATCTTGGGTCACAAATCAAGTCTCAGTAAACTTAAGAAATTTGAAATTGTATCAAACATGTTTTCTGACCTGAACATTATGAGACTAAATATCAATTAAAGGAAAAATAATGCAAAAAACACACAAACACATAGAGATTAAACAATACATTTCTAAATAACAAACAGGTTACTGAAGAAATAAAAAGGGAAATCAAAAAATCCTAGAAACAAATCACAGTGAAAACATGATGACCCAAAACCTATGTGATAAAGCAAAAGCAGTTCTAAGAGGAAAGTTTATAGCAATACAATCCTACCTCAAGAGACAAGAAAGACATCAAATAGATAATCTAGCTTTACACCTAAAACGACTGGAAAAAGGATGAACAAAAAACTCTGAAGTTAGCAAAAGGAAAAAAGTCATAAAGATCTAAGTAAAAGAAATGAAATAATAGTAAAGATTAATAAAACTAAAAGCTGCTTCTTTGAGAAGATAAAATTGACAAACCATTAGTCAGACTTGTCAAGAAAAAAAATAAAGGAAGAATAATCAACAAAACTAGAAGTGAAAAAGGAGAGATTACAACAGACAATGCAGAACTGCAAAGGATCATAAGAGACTATTATGAGCAACTATATGCCAGTAAAATAGAAAACCTGAAAGAAATGGACAGATTCTTCATGTACACCTGTGGTGGATTCATGTCAATCTATGCCAAAACCAATACAGAATTGTAAAGTAAAAATTAAAAATAAATAAATTAATTAAAAAAAAATAAAAAAAAAGAAAAGTTCAGCTTTGTAAGACTGAATCAATAAGAAATAGAAATTATGACCAACCCAATGATAAGTACTGAAATTAAAACTGTGATCAAAAATCTCTCCATAAAAAAAAGCCTACAGCCAGATGGCTTTATAGGGGAGTCTCTCGAATATTTAAAGAAAAGCTAATGCCTACACTTCTAAAACTCTCAAAAAACATTCCAGAGAAGGAACACATCATATTTACTCTATGAGGCCATGATTGCCCTGACACAAAATCAGATAAAGACATCACAAAAAAAGAAAGAAAAAAAAAAAAGGAAACTCACAGGCCAATATCACTGATGAGAATAGATGCAAAAATCCTCAACAAAATTCTAGCAAGCAAAATTCAACAATGCATTTAAAAGATCATTCATCGTGATCAAATTGGGTTGACCTCAGGTATGCAAGGATTCTTCAAAATGCACAAAACAGTCACTGTGATACACCACGTTTAAAACTGAAAGATAAATTAAAAAAAATAAATAAACAACAAAAGTAAAGAAATACAAGAAAAAAACTGAAAGATAAAAACCATATGACCATCTCAATAGATGCAGAAAATGCCTTTGAAAAATTCAACACTCATTTATATTTATTATAAAAACTATTCAAAAAATGGCATAGAAGCAACATGCTGCTGCTGCTAAGTTGCTTCAGTGGTGTCCGACTCTGTGCGACCCTATAGACAGCAGCCCACCAGGCTCTGCCATCCCTGGGATTTTCCAGGCAAGAACACTGGAGTGAGTTGCCATTTCCTTCTCCAATGCATGAAAGTGAAAAGTGAAAGTGAAGTCGCTCAGTCATGTCCACCTCTTCACGACCCCATGGACTGCAACCTAGCAGGCTCCTCCGTCCATGGGATTTTCCAGGCAAGAGTACTGGAGTGGGGTGCCATTGCCTTCTCCCTAGAAGGAACATACCTCAACATAATAAAGGCCATATATAATAAACCCATAGCAAACATTATTCTCGATGATGAAAAATTGGAAATATTTCTTATACAATCAAGAACAAGACAAGGGTGCCCACTCTTGCTGCTATTGTTCAACATATTTTGGAAGTCCTAGCTATAGCAATCAGAGAAGAAAAGGATATAAAAAGGAATCCAGATTGGAAATCACTGTTTGCAGAGGACATTACACTATACATAGGAAATCTAAGATGACATAAACAGTTGGAGAGAGATTCCATGTTCCTGGGTTGGAAGTATCACATTGTGAAAATGACTATACTACCAAATGCTATCTACATATTCAATTCAATTCCTATCAAATTACCAAAGACATTTTTCACAGAACTAGAACAAAGTATTTCACCATTTGTAGAGAAACACAAAGGACCCTGAATAACAAAGGCAATCTAGAGAAAGAAGAATGGAGCTGGAGGAATCAACCTTCCTGACTTCAGACTATCCTACAAAGCTACAGCCATCAAGACAGTATGATACTGGCACAAAAACAGAAGGATAGATTAATGGAACAAGGTAGAAAGCCCAGAGATAAACCCATACACCCATGGGCCTCATCTTTGACAAAGGATATAAGGATATATACAATATAGAAAAAAATAATCTCTTCAGTATTTGATTCTGAGAAAGTGGACAGCTATGTGTAAAAGAATGAAATTAGAATACTTCCTAATACCTTACATAAAGATAACCTTAAAATGGATTAAAAATCTAAATGTAAGACCAGAAACTATAAAGCTCTTAGAGAAAAATAGGCAGAACACTTGAAGACATAAATCACAGCAAGATCCTCTATGAGCGCCCCTCCCTAAAGTAATGTAAATAAAAATAAACAAGTGGAACCAAATTAAACTTGAAACCATTTGTACAGTAAAGGAAACTATAAACAAAGTGAAAAGATAACCTCCAGAATTCAAAACAATAATAGCAGATGAAACAACTGACAAAGTATCAATTTCCAAAATATACAAACAGCTCATACAACTCAAGACCAGAAAAGTGAACAACCCAATCAGAAAGTGAGAAGGAGATCTAAATAGACATTTCTCCAAAGACATACAGATGGCTAGTAAACACAGGAAAATGCTCAACATTGCTCATTATCAAAGAAATGAAAATCAAAACTACAATGAGATATCACCTCACCGAGGTCAAAATGGCCATCATCAAAAAATCTGCAAACAGTAAATGCTGGAGAGGGTGTGGAGAAAGGGAACCTTATTGCACTGCTGGTGGGAATGTAAATTTATACAACCACTATGGAAGACAGTATATTCCTTAAAAAAACTATGGATAAAACTACTGTATGACCCAACAATACCACTACTGGGCATATACCCTGAGAAAACCATCATGGAAAAAGACACCTGTACCCCAATGTTCATTGCAGCACTATTTAAAATAGCTAGGATGTGTAAGTAACCTAGATGTCCATCGACAGATGAGTAGATAAAGAAGCTGTGGTACATATATACAATGGAATATCTCTCAGCCACAAAATGGGATGTATTTGAGTCAGTTCTAAAGAGGTGAAGGAACCAAGAGGCTGTTACACAGACAGAAGTAAGTCAGAAAGTGAAAAACAAGTATCATATACTAAAACTATATATATATATATATATATATAATCTAGAAAGATGGTACTGATGAACCTATTTGCAGAACAGCAATTAAGATGTAGATAGAGAACAGATTGTGACTTGGAGAGGGAAAGAAGAGGGTGGGATGAATGGAAAAAGTAGCCTGGAAACATATACACTACCATATGTAAATAGTTAGCCAATAGGAATTTGCTGTATGATGCAGGGAGCTCAAATCTGGTGCTCTGTGACAACCTAGATGGATGGAATGGGGTAGGAGGTGGAAGGTAGATTCAAGAGGGAGGGGACAAACATTTATCCACTTATTGATGTTGATGTATGGCCAAAAACAACACAATATTGTAAAACAATTATTCTTCAATTAAAAATAATTTTAAAATAAAATCACTCCTTATCTTTTAGGATGTGTACAGATATATTTATGGATAAAATTAGTTCAAATTTGAGTTTTACTTCAATATAATCAGAGTAAGGAGAGATGAGACTAGGGATGTAAATGAAAGAAGAATGGCCCATGATTTAATAATTGCTGAAGCTAGGAGACAGATAGGTACTTGGACATTCATTATACCATGCTCTCTGTTGGCTATATGTTTTACATTCTTCCACAATAGAAAGCAAACACACAAACTGATAGTACAGAGAAGCAAGAAATTTAATTGATATTAGACTTCTACAATTGCATTGCATGCTTGCATGCAGCTAAATCTCTTCAGTCATATACGACACTTTGTGACCCTATGCCCACTAGGCTCCTCTGTCCATGGGATTTTTCTGGCAAGAATAGTGGAGTGGGTTGCTATGCCCTTCTCCAGGGGATCTTTCCAACTCAGGGATTGAACCCCCATCTCCTGCATTGCAGCCAGATCCTTTACCACTGAGCCAACAGGGAAGCCTCAGTCTGAACTGCTGTCATCATAAAATGCCATGTTTTGCATTCTACATCAAATGCAAGATTGATTTTTTTCTTATCACTTTGTCTCACTCTTGCAGATTTTTCAGATTTCCTTGTTTTACCTGCTACTTCCATTTGCTGCTTGCCTTAAACTATGTGTCCTTCTTTTACTTTTTGATCCTCATTTTGATCCTCATTTCCTGTTTCCTGTTTCCTGTTTCCTTGTAAACACAATGCCTTATGGCCAATATTGTCCAAACCTCAGTTTTAATTCCTGATTCTAATGCCTCTACTCAGGACTCATCTATGTCCTGGCTTTGAGATTCAGCAGTTGGATATACTCTCAATTCAGACTGTCCAGTTGCTTTCTGATGCCCACTATCAAATTTTTCAGACTGCAAATTTTGGTCACATAGATTAGGCACATAGTTCTGTAATCATCAAATACATTAAAATATTGGTACATTTGAGTGGGATATAGTGTTGAACAACCATAGCTCACTGGCTTCTACCTCACTAAATGCTCTAGGATGAGTCCTTTCCAAAGTAGATGCTAAGCACATTTATGGATGTGAGTATATGCTACTTCTAGCTAAGATTTTGTTGGGAACATTATAAAAGCTTACAATGATATGTGCCAGTTCAGTTCAGTCACTCAGTCATGCCTGACTCTTAGCAACCCCATGAACGCCAGGCCTCCCTGTCCGTCACCAAATCTCGGAGTCCACCCAAACCCATGTCCATCGAGTTGGTAATGCCATCCAACCATCTCATCCTCTGTCGTCCCCTTCTCATCCTGCCCTCAATCATTCCCAGCATCAGGGTCTTTTCAAATGTGTCAGCACTTCGCATCAAGTGGCCAAAATGTTGGAGTTTCAGCTTCAACATCAGTCCTTCCAATGAACACCCAGGAATGATCTCCTTTAGGATGGACTGGTTGGATCTCCTTGCAGTCCAAGGCACTCTCAAGAGTCTTCTCCAACACTACAGTTCAAAAGCATCAATTCCTTGGCACTCAGCTTTCTTTATAGTCTGACTCTACACCCATACATGACCACTAGAAAAACCATAGCCTTGACTAGACAGGCCTTTGTTGGCAAAGTAATGTCTCTGCTTTTGAATATGCTATCTACGTTGGTCATACCTTTCCTTCCAAGGAGAAGCGTCTTTTAATTTCATGGCTGCAATCACCATCTGCAGTGATTTTGGAGCCCAGAAAAATAAAGTCAGCCACTGTTTCCCCATTTATTTCCCATGAAGTGATGGGACCAGATGCCATGATCTTAGATTTCTGAACGTTGAGCTTTAAGCCAACTTTTTCACTCTCTTCTTTCACTTTCATCAAGAGGTTCTTTAATTCTTCTTCACTTTATGCCATAAGGGTGGTGTTATCTGCATATCTGAGGTTATTTATATTTCTCCCAGAAATCTTGATTCCAGCTTGTGCTTCCTCCAGCCCAGCGTTTCTCATGATGTACTCTGCATAGAAGTTCAATAAGCAGGGTGACAATATACATCCTAGGCAGACTCCTTTTCCTATTTGGAACCAGTCTGCTGTTCCATGTCCAATTCTAACTGTTGCCTCCTGACCTGCATACAGGTTTCTCAAGAGGCAGGTCAGTTGGTCTGGTATTCCCATCTCTTTCAGAATTTTCCACAGTTTATTGTGATCCAGTCAAATGCTTTGGCATAGTCAATAAAGCAGAAATAGATGATTTTCTGGAACTCTCTTGCTTTTTCCATGATCCAGTGGATGCTGGCAATTTGATCTCTGGTTCCTCTGCCTTTTCTAAAACCAGCTTGAACATCTGAAAGCTCATGGTTCACATATTGCTGAAACCTGGCTTGGAGAATTTTGAGCATTACTTTACTAGTGTGTTAGATAAGTGCAACTGTGTGGTAGTTTGAGCATTCTTTGGCATTGCCTTTCTTTGGAATTGGAATGAAAACGGACCTTTTCCAGTCCTGTGCCCACTGCTGAGTTTTCCAAATTTGCTGGCAGATTGACTGCAGCACTTTCACAGCATCGTCTTTCAGGATTTGAAATAGTTCAACTGAAATTCCATCACCTCCACTAGCTTTGTTCATAGTGATGCTTCCTAAGGCTCACTTGACTTCACATTCCAGGATGGCTGGCTCTAGGTGAGTGAGCACACCATCGTAATTATCTGGGTCGTGAAGATCTTTTTAGTACAGTTCTCCTGTGTATTCTCACCACCTCTTCTTAATATCTTCTGCTTATGTTAGGTCCAGACCATTTCTGTCCTTTATAGAACCCATCTTTGCATGAAATATTCCGTTGGTGTCTCTTGAAGAGATCTCTAGTCTTTCCCATTCTGTTGTTTTCCTCTATTTCTTTGCATTGATCACTGAGGAAGGCTTTCTTATCTCTCCTTGCTATTCTTTGGAACTCTGCATTCAAATGGGTATATCTTTCCTTTTCTGTTTTGCTTTTCACTTCCCTTCTTTTCAAAGCTATTTGTAAGGCCTCCTCAGACAGCCATTTTGCTTTTTTCCATTTCTATTTCTTGGGGATGATCTTGATTCCTGTCTCCTGTACAATATCATGAACCTCCATCCATAGTTCATCAGGCACTCTATCAGGTCTAGTCCCTTAAATCTATTTCTCTCTTCCACTGTGTAGTCATAATGGATTTGATTTAGGTTATACCTGAATGGTGTAGTGGTTTTCTCCACTTTCTTCAATTTCCATCTGAATTTGTCCTAATTGTTTAAAAAATTAAAAGTGAAAATGTTTCTCCATTTCTTCTCATATCTTTTAAATGCATTTCTCATGCACATCAGCCATCCTCATGTTTCCAGGGACCAAATACTTCCTCACTGGCACATAACGGCTCAGGATCCTCATGACTAGAGTGATCCCCCTCACTTTCTCCAGAATATTAAAATCATAGTTTCTCGATGAAATCTATTCTCAGCCATTTGTTTTGTTTTTTTTTTTAATTTATTTATTTATTTTTAATTTTTACTTTACAATTCTGTATTGGTTTTGGCATAGATTGACATGAATCTGCTTTTACTGTCCATACACCCATGTCCAATTCTTTTATTGTACAATTCTTACACTAAGCTAACAGAATCCTGTACCCACACCCATAATTTAATAAATGTTTATCAAATAGCCAAATAGGTAATGAAATAGATAAATGAATACACTAATAGATGAAATTATTTATGTCCCTTCAAAGTAGGCATGATTCATTTTCAATATAAATCAACAACAATATCAAATAATTGCCCCACACAGAGTAAAGAACATGAATTCATTAAACTGACATTCTTCTTGGGTGAAGGCCACTTTCCAAATGAATGTTTCCAAACTACCATTCTAAGTGCCTGGATATGGTTTCATGCTCCGTTTTCTGTAGAAAGCATTTGTTAAGAGTGCCAAGTAAAACTGCTGTGCAACCTGATGGGACTTTAGCTTTATCCAGTCTCCATTGTAAAGTGATTGCTTTGGATTTCTACTATTTCCCATTCTCATTACTTTCTTTGTCACCAGAATGGATTTATGTGGTGCCATATTCTGCACATACTATAGTGTTTGTCAAGATAATAGATAGTTTGAAAATTTGAATTTCCAATACAGTTCGAGAATTATGAAAGTGCGTCTTAAAATGCTCCCTCTTTCTGCTCATTTTACCCATCAGGCTCAACTCTCCCTCCTCTCAAAATCCTAACTGTAGTCAGAAAGAGGTCTAAGAGGTCAACAAAGTAAAGATTAGAATATTGAAAAGGTCAGGATGGGCATGGCTACTTCTTTAATTCACACCACATATTAAACATTAAAATTCAAGGTTCTCACATGACAAATGAGAATAGAAAAGTAGCATGAAATTAATCGTCAACCCCTTTTAAAGTGACAAATGGCTATTAATTTCTTTGGTATGCATTACAATAACATTAATCATAAAAATCCTTTTGAATGTGAAAGTAGCTGTTATGTGCAGTTCCAAATAAATTTGCTGGTAATTTAACATTCACTACTGTCCATTGACAATGAAATTATACTGTATTAATCTACTTTTCTGTGAAAAAAACTGTAATAGGCAAAAGACATAAAGTCTGTTCCCTTTGTCTGTTCAGTGCAGTCACTCAGTTGGGTCCGATTCTTTGCAACCCCACGGACTAGAGCACTCCAGGCTTCCTTGTCCATCACCAATTCCTGAAGGGTACTCAAACTCATGTCCATCAAGTTGGTGATGCCATCCAAACATCTCATTCTCTGTCTCCTCCTTCTTCTCCTGCCTTCAATCTTTCCCAACATCAGGGTCTTTTCCAATGAGGTGGCTCTTTGCATCAGGTGGCCAAAGTATTGGAGCTTCAGCTTCATCATCAGTCCTTCCAATGAATATTCAGGTCTGAATTCCTTTAGGATTGACTGGTTTGATCTCCTGGAAGTCCAAGGAACCCTCAAGAGTCTTCTCCAACACATCAGTTCAAAAGCATCAATTCTTCAATGCTCAGCTTTCTTTATGGTCCAACTCTTGCATCGCTACATGAAAATTGGAAAAACCATAGCTTTGACTAGATGGACCTTTGTCAGCATAGTAATGTCTCTACTTTTTAATATGCAGTCTAAATTTGTCATAACTTTTCTTCCAAGGAGCAAGCGTCTTTTAATTTCGTGGCTGCAGTCACCATCTGCCTTGATTTTGGAGCCCCCCAAAATAAAGGCTGTCACTGTTTCCTCATCTATGTGCCATGAAGTGATGGGACCAGATGCCATGATCTTGGTTTCCTGAATGTTGAATTTTAAGCCAGCTTTTTCACTCTCCTCTGTCACTTTCATCAAGAGATGCTTTAGCTCCTTCTTGCTTTCTGCCATAAGGTTGGTGAAGCCTACTTACATCTTTCATAAACACTAAAGTTGTAAGTGATCTCCTGATTATTATGGCTGGCCCCTTGAGTTTAAGGTTCAAAGAATGTGAAAATTTAGTGTGACTCTAGGCACTAAGGAGAGTAAAACACTTTTTTAAAATTTTATGTCACTAAGCAGTGATTAAAACTTTATGACATAAAGTGACATAAACAATTTAAATAGCATGAATTATTTAATAATAAGCACTAGCTGCTTATTATTCCAGCCAACTCAATGGTCTTCTTAGAGGTAGGTAGCTAGTCCATGCCTCAGTTCCTAACCTTAATCCTCATTTATTTTTCTCATTGCAAGCAGCTAAATTGTAAGGATAATATCCATTCTGTTTACAAAGAATAAATTGAAAATATTAAAAATCCAAGGTACATATTCAATGCAATCTCTATCAAAATTTCAAATGATGGTTTTTACAGAAGTAGAACAGTCATAAAATTTGTATAAAAATTTTGTGAAACTACAACAGACCCCAAATGGTCAAAGCAATCTTGAGGAAGAAGAACACAGTTGAAGGCATCAAGTTCACTGATTTCAAAATATATTACAAAGCTATCATAATGAAAACAGCACAGTACTGACATAAAAACAGACACATAGTTCAAGAGAACAGATAGAGTGTCAAGAAATAAACCCACACACAGTCAACTAATTTTTGACAAAGGATCCAAGAGCATACAATGGGGAAAGGACAGTCTCCTCAATAAGTGGTGTTGGAAAACAGGATGCCCACATACAAAAGAATAAAAGTGGACCACTATTTCACACCATACCCAAAAATTAACTCAAGATTAATTATAGGCTTGAGCCTAATACCTGAAACCATAAAACTCCTAGAGGAAAACATAGGTGGTAATCTCCTTGACATAGGTCTTGGCAATGATTTTTTAAATAGGACACCAAAATGTAAGTGACAGAAGCAAAAATAAATATGTGGAACTACATCAAACCAAAAATTTCTACATAGCAAAGGAAGCAATCAACAAAATGGAAAGACAACCTACTGGATGAGATAAAATATTTGCAAATTATATCTAATAAGAGAGTTAAAACCCAAAATATATTAACAATTTGATAGCAAAAATCAAACAATCAGATTTTAAAATAAGCAAAAGATCTTAACAGACATTTTCCCTAAGAAGTCATATATGGCCAACAGGTACATGAAAACCATTAATCATCAGGGAAATGCAGATCAAAACCACAATGAGCCATCACCTCTTAGAATGGTATTAAGAGGATAAGAAATAACAAGTTTTATGAGGATATGGAGAAAAGGGAGTCCTCCTGCACTCTTGGTAGGAATGTGAATTGGCGCAGCCACTATGGAAAACAATATGGAGGTTCCTCAAAAAGTTAAAAATGAAATTACCATATGATCCAGCAATTATGCCACTTCTGGGCATTTACCTGAAGAAAACAAAAAAAAAGCTTCACATTAACTACAGTATTATTTACAATTGCCAAGACGTGGAAATAACCTAAGTGTCCACTGATGGATGAATCAATAAACATATCACAGTATTATTCAAACATAAAAAATAATGGAATCCTTCCATTTGAGGCAGCATGAATGGATATTAGGGGAATTATGATAAGTGAAATTAAGTCAGACAGAAAAAGACAAATAATGGACAATGTCACTTACACATAAAATCTTAAAAATAAAACAAAACTAAAAATGTTTATAGAAACAGAGAACAGATTGGTGATGCAAGAGTTGAGGAAAGGGAGAAATAGGTGAACAGTTTTTTGCTTTTGTGTGTGTATGTGTGGTTGTTGTTCTTAGTTTCAATAAATTAAGAGAAAAAATAATGACTACACTCTGGTAATTGGATAAAGCTAAAATTCCTTCAGCTTTCAAGTCACTGTTTATTTCCCCTGAATACAATTCAATTTAGGGGAAAAACCCAACTCTCTGCTAGAGTAATAATCAGTTTCCTCAGTTCAGTTCAGATGAGTTCAGCTCAGTTTAGTCACTCAGTTGTGTCTGACTGGTGACCCCACGAACTACAGCACACCAGGCTTCCCTGTCTATCACCACTCCTGAAGCTTACTCAAACTCATGTCCTTCGAGTCAGTGATGCCATCCAACCATCTCATCCTCGCTCATCCCCTTCTCCTCCTGCCTTCAATCTTTCCCAGTATCAGGATCTTTTCCAATGAGTCAGTTCTTTGTATCAGTTGGCCAAAGTATTGGAGTTTCAGCTTCAGCGTCAATCCTTCCAGTGAATATTCAGGACTGATTTCCTTTAGGATGGACTCGTTGGATCTCTGTGAAGTCCAAGAGACTCTCAAAAGTCTTCTCCAACACCACTGTTCAAAAGCATCAATTCTACAGGAATTGATGCTTTCTTTACAGTCCAACCCTCACATCCATATATGATGGCTGGAAGAACAATAGCTTTGACTAGATGGACCTTGCTGGAAAAGTAATGTCTCTGCTCTTTTATATGCCGTCTAGGCTGGTCATAAATTTCCTTCCAAGAAGCAAGCATCTTTTAATTCCATGGTTGCAGTCACCATCTGCAGTGATTTTGGAGCCCCCAAAAAACAATGTCCATCACCTTTTCCATTGTTTCCCCATCTATTTGCCATGAAGTGAAGGGACCAGATTCCATGATCTTAGTTTTCTGAATGTTGAGTTTTAAGCCAACTTTTTCACTCTTCTCTTTCACTTTCATCAAGAGGATCTTTAGTTCTTTTTTGTGTTCTTCCATAAGGGTAGTGTCATCTGCATATGTGAGGTTATTTATATTTCTCCTAGAAATCTTGATTCCAGCTTTGTGCTTCATCAAGCCCAACATTTCTCATGATGTACTCTGCATATAAGCTAAATAAGCAGGGTGACAATATACAACCTTGATGTACTCCTTTTCCTATTTGGAACCAGTCTGTTGTTCCATGTCAAGTTCTAACTGTTGCTTCATCACTTACATACAGATCTCTCAGCAGGCAGGTCTGGTGGTCTGGAATTTTCCACAGTTTTTTGTGATCCACACAGTCAAAAGCTTTGGCCTAGTCAATAAAGCAGAAGTAGATGTTTTTCTGGAACTCTCTTGCTTTTTCAATGATCCAACAGATGTCAGAAATTTGATATCTGGTTTCTCTGCCTTTTCTAAATCCAGCTTGAACACCTGGAAGTTCATGGTTTACATATTGTTGAAGCCTGCCTTGGAGAATTTTGAGCATTACTTTGCTAGAGTTTGAGATGAGTATAATTGTGCAGTAGTTTGATCCTTCTTTGGCATTGCCTTTCTTTGGGATTGGAATAAAAACTGACATTTTCCAGTCCTGTGGTCACTGCTGAGTTTTCCAAATTTGCTGACATATTGAGTGTAGCACTTTCACAGCATTGTCTTTCAGTATTTGAAACAGCTGAACTAGAATGCCATCACCTCCACTAGCTTTGTTCATAGTGATGCTTCCTAAGGCCCACTTGAAATCACATTCCAGGATGTCTGGCTCTAGGTGAGTGATCACCCCATTGTGATTATCTGGGTCATGAAAATCTGTTTTGTTTAGTTTTTCTGTGTATTCTTGCCACCTCTTCTTAATATCTTCTGCTTCTGTTAGGTCCATACCATTTCTGTCCTTTATCGAGCCCATCTTTGCATGAAATGTTCCCTTCGTATCTCTAATTTTCTTGAAGAGATCTCTAGTCTTTCCCATTCTGTTGTTTTCCTCTATTTCTTTGCATTGATCACTAAGAAGGCTTTCTTATCTTTCCTGCTATTCTTTGGAACTCTGCCTTCACATAGATATAGCCTTCCTTTTCTCCTTTGCCTTTTGCATCTTCTTAGTAACAACTTAGTAACAAACTTTGATTACTTAGTAACAACTTGGTAATCAACTTCTTAGTAACACTAATAGCATGACCTTATTGTTATTAACAACAATAGTGATAATAATAATATCAATTAATACTATTAGTTACTCTATGCTAGACAGTTATAAGAAATAAACATGCATTAACTAATTTCATCTTCTCAATAGCCTTAGGAAGATAACACTTTTTATCATCCCTATGGGCTTCCCTGGTGGCTCAGACTGTAAAGAATCTTCCTGCAATGCAGGAGCCCTGAGTTCGATCCCTGGGTCAGAAAGATCCCCTGAAGAAGGAAATAGCAACTCACTCCAATATCCTAGCCTGGGGAATTCCATGGACAGAGGAGCCCACTGGGCTACAGTGCATAGGGTCACAGAGTTGGACACCACTGAGTGACTAACAGTGAATTTGTACACAGGGCACACAGCTAGAAACTGGCTGAGCTAAGGTTTGGAATCTGTCAGTTTGACACCTGGATCCATGCTTTGAGGAATTATACTTCAGCTGCCTTTAATCCTGCCTAGTGAGCTGTTTGCAAGAACTATAAGATGATAGAACCAAATAATAAAACTAGAACTTAGAAATTTGTGAAAAGAAAACTTAATTTCCTAAAGATTCAGGAAGAACAAGGAATTTGTCATTTTAAATAGTGCTTTTCAAAAACAAACAAACAAAAAATGTGTGCTGCAAAGGTGCCAGGACATACTGATCCCTTCAGCCCTGGGGCAGCCAGGTGGGCTCTAGGATAGCCAAAACCAATAGGCAAGCTGCAACCACAGTCTGCCTCTTCCAGGATCCTTGGAGCACACTGGAGATTTGTAGGGTCAGAATTATTGCCTATCTGTACGCCACTGGCAAGATGCTGATGCCTGTCATGTGCTGCTCTGTGTCCCATTAGGCTGAATGCAGATGGGGAGGTACTGTACTACTTAGAAAAATATTTTTAGAAAGCAGTTGCAAAGCACAGCACTGTTGTTGAAATGGAGATGACAACCAACATAGCTACTAGAGATGTCATACTCTGAATAGACAAGGAGCACTTCTGTCTGTAGCACAAAGTGTGGCCACTTCTGGGTAAGGTGAGGGCCCAGGTACAAACATCCAGTGTACAAACTCCAGCCAGGGCCATGAACCCCTGCCTTAATATGTGTTGAAACTTCTGTCAGTTTGCAGTTCATGTGCCCTTTTATTCAAGCTATCTGCAGGGTAATAGCTCTAGCAATTCATGCACATTCTGTATATTAGACTGCCACCATTATTTTTAAATATTTAATATGAAAAATTCAATTAGATGTTAATCTTTTCACATTATCACAAGAAATGTCAACATCAGTCAAGGAAGAAAAGTTAAAAAAATGTTAGATCCATAAATGAAATTTAAATTGTTGTAAATTGGAGAATAATTGTAAAAACTGTTTTATGTTTTTTGGTGAAACTGTGAAATAAAATTATTTTCTTCATGAAGACAATAAATAATTTGAAGACACTGAAAAATTTTTATTATAAATTATGTGTAGTCATTTCAAAGCATAAAAAATTATATTCATGGAAGAATACTCAAATTTCTCAATAAAAATAAATGAATTCATCTGGAATTTTATAAATAATATTTACTGTATTCTTTCATTTTCATATTTACTGTTCTCATAACTATATAATATATAGGAAAAGTAATGGCTGTTTTCACCATTTTTACAGCAAATTCCCCTAAATCTGCTTTAGCATACCCCAGAATGTCATACAAACATTCTCATGAAAAGGTCAGGAAGCACTGCTCCAGAAGGTGCTTGGAAGTGAAGGCACAGCAGGATCAAGTTCACAACAACCCCAATCAAAGTCATCCTAGGAAGAAAAGAGCTTTAAAGCTCCTGAATTTCCAAATGTTTTAAAATATTTATCATGCCCATGAAGATTTTTTAAAGTAATAAATTCTCACAAGATTAGAAAGTAAACTCAGCTGAGAATAAGGAATCAGGTTTTGAATTTGACAGGGAATGCTGCCCAGAGCCTGAAAAATACTCCTTTTGGAAGATACTTGCTATGTGTGTGCAAGTGCCTAACACCTGTGCTGGGGGAGAGGCATTTGTTTTCATTCTGATTCTAATATCCCTGACATCCTACTGTTCTTCCTTGCACCTGCAGCATCACACTTTATGCCTTCAATATCAAAACAAATTAATATATGTTCTTGGGCTTCCCATTGAACCCTTGGGTCTCCCTTCTTCCTTCAATGCTCCTATCTCACATTCCTCCTCTGTCTGGGCAGAGGTGATTGCTGATGACAAGGTTTTCTGGATTAAGAGCTTGCAGAAGCTTGTTTTTATTCGTTTGTTTACATAAGGCTTAGTAGAAAATTCGGATGACTTATAGATGCCCTCTGCCATGTTTTGCTGAGTCTATTTGGACAAAGTGCTTAATCTTACTGAAATTCAGTCTGCTCATCTGTAAAATTGGGATAGATATACCTATGTCATATGATTTTTTTTAATTAATGAGATAATGAACCTCATTAAAACTAAAAGTCCCTCAATACATTTTAACCAACATTATGTTTGCTATTATTAATGCTATTGAACTAAAATGTTAAAGGTATTATTTGGTTTCAAAAGTCCTATTCCTATTCAACCTAATATCTTCTAAAGGTAACAGGAAAATAAAAGTGAAGATTTTCTTATCAAAGCAGCAGACTCTCTTAAGCCTAAAAATCAAGCTGAATTTATCAATTAGTTTCCAATCTCTCCACTTCTAAGAGGATGAAGCCACAACATCTCCCCTTCTTCCCTACCCCCCAAAGTGGGTTAGGTTGGGTGTTTCTGAAGTTCATGACTTATACTCCAGGCTGAAGTTTCCTCCTTCACTGATGTAGGATTTCAGTATACAGAGCTACCCAAGCCCTTGATCCAGATCCAGCTCACTTTTCTTAACATGAAGTTTTTATGTTGCTTCTTTTTTATTAGCATGGGAATACTCAATCTTCTGTGTATCTGCTCCTAAGATTGATTAATTGCTTTCACTGAATTCACTTCCACTTCTGAGCTACTCTCATTTCCACCCCCTGGTTTGCCCCTGGTTTTGAAGTGTCAAAATCCTTATTCACCCATGTATCAACTACCAGCCCAGCACATTACCTTATGCTCATTATCATGGTGCAGGAAACTGTCATCTGTCACTAAAATTCCTTAGCACCTCTCCCTTCCTTGTTCCCATCTCTTCTTCCACTCTCTCACCAGGAGGGTCCATGGAAGATCTTTTGTTCTTTGTGATAGATGATGCGATCCATGCATAAGCAAATTGAAGACCTATGAGCTACCAAATAGTCATGCGTTCATCTCCCTCTCACCCTTGTTTTAACCAGCCAGTGTGTAAGTTCATGAGGCCAAAATATCGCATTAAGTAAAAATGCAAAACTATTAATAATCCATGGTGCTAGAGAATGGTGGTTACCTTTGTGGGAATGGGATCTGGCTATCATTTAAGAGGACGCCCAAAAGGGACTTCTGGAATGCAACATCTTTGATTTTTTTTTTTTTCCTCCATCTGGTGCATGTGTGTGCTCACTTTGTATAAATGGAGATACACTCATATGCCTCTTTCTACATATATATCAAACTTCAAAAAAAGTTTACTTTTAAAACTTAAAATAAGTGCTTTTCAAGAAGCACTTAGAATAAAAAGGTTTAATGTTAACATTTTGGTTAGCTGATGCTAAAGTCACTATGTTCATAGAAAAGTAATAACAAGTATGAAAACTTAGAAGAGAACAAGCATCACTGCAGATCAATTGAGTAATATATGAAAGGCAAAGTTATTAAATTGGTAGAAGAGTAACTATTATCATTGCAAAGCTCAAAATTTCAATCTTCAAAAACAGTCATGCAATTATCTAACATCCAAATACATTTGGAATAGATAATGCTTGCTTTTCTAATTAAAATGTGATTTATCAGACTTCTGACCTTGCTTTGGGTGTGTGTGAAAATCAAAATCCTTTTAATACTCACACATTAGGGTTAGTAAAGACTTTAAAAGACACATTCTCTCACCTTCATTAGTAAAAAAAATGTTCATACTGGAGTCACTCAGACCTTGACCTCCTCTGTCACCTTATATGTTATAATGGCTCCAAGTGTCTTATTTTATTTGAGTCCTGTGGATGTATAAACATGTTATCCAATAAGAGATCCTTCACCCTGGAAAATTCTCCCTTTCATAAAAGTCACTCTAAAAATCAAGCTGGAACTGGTGACTTCTTCCAAGTGGGGCTGTCTGTACAAATCCAATTTCCCATAAGGTAAGCAGGTGTTAACAGTTGACATCTAAAGTCAAAGTGTTTGGGGCTGAAGTAGTCTGCTATACTCCAGTTGCAGAGGCCATTTTAATAACCTCCCCTATTAAAAGGGAAAGCTACAGGACTCTCCCAGAGCAAAATTCCATGGAAAGTCCAAGCGTGCCAGCTGGAATCACCTTACCTTGCCAAAAGAATGAGGAACCCAGGACATCAGAGATACTGTTGAGATTTACCTGAGCCCTTTGTACAATAACCCTCCCAAAAAACAGCCACGTATAACAGATATGGAGAATCATCCCTTTTTAGAAATAATCTTATGCTAATTACAGTGTCATCAAGAATTTAATCTGAAACATAAGCTTCATCCATCATTGGGGTTCAGAAATGGATGGTACAGGGAGGGAGGAGGGAGGGGGGTTCAGGATGGGGAACATGTGTATACCTGTGACAGATTCATGTTGATGTATGGCAAAACCAATACAGTATTGTAAAGTTATTAACCTCTAATTAAAATAAATAAATTTGTATTAAAAAAACTTTAGATAGATAAATTTTCAAAGATTGGGTGAATAAAAAAGCTTATGGAGAGATGCTAATGACACAGCATTTCACATTACCAGTAATGGAAAATAAAAATGAAAGTATAAAGAAACAACACTTTAAAGCAAAGTTAAACATAAAAAATTACAAGATAAATAATTTAACTCTAGGAAACCAATGTTAGACTATGTTACCAGTAAAGAATATTTTTGCAATGCAGGAGACTGGGGTTAGATTCCTGGGTCAGGCAGATCCCCTGGAGAAAGAAATGGCAACACACTCCAGTATTCTTGCCTGGGAAATCCCATGGACAGAGAAGCCTGGTGGGCTACAGTCTATGGGATCTCAAAAGAGTTGGACATGACTTATCAACTGAACAACAGCAACGTTATTGTAAGTTTGGCATATGGTTGGCATGAGGACAGCTTCTTTGGAATGCAATATAGATACATACAGCTTGACTCATTTTCAGTATGCCTACTTTTTTACCTAATAGTTTCTGAATATTTACATTAAGGAAACAATAGTTTTCAAATAGTCATTTCACATTGTCTAAACTATATATATTTTAAAATAATTGAATAAAATATTAAACTCAATTAAATTATAATTTAAAAAAATAATGACGATGAACTGCATTCAACTACAAAGGAAAATGTTTACAACATATTGTTAACTAAACATCCAGATCCAGAAATGTATAATTCCCACTATTATAGTCATATAAAATATATATTATACCAACCAAAACTGAAAGAAAATAATATGAAATGAAACCAGCTACTCTGTTAGAGTCATAAATTGAGATAATTTATATCTTTTTCAAAATCCATTGAATGACATTAATGCTTGTACAATAAAAATACATTAGACTATACAGTTATCTTAGGCACTATTGCAAATTCTATGGACAACAAAGTACGTTTTATTTCACTAAACTAAAAAGATAATGGAATCAATATATTTTGTTTAAATGCTTGGAAATCATATGATGATGATCAAGTTACTTAAAGTCCCAGAAAGGTTATTTCCTCATTCTCAAAATGGACTTGAAATGTCCTGCCACTCTTATCTCACAGACATTTCACTGCCCAAATAAGGTGACATGTATGAAAGTGCTTGTTAATCATATTTCTTGGTCCATTAGACTGCTTAACAAAATAACATAAACTAGGTGACTTGCAAGCAAAAAAAAAAAAAAATTATTTCACATGGGTTTGAAAGTTGAGAAGTCCAAAGTAGGGGGCCAGCAGGTTCACTCTCTGTGATGGCTGATTTCCTAGGTGGCCTTCTTTCTGCTATAACTTCACAAAGTGGAAAGGAAGCAAGAGAGTGTCTTCACAAACTGAAGGTTGGGATGGCAGATCAAATCAATTTTTTTCTCAGAATCGATGCTATTTTCTCAGTTAACCTGTAATAAAAATCCTCATAATTAATTACAGCCTAGCTTAAACAGTGAACCATAGGATAGACCAATATAGGACTTCCTGTAGTGCTTATATGAATGCATGTTTGTGTCTGTATGTGAATGGTTAGCAGAAGATACTGAAAATTCAAGATATCAGCCACTAACCTAGAACTTAATTATACCCAAAGATGTAATTTCTGTGAAGTATGATGGAAAAGTGGTGCAGTAGTCCTGTCAATATATTATAAAAGTGAGTGTGGCCTTCATCTTAAGGATCATATGAGCAAGACAGCATATATAAAAGAAAAAATAAACTACCACATACCTTAGAGGGAAAATCAAATAAATAATTCATGAAGCTTTCATTTGGGAAATTACTTCTATCAATCAGTTCAGTTCAATCACTCAGTCGTGTCCGACTCTTTCGACCCCATGAATCCCAGCACGCCAGGCCTCCCTGTCCATCACCAACTCCTGGAGTTCACTCAGACTCACGTCCATCGAGTCCGTGATGCCATCCAGCCATCTCATCCTCTGTCGTCCCCTTCTCCTCCTGCCCGCAAGCCCTGCCAGCATCAAAGTCTTTTCCAATGAGTCAACTCTTCACATGAGGTGGCCAAAGTACTAGAGTTACAGCTTTAGCATCATTCCTTCCAAAGCAATCCCAGGGCTGATCTCCTTCAGAATGGACTGGTTGCATCTCCTTGCAATCCAAGGGACTCTCAAGAGTCTTCTCCAACACCACAGTTCAAAAGCATCAATTCTTTGGCACTCAGCCTTCTTCATAGTTCAATTCTTACATCCATATATGACCACAGGAAAAACCATAGCCTTGACTAGACGGACCTTAGTTGGCAAAGTAATGTCTCTACTTTTGAATATGCTATCTAGGTTGGTCATAACTTTTCTTCCAAGGAGTAAGAGTCTTTTAATTTCATGGCTGCAGTCACCATCTGCAGTGATTTTGGAGCCCCAAAATCATGAAGTCTGACACTGTTTCCACTGTTACCCCATCTATTTCCCTTGAAGTGATGCACCCAGATGCCATGATCTTCGTTTTCAGAATGTTGAGCTTTAAGACAACTTTTTCACTTTCCTCTTTCACTATCATCAAGAGACTTTTTAGTTCCTCTTCACTTTCTGCCATAAGGGTGGTGTCATCTGCATATCTGAGTTTATTGATATTTCTCCCAGAAATCTTGATTCTAGCTTGTGCTTCTTCCAGTCCAGCGTTTCTCATGATGTACTCTGCATAGAAGTTCAATAAGCAGGGTGACAATATACAGCCCTGGCGGATTCCTTTTCCTATTTGGAACCAGTCTGTTGTTCCATGTCCAGTTCTAACTATTGCTTCCTGACCTGCATACAGATTTCTCAAGAGGCAGGTCAGGTGGTCTGGTATTCCCATCTCTTTCAGAATTTTCCACAGTTTACTGTGATCCACATAGTCAAAGGCTTTGGCATAGTCAATAAAGCAGAAATAGATGTTTTTCTGGAACTCTCTTGCTTTTTCCATGATCCAGCAGATGTTGGCAATTTGATCTCTGCTTCCTCTGCCTTTTTAGAAAAGGTTGAACATCAGGGAGTTCACAGTTCATGTATTGCTGAAGCCTGGCTTGGAGAATTTTGAACATTACTTTACTAGCATGTGAGATGAGTGCAATTGTGCGGCAGTTTGAGCATTCTTTGGCATTGCCTTTCTTTGGAATTGGAATGAAAACTGACCTTTTCCAGTCCTGTGGCCACTGCTGAGTTGTCCAAATTTGCTGGCATATTCAGTACATCACTTTAACACATTATCTTTCAGGATTTGAAACAGCTCCACTGGAATTCCATCACCTCCACTAGCTTTGTTTGTAACGATGCTTTCTAAGGCCCACTTGACTTCACATTCCAGGATATCTGGCTCTAGATGAGTGATTACACCATCATGATTATCTGGGTCATGAAGATCTTTTTTGTACAGTTCTTCTGTGTATTCTTGCCACCTCTTCTTCATATCTTTTGCTTCTGTTAGGTCCCTACCATTTCTGTCCTTTATCGAGCCCATCTTTTTATGAAATGTTCCCTTGGTATCTCTAATTTTCTTGAAGAGATCTCTATTCTTTCCCATTCTGTTGTTTTCCTCTATTTCTTTGCACTGATCGCTGAAGAAGGCTTTCTTATCTCTTCTTGCTATTCTTTCGAACTCTGCATTCAGATGCTTATATCTTTCCTTTTCTCCTTTGCTTTTCACCTCTCTTCTTTTCACAGCTATTTGTAAGGCCTCCCCAGACAGCCATTTTGCCTTTTTGCATTTCTTTTCCATGGGGATGGTCTTGATCCCTGTCTCCTGTACAATGTCACGAACCTC
>NW_024070206.1:47942806-47980655 GCF_014754425.2 Oryx dammah | reverse complement strand
CTATTTCTCACTTCCACTGTATAATCATAAGGGATTTGATTTAGGTCTTACCTGAATGGTCTAGCAGTTTTCCTTACTTTCTTCAATTTGAGTCTGAATTTGGTAATAAGGAGTTCATGATCTGACCCACAGTCAGCTCCTGGTCTTGTTTTTGTTGACTGTATAGAGCTTCTCCATCTTTGGCTGCAAGGAATATAATCAATCTGATTTGGGTGTTGACCATCTGGTGATGTCCATGTGTAGAGTCTTCTCTTGTGTTGTTGGAAGAGGGTGTTTGCAATGACCAGTGCATTTTCTTGGAAAAACTCTATTAGTCTTTGCCCTGCTTCATTCCGCATTCCAAGGCCAAATTTGCCTGTGACTCCAGGTGTTTCTTGACTTCCTACTTTTGCATTCCAGTCCCCTAGAATGAAAAGAACATCTTTTTTGGGTATTAGTTCTAAAAGTTCTTGTAGGCCTTCATAAAACTGTTCAACTTCAGTTTCTTCAGCGTTACTGGTTGGGGCATAGACTTGGATAACTGTGATATTGAATGGTTTGCCTTGGAGATGAACAGAGATCATTCTGTTGTTTTTGAGATTGCATCCAAGTACTGCATTTTGGACTCTTTTGTTGACCATGATGGCTATTCCATTTCTTCTGAAGGATTCCTGTCCACAGTAGTAGATATAATGGTCATCTGAGTTAAATTCACCCATTCCAGTCCATTGTAGTTCACTGATTCCTAGAATGTTGACGTTCACCCTTGCCATCTCTTGTTTCACCACTTCCAATTTGCCTTGATTCATGGACCTGACATTCCAGGTTCCTATACAATATTGCTATTTACAGCATCGGACCCTGCTTCTATCACCAGTCACATCCACAGCTGGGTATTGTCTTTGCTTTAGCTCCATCCCTTCATTCTTTCTGGAGTTATTTCTCCACTGATCTCCAATAGCATATTGGGCACCTACTGACCTGGGGAGTTCCTTTTTTGGTATCCTATCATTTTGCCTTTTCATACTGTTCATGGGGTTCTCAAGGCAAGAATACTGAAGTGGCTTGCCATTCCCTTCTCCAGTGGACCACATTCTGTCAGATCTCTCCACAATGACCCACCCGTCTTGGGTTGCCCCACAAGCTTGTCTTGGTTTCATTGAGTTAGACAAGGCTGTTGTCCTAGTGTGATTAGATTGACTAGTTTTCTGTGAGTATGGTTTCAGTGTGTCTGCCCTCTGATGCCCTCTTGCAACACCTACCATCTTACTTGGGTTTCTCTTACCTTGGGCGTGGGGTATCTCTTCACAGCTGCTCCAGCAAAGCACAGCCACTGCTTCTTACCTTGCACCAGGGGTATCTCCTTACCACCATCGTTCCTGACCTTCAACGTGGGATAGCTCCTCTAGGCCCTCCTCGGGTTGCTCCTCCTGGTCACTGGCCCTGGCCTCGGGTGTGGGTGGCTCCTCCAGCTGCCACCCCTGGCCTCGGGCTCGGGGTGACTTCTCTCGGCTGCCCCTGACCTCGGACGTGGGGTTGTCTCCTCCTGGCAGCCACTGGCCTCGGACGCTGGATAGCTCCTCCCAGCCGCCACCCTGACCTTGGATGGGGGGTAGCTCATAATAGTGTATTACTCTCTATATAATCCAGTGTTGAAGTCTCACCATTAAGTTTTTTTTTTTTATTTTATTTTTACTTTATTTTACTTTACAATACTGTATTGGTTTTGCCATACATTGACATGAATCCACCACGGGTGTATACAAGCTCCCAATCCTGAATCCCCCTCCCACCTCCCACCCCATACCATCTCTCTGGGTCATCCCCATGCACCAGCCCCAAGCATCCTGTATCCTGTATCGAACATAGACTGGCACTTCATTTCTTACATGATAGTATACATGTTTCAATGCCATTCTCCCAAATCATCCCACCAATTCATGAATCAACCCAACAATTAATGAAAGCTGAATATCAGGGAAAAATACAAAAAGTTGAAATTGCAATCATCAAAACAATTCCTTAGAAGAATTACAGTAATAAACTGGAAAGAAAAAAAAAGAAAAAAACATGACTTTTTAATTTGGACCCTGGCTCTTATATTAACCTGATCTACCTTCTCTGAGTTTTTATTTGCTTGTTGTTGTTTTTCAGTCACTCAGTCATGTCTGACTCTTTGCGACCCCTTGGACTGCAACATTCCATGCTTCTCTGCCTTTTACTATCTCTTGGAGTTTGCTCAAACTCATGTCAATTGAGTCTCTGATGCCATCAAAGTATCTCAACCTCTGCTGCACACTTCTCCTCCTGCCCTCAATCTTCCCCATCCTCAGGGTCTTTTCCAGTGAGTCAGTTCTTCTCATCATATGGCCAAAGTATTAACCTTTCAGCTTCAGCATCAGTCCTTCCAATGAATATTCAGGGTTGAGTTCCTTTAAGATTGGCAGCTTGGATCTCCTTGCAGACCAAGGGACCCTCAAGAGTCTTCTTCAACACCACAGTTCAAAACCATCAGTTCTTTGGTGCTCAGCTTTGTTCATGGTCCAACTCTCACATCCATACATGACTACTGGAAGAACTATAGCTTTGACTATATGGACCTTTGTCCACAAAATGATGTCTCTACTTTTTAGTACACTGTCTAGGTTTGCTTCTTTCTTTGAAGAAGAAAGCATCTTTTAATTTTATGGCTTAGTCGCCATCTGCAGTGATTTTGGACCCCAAGAAATAAAATCTGTCATTGTTTCCATTTTTCCCCATCTATTTGCCATGAAGTGATGGGACCAGATGCCATGATCTTAGTTTTTTAAATGTCGAGTTTTAAGCCAGCTAGTCTAGAAAATAAAAAGTAACTGTAACATGGAATTTGACTGGCATGAGAATCAAATTAAAATATTATACCAAGAACCTATCACTAAATGAAGAAGCCAGCCAGTTTGTGCCCAGTCATGTCCAATTCTCTGTGACCCCATGGACTGTAGCCCCTACCAGGGTTCTCTGTCCGTGGAATTTTCCAGGCAAGAATACTGGAGTGGGTTGCCATTTCCTCCTCCAGGGGATCTTCCCAACCCAGGGATCAAACCCGTGTCTCTTGCAACTCCTGCATTAGCAGCTGGATTCTTTACCAACTGCATCACTTGGATATTCACTATGTGAAGCTTCCTTTCTTCTAGTCTTTGAATTTGGGCCTCTTTGCAGAGTGTAAAATTTATTTGCACAACCCCAGTACTCTAGGGAAGATGAAAGAAGGAAGAACGGAAGTTAACTTCCCTGGTGGCTCAGACGGTAAAGCGTCTGTCTACAATGCGGGAGACCCAGGTTCGATCCCTGGGTTGGGAAGATCCCCTGGAGAAGGAAGTGGCAAGCCACTCCAGGACTATTGCCTGGAAAATCCCATGGACAGAAGAGCCTGGTAGGCTACAGTCCATGGGGTCGCAAAGAGTCGGACACAACTGAGCGACCTCACTTCAGACTTTCTGACTCTTAACTCCCACTATTTTGGGCTGAATTGTGTCTACGCAAAACTCATATGTTGAATCCTCAACCCCTCACCATGTGACAAGGGATAAAGAGACCACAGAGATCTCTCTCTTCTACTTGTGCCCACAGAGAAAAGGCCATATGATGATATAGCTCTCACTAGAAATCAACTCTGACAGCTCCTTGATTATGGAATTTTGGCCTCCAGAACTGTGAGAAAATAAATTTCTATTGTTTAAGTCACCCAGCCTGTGGAAGATTGTTATGGAAATCTGAGTAACAAATACAGCCATCTACAAGAGTTCAAGCTCATTATTACTGTCAGGGATGAAGTGGACAAGCAACCCCAACAATGATAATCATTGGAGAGTAAAATGTCTTTCCAATACTAATGTTGTCACATGAAGATGGAGAGAGAAATTATTTACATAGTATGACAAGAAGAGTCTGCGATTATGGCTCCTGTCTAGGATTTCAGATCTTTTTATTTCTTGTTATAAAATTCACTTATCCAAGTAGGAAATGGCTTCCTGGTCATATTAATAGCTTCATCAGCACCCTGTTCTACTATTGATGACCTTTGGCAACCTTGCCTTTGTTATACAATATGCTACATATATCTTTACACTTACACTGCCTCCTTTTCCACCCTGCTAAAAATTCAGTAACTAAACAAAGGCAGGCGTATTGTCATACATCTGTGTTTTACCTTCAAATATATCATGTTTTAGGCAGTAATTGTTGTTGTTGTTTAGTTGTTAAGTCCTGTCCAACTCTTCATGACTTTCTAAACTGGGGCATGCCAGTTTCCTCTGTCCTCCACTATCTCCCAGAGTTTGCTCAAATTCATGTGCAGTGAGGCAGTAATGCTATCTAACCATTCATCCTCTCCCGCCCCCTTCTCCTTTTGCCTTCAATCTTTCCCAAGCATCAAGGCCTTTTCCAATGAGTCAACTCTTCACATCAGGTGGCCAAAGTATTGGAGCTTCAGCTTCCTCAAAAGTCCTTTCAATGAAAATTCAGGAGTAATTTCCTTTAGTACTGACTCATTTGGTTTCCTTGCAGTCCAAGGGACTCTCAAGAGTCTTCTTTTAATTTCATGGCTGCAGTCACTGTCTGCAGTGATTTTGGAGCCCAATAAAATAAAATCTGTCACTGCTTCCAATTCCCCCGCTTCTGTTTGCCATGAAGTGAGAGGACCAGATGTCATGATCTTAGTTTTTAAAATGTTGAGTTTCAAGCCAGCTTTTTCACACTTCTCTGTCATGCTCGTCAAGAGGTTCTTTTAATTCTTCTTCACTTTCTGCCATTAAAGCAAGTCTTTAAATCCTGCCACAACAACTGACAAATATAATTTTCATTATTTACAAATTATAACTGAATATTAGCATTAAGTAGCACTTTCTCGATTGTTGAACACAAAATATACTTGCTGTAATATTGCTGGTGGTTTGCAGACCACTTTCCAGATTCACACAGAGCCATATTCTCTACTGCTCAACCATGCCTAACTCTTTGTGACCCTATGGGCTACAGCCTGTTGGGCTCCTCTGTTCCATGGGACTCACCAGGCAAGAATGCTGGAGTGAGTTGTCATCTCCTTCTCCATTCTCTATTGCAATATCATTAAATATAATCAACACATGACAAAGCTGAAAGTAGAAGTACATGCTCCAAGACCACTTTAATGAAGTGGAGTTTTTGGTGTTCATGGTCACTTCCCCTTCCCAGAAATAAAATAAGAATGTTGGCTTTTGGAGATAACCCTCTTTCTTGATGTTTTCTCTGTCTTCAGAAGTGTCATTTAATAGTGTATTATCTTATTCTTTGAAACTAGCCTATACCAAGTTTATAAGGATTGACTCTCCTTCCAAGGAAAATATGAATTCTAAATAAGGCTCCAGAGAAAGCAATGCCTAAACCTGAAGTACAAAGTTCTGCCTTAGTGTAGATTCCAACAAAAAAGGATCATGAAATGAATATTCAAGTGCAATAGTTTACTTGGAAGGTGATCCACTGGTAAAGGAATGGAGAATTGAGACAGGAAAGAAAATGACCGACAAAGGGTGTGTTCTCAAGCAAGTTACTACTGTGGACATCTGGCCCTATGGTTAGACTACCAGAGAACTAACACTAGGGAGTATCAAATAGTAAGAACTCACACACAAAAAAACCTATTTGAATACAAGACTCGACATCACACAACCACCAGTAGCAACTTGTGCAGGACGCCTTATCTAAACAACAAACAAAACAAAAATACAAACCCAATCATCAGCAGATAGGACTACCACCTCACTCAGCCTTGGCCATCAGAGAAAAACAAACAAACAAACAAAAACTGAGCACAAATCTCAACCTATATGAAGCTTACACAAACCACTGGACCAACCTTAGGAGGGCAGAAAACAAAAGGAAAGAAGAATTCAGTCTTGAAGCCTGGGAAAAGGAGACTTCAAACAGAATAAATTAAAAAAAAAAAAAAGAAAAAGAAAAGCCTAGAACTACTACACAAATGAAAGAACAAACTAGAAACACAGAAGTCCAAAAAAATGAAGAGGAAATAGGCAAACTACCTGAAAAAGAATTAAGAATAATGATAGTAAAGATGATCAAAAACCTTGAAAATAAAATGGAGAAAATGTAAGAATCAATTAACAAAGACATAGAAGAATTAAAGAAAAAAATAGAGGGAGAGACAAACAACACAATTACTGAAATTAAAAATACTCTAGAAGGAATCAATAGCAGAATATCTGAAGAGAAGAACAAATCAGTGAGCTTGAAGATAAAATGGTGGAAATAACTTCTGAAGAGCAGAATAAAGTAAAAAGAATGAAAAGAACTGAGGATAGTCTCAGAGACCCATGGGACAATATCAAATGCAACAACATTTGAATTATAGGGGTCCCAGAAATAAAAGAGAAAAAGAAAGTGTATGAGAAAATTTTTGAAGAGATTATAGTGGAAAATTTCCCTAACATGGAAAAGGAAATATTCAGTCAAGTCCAACAAGCACAAAGAGTCACATACAGGAGAAACCCAAGGAGAAACACACCAAGACACATACTAATCCAATGAACAAAGACTAAACACAAAGAAAGAATATTAAAAGCAACAAGGGAGAAACAATAAGTAATATACAAGAGAAATCCCATATGCTTAACAGCTGATCTTTTAGCAGAAACTCTGCAGGACAGAGGGAATGGCAGCATATATTTAAAGTATTCAAAGGGAAAAATATACAACCAAGATTATAGTACCTGACAAGGATTTCATTCAAAATTGATGGAAAAATAAAAAGCTTTTCAGACAAACAAAAGTTAAGAGAATTCAGTACCATCAAACAAACTTTAAAACAAATGTTAAAGGGACTTATATAGTCAAGAAATACAAGGGAAGAAATACAAAACCAAGCCAAAACAATTAAGAAAATGGCAATAAGAACATATATATCAAAAATTACTTTAAATGTAAATAGATTAAATGCCACAACCAAAAGACACAGACTGGCTGAATAGATACAAAAACAAGATCCATATATATGCTGCCTACAAAAAACTCACTTCAGACCTAAAGACATACAAACTGAAAGATGATGCAAAAATATATTCCATGAAAATAGGAAGCAAAAGAAAGCTGGAGTAGCAATCCTCATATCTGACAAAATAGACATTAAAATGAAGAAGATTACAAGAGATAAGGAAGGACACACATAAAAATTAAGGGATCAATCCAAGAATAAAACATAACAATTGTAAATATCTATACACCCAACACAGAGAAGGCAATGGCACCTCACTCCAGTACTGTTGCCTGGAAAGTCCCATGGACGAAGGAGCCTGGTGGGTGGCAGTCCATGGGTCGCAAAGAGTCAGACACGACTGAGCGACTTCACTTTCACTTTTCACTTTCATGCATTGGAGAAGGAAATGGCAACCCACTCAAGTGTTCTTGCCAGGAGAATCCCAGGGATGGGGAAGTCTGGTGGGCTGCCGTCCATGGGGTCACACAGAGTCAGACACGACTGAAGGGACTTAACAGCAACAATGCACCCAACATAGGAGCACAGCAATACATAAGACAAACACTAAGAGACATAAAAGAAGAAATGGACAGTAGCACAATAATAGCAGGAGAAATAATACCCCACTCACAACAATGGACAAATCATCAAAACAGAAAATTAATAAGAAAACACAAGTCTTAAATGATACATTAGATGAGATAGACTTCATTGATATCTTCAGGACATTCCATCCAAATGCAGAAGAATATACCTTCTTCACAATTGTACATGGAACATTCTCCAGGATAGAGTAATAAATCAAACCACAGTAAATTTAAGAAAATTGAAATCATATCAAGTATGTTTTCTGACCACAATGCTATAAGACTAGATATCAATTACAAGAAAAAAAATGTAAGAAACACAAACACATGGAGATTAAACAACACATTTCTAAATAACAGGTTACTGAAGAAATGAAAAGAGAAATCAAAAAACTTCTAGAAACAAATGACAATGAGAACAGGACAACTCAAAACCTATGGGATGCAGCGAAAGCAGTTCTAAGAGGGAAGTTTATAGCAATACAATCCTACCTCAAGAAACAAGAAAAACATCGAATAGACAACATAACTTTGCACCTAAAATAATTGGAAAAAGAAGCAACAACAACAACAAAAATTAATAGAAGGAAAGAAATCATAAAGATTCAAGCAGAAATAAATGAAAAATAAATGAAAGAAGCAATAGTAAAGATTAATGAAGCTAAAATCTGGTTCTTTGAGAAGATAAACAAAATTTACAAGCCTTCAGCCAGACTCATCAAGAAAAAAAGAGAGAGAAATCAAATCAACAAAATTAGAAATGAAAAAAAAAGAGGTTACATCAGACAATGCAGAAATACAAAGGATTATGAGACTATTATGAACAACTATTTGGCAGTAAAATGGATAACCTAGAAGAAATGGATAGATTCTTAGAAAAGTTCAATCTTCCAAGACTGAACCAGAAAGAAATAGATATTGTGAACAACCCAATCACAAGGATTGAAGTTGAAGCTGTGAGAAAAAAATCTCCCAAAAAACAAAAGCCCAAGACCAGATGGCTTCACAGGAGAATTCTCTCAAACATTTAGAGAAAAGCTAATGCCATCTTTCCAAAATGCTTTCAAAAAATTGCAGAGCAAGGAACACTTCCAAATTAATTCTATGAGTCCACCATCACTCATACCAAAACCAGATGAAGACAACACACACACACACAAAAAAAAAACTACCAGCCAATATCACTGATGAACATAGATGCAAAACTCCTCAACAAAATTTTAGCAAACAGAATTCAGCAACACATCCGAAAGCTCATACACCATGATCAAGTTGGGTTTGTTCCAGGAATTGCAAGGAATCTTCAATACACATAAATTTATATTAGCAAATTGAAAGATTAAAACCATATGATCATCTCAATAGATGTAGAAAAAGCCTTTGAAAAAATTCAGCACCCATTTATGATTAAAATTATTCAAAAAATGGGCATGGAAGGAACCTATCTCAACATATTAAATGCCATATATGATAAGCCTACAGCAAACCTTATTCTCAATGGCAAAAAAAATGAAAGCATTCCCCCCCTAAGATCAGGAAAAACGCAAGGGTGTCAACTTTCACCACTATTATTCAACTTGGTTCTGGAAGTCCTAGCTACAGCAATCAGAGAAGAAACATAAATAAAAGGAATCCAGATCGGAAAAGAAGTAACATTCTCATTGTTTGCAGATGACATGATACTGCACATAGAAAACCCTAAAGATGGTATCAGAAAATTACTAGAGATAATCAGTGAATTTAGCAAAGTTGCAAGGTACAAAATCAATACACAGAAATCACTTTCATTTCTATATACTAACAATACAGAAAGTAAAGTCACTCAGTTGTGTCTGACTCTTTGCGGCCCCATGGACTATAGCTCACAAAGTTCCTCCATCCATGGAATTTTCTAGGCAAGAGTACTGGAGTGGGTTGCCATTTCCTTCTCCAAGGGATCTTCCCCACCCAGGGATCGAACCTGGGTCTCCCTCATTGTGGGCAGAAGCTTTACCGTCTGAGCCACCAGGGAACGTCATGTACTAACAATAAAAAACCAGAAAGAGAAATTAAGGAATCAATCCCATTCACCATTGCAACAAAAAAGAATTAAATGTCTAGGAATAAACTTACCTAAGGAGACAAAAGAACTGTACACAGAAAATTATAAGACAGTGATGAAAGAAATCAAAGACAACATGAACAGATGGAGAGATATTCCATGTTCCTGAGTAGGAAAAACCAATATTGTGAAAATGACTATATTACCAAATGCAGTCTACAGATTCAACGAGATCCCTACCAAATTACCAACGGCATTTTTCACAGAACTAGAACAAATGAATTTGTTAATTCATTCAGATGAATTCCACAATTCATATGGAAATACAAAAGACCCCGAATAGCCAAAGCAGTCTTGAGGAGCTGGAGGAATCAAGCTTCCTGGCTTCAGATTGTACTACAAAGTTACAGTTATCAAAACAGTATGGTACTGGGACAAAAACAGAAATAGAGACCAATGGAACAAGATAGAAAACCCAGAAATAAACCCATGAACCTATGGGCACCTTATTTTTGACTAAGAAGGCAAGAATGTGCAATGGGGCAAAGAACAACCTCTTCAATAAATGGTGCTGGGAAAACTGGACAGCTACATGTAAAAGAATGAAATTAGAACACTTCCTAACACCATACACAAAGACAAACTCAAAATGGATTAGAGACCTAAATGTAAGACTAGAAACTACAAAACTCTTAGAGGAAAACATAGGCAGAACACTAGATGACATAAATCAAAGCAAGGTCCTCTATGACTCACCTCCTAGAGTAAAGGAAATAAAAATAAAAGTAAACAAGTGGGACCTGATTAAGCTTAAAAGCTTTTGCACAACAAAGGAAACTATAAACAAGGTGAAAAGACAACCCTCAGAATGGGAAAAAATAATAGCAAATGAAAAAATTGACAAAGGATTAATTTCCAAAACATACAAGCAGTTCATACAACTCAATGCCAGAAAAAAAAAAAAAAACTGGGAGAAAGATCTAAACAGACATTTCTCCAAAGAAGACATACAGATGGCTAACTGCCAGGAGCCAGCACACAAGATCCCACCCATGACAAGGTCATGAGAAGAAGACCTGACAAGCAAGGCAGATCAGGACTCCAGGGATTTCGAAAAGCTGCCCTGGCACTCACCTTAAATATGATATCTGTCTTTCTGATGCTTGCTATACTAGACTGCTCCTTAATTTCTGTAACACAGGCAGAGGCCTTCCCCAATCTCTTTCCAAACAGAATCAACTTCAAACTTTAATCAATATATCCCCTGGACGGTGGCATCCTATAAGATTATCTGGGACGAGAAGAGTATTTCAATCTAAATCCCTTTTAGCTAGTATTTTAGTTTGCTTGACAAATGTATTTATGCCTTTGGTACTAATGCACATAATTGTTCACAACACCTTAAACATAAAAAGCATGAAAAACCTGAAAACACAAAAGGCCCTAATAGGCACAGAGCCCTTCGGGGGGTAAGGAAGCCCTATAGAGAACATAGAAAATATTATTCTATAAAGTTGTTACTGGATCAATGTTTCCTTGCTGTGTTTTTGCTCTTAATGTGCTGAGGTTGTACAATAAAAACTATTGTTAATATAGTTAGGAATTTAAAAAACAGGAACTTAGCCCTAGTGTGAAAACAATAAGACAATTGTTAATTTTAGCCAAGAGTATAAATTTAGCTAGTGACTTCTGCAAAAGAACTGACCTTTATGTTACATTTCTACTATGTTGCAACCTGCTGTACCTTTACCCTATGAGACTGCAACTTTTCTGTTTTATCTTAAGCTCAAGCCCAGAAGATAATGCACAAAGATCCACTATGGAAAAGACTCTCATAAACAAAGAAGTATGCAGAAAACATCCTGGGTTTCGTAAAGGGCAAACTGATGTAATGTTAGACTAACTCTGTATGCTTAGCTCTCATTTCCCTTTAGAAATGTACTAACTAGGGTATAAAAATTACTGTGAAAAATAAAGCTGTGGCAGCAGAATAGCAGACTCTGCTTCACACCCTAGTCTGCTCGCTCGCTCTCTCTCTCTCTCTCTCTCTCTCTCTCTTTCTTTGCACTTGCCTACACCGTTCATCCTGAGGGTACCCCTGGATCCTGCCGAGGCTGGACCCTGGCAAGTGGCACCCGAACAGGGACCCGAAGGTAAGCCCCCCATTGTCCAGTTTTCAGAATGGCTAGGACCCCACTAGGGTGCTGCAGGCCCCCCTGTGTAAGAAAGGTAGGGTAAGACAAGTGGGTAGGATTGAAACTTCTTTTCACGTTTAAGAGACAGCTAAGATGGGCAGCAGTGAATCAAAGGAAAGACAACTTTTTATTGAGGTTATATTACAGTTGTTAAATAAAAGAGGTATTAAAGTAAAAAAGGCTAGTGTTCAATCTTTTTTCATGTTTGTACAGGAGCAATGTCCTTGGTTTCCGGAAAAGGGCACTGTTAGATACTTGGGAGAAGGTTGGAAAAAATTTAAAAAAATACCCTGGTGGCTCAGATGGTAAAACGTCTGCCTGCCATACAGGAGACCCAGGTTCGATCCTTGGGTTGGGAAGATCTCCTGGAGAAGGAAATGGCAACTCACTCCAGTATTCCTGCCTGGAGAATCCCAGGTACAGAGGAGCCTGGTAGGCTACAGTCTATGGGGTCGCAAAGAGTCAGACACGACTGAGCGACTTCATTTTCATTTCATTTCATACCTTGCACGGACCAGAAAAGATTCCTAATGAAACCTTTTCTTTATGGAACATGATTAGAGATGCTTTAGACCCGCTTCATGAATCTAAAAAAAATAAAAGTTAAAGGGGAGGAAAAAGATACTGATTCCAAACTGAGTTATCAACAGCTAAGGGAGATGCTGGCTGCCATGAACACCAATAGTCATTTAGAAAGCAGAGATGAAAAGGAAGAACAGCTTTCGTCCCAAGATGAAAAAGATTTAGAAGAAGCAGCAGCTCGCTATCATTCTGATGAAGATTGGTCCTTTTTTGCTAAAAATGCTCCTAAAAGTCTAAGAGATACATCTCCAATTAGGCCTTCTGTAAAATTTATATTTTACAGAAATATATAGTAAAATTTATAGTTTACTTTCTTGTAATATTGTATTATATTGTATATTGTGTTATATAATTATATAATATATATTGTATAATTGATATATATATCATATGTCATAATATATAAATATAATATAAATATAAATTTATATTTAAATCCATGGTATCCAATGGTAATTGTATATATGATTATGTGTGTAATTATAATTATATATATAATATGTGTATAGTTTATATGTTTTATATGTATACATATGTATATATATGTGTGTATGTATATTATATAATTGCATATATATGTATATATAATATAATGATTATATATATAATGGTAATGGAAAACATATGGTATGATTTATATTTATATAAACATGGTCATTTATATATAATAAATAGATTAATAAATATATAGATTTATTATATATAGAGAGAGAATTTATATTTTACAAAAATTTTACTATATCTAAACTATATTTAGATATAGTTCCCCTCACCAGATTCTACAACATGCTCTTTTTGTAATGAACAATCTAAACACTGATTCATCTGGGGTTACTACAATACTCGACATTGGAGTCCAGAACAACAAAGTACAAAACCCTTGGTTAAATGGAAAGATCTTTCAGGACAATGGAAGGGTCCTGACCCATTGTTAACCAGCGGCCGAGGATATGCTTGTATTTTTCCCCAGGGTGCTAAATCACCAATTTGGATCCTCGACAGACTGACTCACCATGTCACAGTCCCCCAGACATCCAGTTCCCCCATTGCTTCAACCACAAAAGAGGAAGGGCACTCCTCTTTCCCTGCCTCCACCGTCCACCTGGAAAGTCCAGCAGACTCTAAGACAACCGGCAGCAGAGATCCCGGAAGAACAAATGGTAGAACCACCCATTAAGCAGATGTCACGGCTTTACATAAAAGACCATGATCCCCCTATTCCTTTACGCCGCAGGAAACCACCAGGACGTCCTGCGCGGGCAACTCAACAAGCCTCCCTACCCACGTGGGGGCAAATTAAGTCACTCTGCCACCAAGCTCAGGGAATAGCTTCTCTACAGGGATCTTCAGCCTCTCCTGAAAGGGTTTTTATTGCTATGCTTGCTTTACTTTCCTGCCAGGTAAGCGCCTTCTCAATCACTCCAGAAAATTACTGGGCGTATTTCTCTGATCCCCTGACCTTCCAAGTAGTTACTTGGAACAGTAACGCTATATGGGTCCACACAAACCAGCCTCATCTCTTGGAAAGATCCTACACTTTCTATGATAAAGATCGTTATCCTATTAATTTTAATTATGCCTTTAGGGGATTAACAGATGATCTTCCTGTTTGCTTTAACTTCCCCATTAGCCATACAAAAAACTTCATTACTCCCACTAAAGAGGGATGTATTAGAGCCTCCAAAAAGGCAATTCTGACAGATTCCCAAGCATCAGAATTTACATATGAAAAAAGTGGATCGGTCAGTTTGGGTATTACAAGCTCGTATGACCCGGGGTCCTTGACCCCTGTGAATCCTTGTTCCTTAACGCACCACCAAAATATCCAAATTGTGTTGATGTTGCTCCTTCAGACATCATATGGAAAACTATTGACAACCACCTAGGATACCCGGTATAGAAATCTTGTACTTACAATTCAAGAATAGACTATAGAATACCAGGAGGTGGAAAGTATTCGGTACAAGACTGGAGCAATCCAAACCCAAGTCAAGATCCAAAATCTGTCCATGGCTATACCACTAAATTTAGTAATTAAAATGATCATTCCGTCCCATGGCCATTGGCGGCCAAGAGATGGCATCATAATCAATTTGTTCCACCCATGTTGTCCTATACAGCTAAGGGCAAGACCTTTTGGCAGCCAGAAATTTGGAAAGCCCTTGCTGCCACCTCTCTTGTCACCCTATCCCGGCCAGAAAATGACTCTACCTATTCTGTACTTGCCTGCTTACCCTCCCCTTACGTTTTTATATTCACTAATGACTCCAAAAGGCTTCATATACAGATGAACTACTCAGGAGGACCAAATATAGTCTACTGTAAACAATGCATGCTTTCATCCTGCCTAACCCCTCAATATAATATTTGTTCCTTTGTGGTTTTGCGATGCCCACCTTACCTTATGGTGCCCGTCACAGCAAGTACCTATTGGTTTGACAATTATGGTCTAGCTGTTCTACAACAACTACAAGATTTAATGCAATCCTGATGGTTTGTAGGGCTACTTATGTTAGGGATTTCAGCTTTAATAACAGCAATTACTTCTGTTACTGTGGCAGCAATATCATTGACTCAACAGGTACATACTGCTCAATATGTCAATACTATGTCCAAAAATGTTTCTTTAGTCCTACCTATGCAAGAGATTAAAGATAGGATATTAGAAATAAAGGTAGATGCCCTAGAAAAAGCAGCCATGCATATTGGAATTGAATTACAGGCTTTAAAACTAAAGCTAACATTATCCTGTCATGCAGACTATTGGTGGATCTGTGTAACACCCCTAAAAGTAAATGATACAGATTATAATTGGAAAAGGATTAAAAATCATATTTCAGGTGTATGAAATAGCTCCAGCATTAGTTTTGATCTAGGAAAGCATAATGACCAGATAAGAACCCTAAAACATTCCTGTCTAGAGTTTACTATTGCAAGGGCTGCTAATGATTTTTTTTTGTACCTTCTCTAACTTTATTACTGGAAAAAATATCCTATCAGCTATCTTCACTTATGTTGCTGTAGCAGTATTAGTCCTCCTTCTCATTATAATCTTTTCTTGTATTGTCAGAACTCTCCAACAGAGCACTCAGAAGCTCGCGACTGAGATCCAATGGTTGTCTTAAAAAATAAAAAAAGGGGGAGATGCCGGGAGCCAGCACACGAGTTCCCACCCATGACAAGGTCATGAGGAGAAGACCTGACAAGCAAGGCAGATCAGGACTCCAGGGATTTTGAAAAGCTGACCCGGCACTCACCTTAAAGATGATATCTATCTTTCTGATGCTTGCTATACTAGATTGCTCCCTAATTTCTGTGACACAGGCAGAAGGCCTTCCCCAATCTCTTTCCAAACAGAATCAACTTCAAACTTTAATCAATATATCCCCTGGACAGTGGCATCCTATAAGATTATCCAGGAAGAGAAGAGTATTTCAATCTAAACCTCTTTTTGCTAGTGTTTTACTTTGCTTGACAAATGTGTTTATGTCCTTGGTACTAATGCACATGATTGTTCACAACACCTTAATCATAAAAAGCATAAAGAACATGAAAACACAAAAGGCCCTAATAGGCACAGAGCCCTTCGGGGGGTGAGGAAGCCCTATAAAGAACATAAAAAATATTATTTTATAAAGTTGTTACTGGATCAATGTTTCCTTGCTGTGTTTTTGCTCTTAATGTGCTAAGGTTGTACAATAAAAACAATTGTTAATATAGTTCAGTTCAGTTCAGTCACTCAGTCGTGTCCGACTCTTTGTGACCCCATGAATCACAGCACGCCAGGCCGCCTGTCCATCACCATCTCCCAGAGTTCACTCAGACTCATGTCCATCGAGTCAGTGATGCCATCCAGCCATCTCATCCTCTGTCGTCCCCTTCGCCTCCTGCCCCCAATCTCTCCCAGCATCAGAGTCTTTTCCAATGAGTCAAATCTTCGCATGAGGTGGCCAAAGTACTGGAGCTTCAGCTTTAGCATCATTCCTTCCAAAGAAATCCCAGGGCTGATCTCTTTCAGAATGGACTGGTTGGATCTCCTTTCAGTCCAAGGGACCCTCAAGACTCTTCTCCAACACCACAGTTCAAAAGCATCACTTCTTCGGTGCTCAGCTTTCTTCACAGTCCAACTCTCACATCCATACATGACCACAGGAAAAACCATAGCCTTGACTAGATGGACCTTAGTCAGCAAAGTAATGTCTCTGCTTTTGAATATACTATCTAAGTTGGTCATAACTTTTCTTCCAAGGAGTAAGCGTCTTTTAATTTCATGGTTGCAGTCACCATCTGTAGTGATTTTGGAGCCCAAAAAAATAAAGTCTGACACTGTTTCTACTGTTTCCCCATCTATTTGCCATGAAGTGATGGGACCGGATGCCATGATCTTCATTTTCTGAATGTTGAGCTTTAAGACAACTTTCTCACTCTCCTCTTTCACTTTCATCAAGAGGCTTTATAGCTCCTCTTCACTTTCTGCCATAAGGGTGGTGTCATCTGCATATCTGAGGTTACTGATATTTCTCCCAGAAATCTTGATTCCAGCTTGTGTTTCTTCCAGTCAAGCGTTTCTCATGATGTACTCTGTATAGAAGTTAAATAAGCAGGGTGACAATATACAGCCTTGACATCTCCTTTTCTATTTGGAACCAGTCCGTTGTTCCATGTCCAGTTCTAACTGTTGCTTCCTGACCTGCATACAGATTTCTCAAGACGCAGGTCAGGTGGTCTGGTATTCCCATCTCTTTCAGAATTTTCCATAGTTTATTGTGATCCACACAGTCAAAGGCTTTGGCATAGTCAATAAAGCAGAAATAGATGTTTCTCTAGAACTCTCTTGCTTTTTCCATGATCCAGCGGATGTTGGCAATTTGATCTCTGGTTCCTCTGCCTTTTCTAAAACCAGCTTGAACATCAGGGAGTTCACGTTTCACGTATTGCTGAAGTCCGGCTTGGAGAATTTTGAGCATTACTTTACTAGCGTGTGAGATGAGAGCAATTGTTTGGTAGTTTGAGCATTCTTTTGCATTGCCTTTCTTTGGAATTGGAATTAAAACTGACCTTTTTCAGTCCTGTGGCCACTGCTGAGTTTTCCAAACTTGCTGGCATATTAAGTGTGGCACATTCACAGCATCATCTCTCAGGATTTGAAACAGCTCCACTGGAATTCCATCACCTCCACTAGCTTTGTTTGTAGTGATGCTTTCCAAGGCCCACTTGACTTCACATTCCAGGATGTCTGGCTCTAGATGAGTGATCACACCATCATGATTATCTGGGTCATGAAGATCTTTTTTGTACAGTTCTCCCGTGTATTCTTGCCACCTCTTCTTAATATCTTCTGCTTCTGTTGGGTCCAGACCATTTCTGTCCTTTATCAAGCCCATCTTTGCATGAAGTGTTCCCTTGGTATCTCTAATTTTCTTGAAGAGATCTCTAGTCTTTCCCATTATGTTGTTTTCCTCTATTTCTTTGCATTGATCTCTGAAGAAGGCTTTCTTATCTCTTCTTGTTATTCTTTGGAACTCTGCATTCAGATGCCTATATTTTACCTTTTCTCCTTTGCTTTTCGCCTCTCTTCTTTTCACAGCTATTTGTAAGGCCTCCCCAGACAGCCATTTTGCTTTTTTGCATTTCTTTTCCATGGAGATGGTCTTGATCCCTGTCTCCTGTACAATGTCATGAACCTCATTCCATAGTTCATCAGGCACTCTATCTATCAGATCTAGGCCCTTAAATCTATTTCTCACTTCCATTGTATAATCATAAGGGATTTGATTTAGGTAATATCTGAATGGTCTAGCGGTTTTCCCTATTTGCTTCAATTTGAGTCTGAATTTGGTAATAAGGAGTTCATGATCTGAGCCACAGTCAGCTCCTGGTCTTGTTTTTGTTGACTTTATAGAGCTTCTCCCTCTTTGGCTGCCAAGAATATAATCAATCTGATTTTGGTGTTGACCACCTGTTGATGTCCATGTGTAGAGTCTTCTCTTGTGTTGTTGGAAGAGGGTGTTTGCTATGACCAGTGCATTTTCTTGGAAAAACCTATTAGTCTTTGCCCTGCTTCATTCCGCATTCCAAGGCCAAATTTGCCTGTGACTCCAGGTGTTTCTTGACTTCCTACTTTTGCATTCCAGTCCCCTAGAATGAAAAGGACATCTTTTTTTGGGTGTTAGTTCTAAAAGATCTTGTAGGCCTTCATAAAACCGTTCAACTTCAGTTTCTTCAGCATTACTGGTTGGGGTATAGACTTGGATAACTGTGATATTGAATGGTTTGCCCTGGAGACGAACAGAGATCATTCTGTTGTTTTTGAGATTGCATCCAAGTACTGCATTTTGGACTCTTTTGTTGACCATGATGGCTACTCCATTTCTTCTGAGTGATTCCTGCCTGCAGTAGTAGATGCAATGGTCATCTGAGTTAAATTCACCCATTCCAGTCCATTTTAGTTTACTGATTCCTAGAATGTCGACGTTCACTCTTGCCATCTCTTGTTTGAGTTAATATAGTTAGGAATTTAAAAAACAGGAGTTTAGCCCTAGTGTGAAAACAATAAGACAATTGTTAATTTTAGCCAAGAGTATAAATTTAGCTGGTGACTTCTGCAAAAGAACTGACCTTTATGTTACATTTCTACTATGTTGCAACCTGCTGTACCTTTACCCTATGAGACTGCAACTTTTCTGTTTTATCTTAAGCTCAAGCCCAGAAGATAATGCACAAAGATCCACTATGGAAAAGACTCTCATAAACAAAGAAGTATGCAGAAAACATCCTGGGTTTCGTAAAGGGCAAACTGATGTAATGTTAGACTAGCTCTGTATGCTTATCTCTCATTTCCCTTTAGAAATGTACTAACTTAGGGTATAAAAATTACTGTGAAAAATAAAGTGGTGGCAGCAGAACAGCAGACCCTGCTGCACACCCTAGTCTGCTCTCTCTCTCTCTCTCTCTCTCTCTCTCTTTCTTTGCACTCACCGACACCATTCATCCTGAGGGTACCCCTGGATCCTGCCGAGGCTGGACCCCGGCAGCTAACAAACACATGAAACGATGCTAAAAATTGCTCATTATTAGAGAAGTGCAAATCAAAACTACAATGAGATATCACCACACATGGGTCAGAATGACCATCATCAAAATGTCTACAAACAATAAATGCTGGAGAAGATGTGGAGAAAAGGGAACACTCTTGCCCTGTTGGTGGGAATGTAAATTGATACAGCCACTATGGAAGATGGTCTGGAGATTAAAAAGTAGGAATAAAACCAACATATGACCCAGCAATCCCACTCCTAGGCAAACACCTTGAGGAAACCAAAATTGAAAAAGACACATGCATCCCATTCTTCATTGCAGCACTATTTACAATAGCTAGAACATGGAACCAACCTAGATGTCCATAGACAGATGAATGGATAAAGAAGTTGTGGTACATATACAAAATAGAATATTACTCAGCCATAAAAAGGAATGCATTTGAGCCAGTTCTGATGAGGTGGATGGACCTACAACCTATTATACAGAGTGAATTGAGTCAGAAAGAGAAAATAAATATCATATTCTAATGTATATATACAGAATCTAGAAAAATTGTACTGAAGAATTTATTTTCAGGGCAGCAATGGAGAAACAGACATAGAGAATAGACTTATGGACATGAGGAGAGGGTGAGATGTATGGAAAGAGTAACATGGAAACTTACATTACCATATGTAAAGTAGATAGCCAATGGGAATTTGCTGTATGGCTCAGGAAACTTAAACAGGGACTCTGTATTTATCTAGAGGGGTGGGATGAGGGAGGAGATGGGAGGAAGGTTCAAAAGGGAGGGGATATATATTTACCTATGGCTGATTCTTGTTGAGGTTTGACAGAAAACAACAAAATTCTGTAAAGCAATTATCCTTCAATAAAAAAATAAATAAAAAGTAATTTAAATCTCAAAAACTTACTTTTAATGAGGAAATTGAATGACATTGTTATTATCAGCCCAGAAGTGAGAAATTTTTAAGTATATATGTATCCTTAAACAGATATTATCTTTGAATATTTTAAGGAACTCCATAATAACCACAGCAGAATCCAGTTAATAACTTTCAAAAAAAGAATTTTCTAAACAAAGGCAAATTTCCAAGCACTATTGGTACAACATAAATTCCAAACTAATCAAGAGTAAACTTGTGATGGTTTTGAAATTTATTTTGTTGGTTTGATGTTTTTTAATATACTAACAAACATTTAAGTGGTCACTAAACAATGGCTTGAAGAAATGCAGTTGCTTTAAATTTTTCCAGATGATAGCGTAGCTTTTTATCAATGCTCTCCACCCAGACTGGCTTTCTGTATCTCCTGCTAGTTACCTAGTAGTATATAAAGAATTTTCCATCTTATCTACTCACTCTTGGAAGGCAAGTTGTCTTTAAGTATCAACCAAGGCTTCAGAGTGGCCTCTTAACAGGGAACTGGCTTACAGAGGACTTTCCTATGGCCTTACTGACAAAGGTATTTAAAAATAGAATACTTGTATTCTTTTCTCAGTAGCTTCCTAAATTTCCTTTAGACTTGAGGAGTCAAGAAGGAACTGCTTGAATGAAACACCATCAATGGCATATTTCATATGAAAGTTTCTCAAAGCCTAAAGAAGACAGTTATTACTTGAATTCTTGAATGTCCATTGTGTTAAACAAGTCAAACATTTTCTCTCTTCTGAATTAAGAAAATAAAAGTTTTGTATAGTTTGGACAAACTCATATCATTGAAATTTTGAAATAATTATGCAATTTTTCCCATCAAAAATTTTATGATCAAAATTCTCATTTTATTTGCTGCTGTTGTTCAGTCACTCAGTTGTGTCCAACTTTTTGCAACCCATGGACTGCAGCACGCCAGGCTTCCCTGTCCTTCACCATCTCCCAGAGCTTGCTCAAACTCATGTCCATCGATTTGGTGATGCCATCCAATCTTCTCATCCTCTGTTGTCCCCTTCTCCTCCTGTATTCAATCTTTCCCAGCACCAAGGAGGGTCTTTTCCAATGAGTCAGATCATCACATCAGGTGGCCAAAGTATTGGAGCTTCAGCTTTAGCATCAATCTTTCCAATGAACATTCAGGATTGATTTCCTTTTGGATTGACTGGTTTGATCTCCTTGTGGTCCAAGGGACTCTCGAGAGTCTTCTCCAACACCACAGCTCAAAAGCATGAATTCTTCAGCATTCAGCTGTTGTCTCATTGCATAGCTATAACTCTTTATAAATAGTTGTATTATGTGTATGGAGAAGTGAGTAACTTAGTGAATATAAAGCTATGTCAGAAGTCAAATTGTTCCATACACTTTAGTTACAAGTACTCCAAGTTTGCTCTTGTTTTATGCCAAGACTTAAAAAATAAAATGGGACAATTTTTAATTTCCTGTTTTTGATGCCTTTACCAACTGAATTGAAACAAGCAAATGGTAAATGATTCAAACAAGGATTTACTGAGCATGTGTTACACATGCAAACTGTGCTTGACTTGATGGAGCGGAGAGAAGAAGAGAATGAGAAGAAAAATGATTCTACATGGAAATCACTGTTTGGGGTGCTTTGTCTACATTATACAACCTTCCCATCATCCTGTGTGGTAGTTATTATTATGCCTAATTTCCAGAAGAGAAAACTAAGTTTCTTAAACACAAATGAACTTTTACAAGGTTACTCATCTGGGAAGTGGCAGAGCAATGCCACAAATTTATATCTCATAATTCAGCAGCCTGGGTTCTTTATATTATGGCACCTGCCTTCCAAAGAGAAACTAGATTACTATGAAAGTACAAATAAGCAAAAATATCAGTTAGTTTGGGAAAAAAATTTTAAAACAATTTTATTGAGGTAATATTGACATATAATAAAGTACATATTTAAAGAATACAATTTGAAAGGTTTTAATAAATACATACCTATGAAGCCATCATCATAATCAATAAGTGAACATGCCAAAATCATCATCCCCAAAGTTTTCCCAAGATTATTTGGAATTCTTCTCTTCTGTCCCTCTCTTCATGCCTAAGTGAATATTGATCTAATTTTTCTCATTATAGATTAGTTTACATTTTCTAGAACTGCATATAAATAGAACAGATCAAAGCAGTCAATCCTAAAAGAAATCAGTCCTGAATCTTCATTGGAAGGACTGATGCTGAAGCTGAAACTCCAATATTTTGGCCAACTGATGCAAAGAAGTGACTCATTGGAAAAGACTCTGATGCTGGGAAAGATTGAAGGCAGGAGAAGGGGACAACTGACGATGAAATGGTTGGATGGCATCACCAACTTAATGGACATGAGTTTGAACAAGCTCTGGAAATTGGTGATGAACAGGGAAGCCTGGCATGCTGCAGTCCATGAGGTCACAAAGAGTCAGACATGATGGAGGGACTGAACTGAACTGAACTGATATGGTATGTAGTTTTTGTTTCGCTTCTTTCATGCAGCATAATTATTTTGAGATTTATCCACGTTGTTACATGTATCACATTTTTTCCATTTTATTGCCAAGTAATATTTCATAGTATGAATATACTATAAATTGTTCATTCATATGTTGTTTCTAGTTTTTAGCTGCTACATATAAAACTGCTCTGAAAAATCTGTGTAAATTTTAAATGAATGTATGCTTTCTTTTTTTTCCTTGTGTAAAATAACTGAGTGGAATAGGTGAATCATATGGAAGGTACATTTATTTTGAAGATATTATCAAGCTGTTTTTCAATGTAATGATACCATATCACATTTCTAGCAGTAGTATATGAGAGTTTGAGTTGTTCCACATCTTATTAACACTTGATATTGTCAGTCTTTTTCATTTTTTTCTTTTTTATTTTTTATATAAATTTATTTATTTTAATTGGAGGTTAATTACTTTACAATATTGCATTGGTTTTGCCATACATCAACATGAATCTGCCACAGGTATACACGTGTTCCCCATCCTGAACCCCCCTCCTTCCTCCCTCTCCGTATCATCCCTCTGGGTCATCCCGGTGCACCAGCCCCAAGCATCCAGTATCATGTATCGAACCTGGACTGGCGATTCATTTCATATATGATATTATACATGTTTCAAGACCATTCTCTCAAATCATCCCACCCTCTTCCTCTCCCACAGAGTCCAAAAGACTGTTCTCTACTTCTGTGTCTCTTTTGCTCTCTCACATACAGAGTTATCGTTACCATCTTTCTAAATTCCATATATATGTGTTAGTATACTGTATTGGTGTTTTTCTTTCTGGCTTACTTCACTCTGTATATTTTAAGCATCTTAATGGGAGTGTAGTGGTCTGTCACTAAGGTTTTCATTTGAATTCCCCGATGACTAATCATGTTGAACAACTTTTAATGTGCTTATTTGCCATCTGTACATTTTCTTTGATAAAATATATTTAGAAACTCTTGTTCTCTTTCAAAATTTGAGTGATTTCCTCTTATTGAGTTGTTATATATTCTAGATTTGTTGTTCAGTCACTAAGTTGTGCCTGACTCTGCAATCCCATGGACTATAGCATGCCAGGGTCTTCTGTTCTCCACTATCTCCTGGAGTTTGCTCAAACTCATGTCTATTGAGTCAGCAATGCTTTCTAACCATCTCATTCTCTGTTTCCTTCTTATCCTTTTCCTTCAGTCTTTCCCAGCATTAGCATATTTTCCATCAGTTGGCTCTTCACATTAGGTGGCCAGTGTGGAGCTTAAGCTTTAACAACAGTGCTTCCAATGAATATTCAGCGTTGATTTCCTTTATTTGGAGTGACTGATTTGATCTCTTTGCAGTCCAAAGGATCTCAAGAGTCTTCTCCAGAACAATTCAAAAGCATTAATTTTTCAGTGCTCAGCCTTTTTTATGGTCCAGCTCTCACATCTATACATGACTACTGGAAAAACCAAAGCTTTGACTATATGGACTTCTGTCAGCAAAATGATGTTTCTGTTTTTTAATACACTGTCTAGATTTGTCATAGCTTTCCTCCCAAGAAGCAAGCATCTAACAAAATCCATTATTAAATACATATTTTGCTGTGTTTTTAACTGGAATGTGCCTTTGCCTTTTTATTTTCATAACACTGTCTTCTGAAGAGCAAAAGTTTTTAACTTGGATGAAGTAATTTTTTTTTTTTACTTTAATGTTCTTTATTTTAAGACTTTTTTTTTTTTTTTGGTATTTTAGAATTCTTTGCCAAACTGACAGTCACTAAGATTTTTTTCTTGTTTTTATTTTGATGTTACATAATTTTAGCTATTACCTTTAAGAACAAAATTCATTCCAAGTTAATTTTTCTGTGTGGTATTAGGTTAAAACTGAGGCTTAAAGCTCAACATTCAGAAAACTAAGATCATGGCATCCAGTCCCATCACTTCATGGCAAATAGATGGAGAAACAGTGGAAACAGTTTCAGAGTTTGTTTTTTGGGGGCTCCAAAATCATTGCAGATGGTGATTGCAGCCATAAAATTAAAAGACACTTACTCCTTGGAAGGAAAGTTATGACCAACTTAGATAGTATATTCAAAAGCAGAGACATTACTTTACCAACAAAGGTCCATCTAGTCAAGGCTATGGTTTTTCCAGTGGTCATGTATGGATGTGAGAGTTGGACTGTGAAGAAAGCTGAGCGCAGAAAAATTGATGCTTTTGAGCTGTGGTGTTGGAGAAGACTCTTGAGAGTCCCTTGGACTGCAAGGAAATCCAACCAGTCCATTCTAAAGGAAATCAGTCCTGGGTGTTCATCAGTCCTGGAAGGACTGATGTTGAAGCTGAAACTCCAATACTTTGGCCACCTCATGTGAAGAATTGACTCATTGGAAGAGACCCTGATGCTGGGAGGGATTGGGGGCAGGAGGAGAAGGGGACGACTGAGGATGAGACGGCTGGATGACATCACCGACTCGATGGACATGAATTTGAGTAAGTTCTGGGAGTTGGTGATGGACAGGGAGGCCTGGAGTGCTGCAATTCGCGGGATCGCAAAGAGTCGGACACGACTGAGTGACTGAACTGAAGCTATTTTTCGTTCTGCTTTTGCTTGTTTGTTTGTCTACATACACAGCTGTAAAATCATTCCAGCACTATTCATTGAAAAGATTACCCCGTCCCTATTTAATTTCTTTGGCATCTCTGTCAAATATAAGTTAACTATATATATGTATATCTGCCTTCAAAGAGAAACACTAAGCTTCTTTTTTAACCCATCAACATACCCTTTATTTTAAAAATACTCAAGGTGATTCCATAGCAGAATAAAAACAAGTCCAAGTAAACACAATGACATGAAATAAATGGTAGTAAATACAATGGTAGTAAAGAAAGAACTAGAACAAAATTTAGAGAGGCTGTTTGGAATACGATTCTCTCTCAAATGACAAAGACTGAAAAAAATCTTTCCTAGTTTTTGATTGATAAAATTTCTTACCATATAATCCTAACAAATTACATACCTGCAGGAAATATTTTTGTCTGCAAATATTTTTGTTTCAATATACATCCAGCAGATTCTGGATGTTGTTAGCATCAAGGTTATTTCTTGCAGCCTAATCTCTGTTTGGTTTGTTGTGAATGAGTATGCCATCATCCTTTTTATAGCTCCATATCAGGTTTATGTATAATTCAATCAATACCTTGGGGCACATATTTGATGATTACAATAAAAAAAGATCTATTTTGTTGTTCTTTGTGAAGGTACTTTCATTATCACATGTCACTCAGTTACAAGAGTTTATAGGACCATTTACACCCAGTGGACACTTTAAACATACGATTTTATGACAACTAAACACCAAGATAAATGAAAACATTTTAGAAAGATATTAGGATCCTTTCCTTGGTATTTGGTTGATATGAACTGGGACCATAAAAAGAGTTTTCCTTTGCACAGTCCTGCTTGTTACAAGGCACAGGAGAAATGGAGCTGGGATGAAGTGTTTCAAACAGCTAATGGGCTAGCTTGCTCACCCATTAACAGCAAGATACCCAAAACTAAAAATAAGAGATGAAAACTAAGCAAATGATTTTTTAAACAGTGTCCAAATACTTTAGGTAAATTAAACAAATATTTATTGGACACTCTCAGATGGTAACATATCTGCCTACAATGTGGGAGATCCGAGTTCAATCCCTGGGTCGGGAAGATCTCCTGGAGGAGGAAATGGCAACCCACTCCAGTATTCTTACCTGGAAAATCCCATGGACAGAGGAGCCCAGTAGGGCTCCATGGGGTCGCAAAAAGTCGGACATGACTGAGTGACTTTACTTTCTTTCTCCACAATACTAGAAATTCAGCTGGTCAGTTGGTATCCCTCTTATCTCAGATAGTAACCACATGACCTATAGTTCCTCATCAGTTTCATTCCTTTGAGTCACAAGATGATTTGGTTTAACATCATGTAGCCATTACTACAAGAGAAATTTGAATGTGAACTTCATATTAGATAGTACTTTTGTATCAATATTAAATTTCTTGCTTTTGAGAATTGAACTATGGTTATGTTTTTTTAAATGTCTACATTCTTAGGAAATATGTGCTATAGGAATGATGTCATGACCTCTGCAAGTTACTTTCAAATGGCTCAGCAAGATGATAATAATTATTACAGTAATTATAATACTGTAGATGTTTTATGTGACAGAGAAAGCAACTGTGGCAAAATGTTAACAGTGGATTGAATTTAGGTGAAGGATATACGGGAATACAATATAGTGTTCTTAAAACTTTTCTGTAGAAATGAAAACATTTTTAATAAAACTTTGAGTGGAATTAAAGATCTATATTATCTAAGAAGAAGTCATAGAGAATGGTACCCAAATGATACCTAAAGGAGCAGTTGGTCTCTCAATTCTCCTTAGCAATTTCTTTCTTTATGCCTAGTTGTTGCTGTATTGTATTTCCTCCAGTGGTTGTAAACTTCAAGCACACTTCTTTAATTCTATCTACAGAGTCCCTCATTTTATCTATTCTAGTCACTCTCAACACATGACTTAGTGGCATTTTTTCACCTCTATGTTAACCTGTTAGCAATATCTATTCTAACTTGCTGTCCCAGAAGAAGTATCTCCATCCTCCACCCCCTCCGAAGGCAACCACATATTTTCCATCCTGCAAGATTGTCAGTAATGCTCACCTTCTTCCTCCTTAGACTCTTGCTGATTACCCTCTCCTCTTGACCTTTCCCTGAATCCCAGCATACACGAGTATATATGACCTTTCACAATTCTTAAAGGTAACAGTAAACTGCTCCCCACCAAGAACTTGGAGGGGGGAAAAAAAGAAGGAAATTAGCTAAACTGTGATCACATGTGGATCATATGTTACAGACTGAAGTGGAAATCTACAAAGTTACCTTAAAGAGACAGAATGGCTCTAAGGTCATCCATAAAAACTTGGTTAAAATTAGATTAGTAATATTCATATAAGCATAGAAACATATGGTATTTACTTAAAAATTAGTTTAGAAAATCAGCGGAGGACAAAAGTACAGTGTTAGAAAAGAGGTAAGTGGTTACCATGGGCTGGGATGGAGGGGGCCCATGGGAATTGACTGCAAAGAGCACAGAGAATATTTTAGGCTGATGGAAATGTTCTAGAGCTTGATCATTTTGGTGGTACATGACTACATACACTTGTTAAAGCTCATTGAATTATATTTTTTAAATTGGTTGATTTTTACTGTAGATAAAGTATAACTAAAGATAACTTTAAAATAGAGTTATCACTATAACAGTGTTTATAAGTAGTAACAAAATCAGAATGACATATATTACAATTGATTACTAAACACGGGTGGGCACAGCACCCTATCTATGGTGCTGAATAACAAGAATATGTGATCCTTCCTGCTAAAACTCTTAGGGTCAATATGCCCTTCCCAATCTGTGCTTGTTGCTTTGAAACTGCTTTCCTTTGGGAGCTTCTAGCTCTGCACAGAAGCCTTAGTGCATTGCATCATAATAAAATAAAAATCTTTTGCTTTATTTGAATATATTGAGAATGTCCCTCTTATTCAAACTGTACTCCTGGAATTGCAGCTTTTCAGAGAGCTAAAAGGACACATACAAATGTTTTATTTGTCATCAGATATTATCTCACCCACACTGGGCTTAAAAATATCAGTGACGGTGGAAAATGCCTGTCCTTCACTTTTCTTCTTTTTCTCAGGTAGGAGATGGGGAGAAGACCCCTCCCCCCCAAAAAAAAAATGGTCTAATTGCATCCAAAATATATTTTTCTCTTTTGTTAGGCAAATAACAAACCCAGGAAATTCTAAATTCTAGAAGCTCATCTGTCAGCAGCTGGTTCCCCAGAGACCAAAAGAATGCTTTCATTTAGCTGAAGGGTGCTATAGGCAGCCACATGCCTGCCTGGGAAAACACATCATTTTTTTGAAAATGTTAATATGACTGCTAAAAGGAGGCAAAGACCTAGTTACATGTCCCATTTCAGAGCCTTCGGCCCCAGCTGCAGTGACCAAATAGGACAGTGATGACCCTGGGAATTCAGGAATTCAGTTTCTATGTGACATCCTCACAGTCCCTAGGTCAAATTCAGGAAGAACTGCTACTATCACCAGCTCAGAAATGCCATCAAAGGCAGAAAGCCAGTCTTGACTCCAAAGGAGGCATTACCAGTCTCTCACTCAGCTTTCACAGGCTGGACCCTTCAGAGAACTATGTGTGAGTTCAATTCAGTTCAGTTCAGTTGCTCAGTTGTGTCTGACTCTTTGTGACCCCATGAACTGCAGCACGCCAGGCCTCCCTGTCCCTCACCAATTCACGGAGTTCACCCAAACTCATGTCCATTGAGTCAGTGACATCATCCAACCATCTCATCCTCTGTCGTCCCCTTCTCCTCCTGCCCTCAATCTTTCCCAGCGTCAGGGTCTTTTCCAATGAGTCATCTCTTCTCATCAGGTGGCCAAAGTATTGAAGTTTCAGCTTCAACATCAATCCTTTCAATGAACACCCAAGCCTGATCTCCTTTAGGATGGACTGGTTGGATCTCCTTGCAGTCCAAGGGACTCTCAAGAATCTTCTCCAACACCACAGTTCAAAAAGCAACTATGAGTGAGCACAGCCACAAAAGTTGGTCCCAAACAAACAGCTGAAGGAAAAGCAAGTGTCTTCTTGCCTCAGCATCCAGCTAAACTGCCCAGCCTTGCCTATCTGTTCCTCAGCTTAGTACAATTCCTGACTCCGTAGCCCTGACTCCCATCTGTCACTCCCCATTTCTGAAAGCTCCCTCCCACCTCACTCCACATCTTGGCAACATTAAGGCTGAGCAGGCGCAAGCCCAGCATGATTCAATTCCAGCTTTGTTAATCATAAATATGTTCATAGACTCTTTCTCTTGCCCAGGTTTTACACATAGTACTTTAATATATATTTCTTTCATAAACACAAAATAAAAACTTTCCACAAGAATTACTAGATACAGGATAATGATGAGAAAGGAAACACTCAGCCATTCTGGGTGGGCAGTGGGTCTACACATGAACTAAACCATATCACGAGGCTTTTTGCACTTTCTTCTCAGTGTGTGGACTTTCCAGGTGGCTCAGATGATAAAGAATCCACCTGCAATGCATGAGACCCAGGTTCGATCCCTGGGTCAGGAAGATTCCCTGGAGTAGGAAATGGCAACCCATTCCTGTATTCTTGCCTAGAGAATCCCATAGACAGAGGAGCATGGCAAGCTGGAGTCCATGAGGTTGCAAAGAGTTGGATAAGACTGAAAGATTAACATTTTCACTTTTCTCAGCATGTACAATTCAACTTTGTGCCTTAAGCCAAGTGCAAGTGGCCAGGAAGTTCCAGAATCCTTCACAAACACAGAAGGCTATGACTGTTATATCTTGGATCATGGTATATCTTTCCATTTATTTGTTTTGCCTTCAATTTCTTTCATTAATGTCTTTCAGTTTTCAGAGTACAGGTCTTTCACCTCCTTGGTTAAGTTTATTTCTAGGTACACTGACCCTTGAACAATGCTTTTGATAAAGGCACCAACTTCCCAATTCGATCAAAAGTCTGTGTATAACTTTATAGATGGCCTTCTGTATCTGCAGTTTTACAGTTACAGATTCAACCAGTCATAGATTGTGTAGCACTGTAGTATGTATGTATTGAAAAAAATTATGTATAAGTAGACCTATGAAGTTCAAACCTGTGCTGTTCAAGGGTCAAGTGTATTTTGTAATATGATTATAAATGGGATTGTTTTCTTGCTGTCTCTTTCTGATACTTATTAGCAAATAAAATACAGCAGATATCTGTATTTTAATCTTGTATTCTGCAACTTTACTGAATTCATTTGTTCTAATAATTTAGGGTTTTCTATGTATAGTATTATGTCATCTGAAAATAGTGACGATTTTGCTTCTTCCCTTCCAATTTGTATGCCTTTGTTTTTCTAGCCACAGCTAGGACTAGCCACAGCTAGTACGTTGAATAATAGTGGTGAGACTACATCCTTGTCTTGTTTCTGATCTTAGAAGAAAAGGTTTTATCTTTGCTCTGTTGGATATAATATTAGTGCTGGGTTGTCATAAACTGTGTGAAGGTATGTTTCTTATATACCCCTTTTGTTGAGAGTTTTCATCATGAATGAGTGCTGAATTTCATTAAATATTTTTGCTGCATCTGTTGAAATGATAATATGGTTTTAATTTTTTGTTTTGTTAGTGTAATATATCACATTGATTGATTTGAGAATATTGAATTATACATGCATCCCTGAAGTAAACCCCACTCAATCATTATGTATGATATTTTTAGTGTATTGTTGAATTTAGTTTGCTAATATTTTATTGAGGATTTGTACATCTATATTCATCAATGACATTGGCTTGCATTTTTCTTTTTTTTTTTTTTTTTTTGTAGTGTTTTTGTCTGATCTTGGTATTGGTTTAATTCTGGCATCATAGAATAAGTTTGGAAATGTTCTCTCCTCTTCAATTTCTTGGAACAGTTTGAGAAGTATAGGTCTTAGCTCTTTGTTAAAGGTTTGGTAGAATTTTGGACTTTGCAAGCAGTTTTTTTCTAAATTGCTGATTCAATTTCATTACTGTAATCAGTCTGTTCAGATTTTCCATATCCTCCTGATTCAGTCTTGAAAGATTATATGTTCCTAAGAAAGCAAAGAGGAACTAAAGGGCCCCTTGATAAAGGTGAAATAGGAGAGTGGAAAAGCTGGCTTGAAACTCAACACACATGTACACCTGTGGCTGATTCATGTTGATATATGCCAAACTACCATAATATTTTAATTAACCTCAAATTTAATTAATTAATTAATTTTTTAAAATTCAGCATTAAAAAAACTAAGATCATGGCATATGGTCTCATCACTTCATGGCAAGTAGATGGGGAAACAATAGAAACAGTGACAGACTTTATTTTCTTGTGCTCCAAAATCACTGCAGACGGTGACTACAGCAGAGGACAAAATGGCTTGATGGCACTACCGACTCAATGAACATGAATTTGAGCAAACTCTGGGAGATGGTGAAGAACAGGGAAACCTGGTGTGCTGCATTCCATGGGGTCACAAAGAGTTGAACACGACTGAGTGACTGAACAACAACAACAAGAACTTATCCATTTCTAGGTTGTCCAAATTGTTGGCATGTAATCATTTGTAGTATTCTCTTATGACTGTATATCTGTGATTTTAGTTATAACTTCTTTTTTATTTCTAATTTCATTTATTTGGGCATTCTTTCTTTTTTTATTGATGAGTCTGGCTAAAGGGTTTATCAGTTTTGTTTATCTTTTCAAAAAGCAGCTCTTAGTTTCATTATCCTCTCTCTTTGTCTCTCATTCTCTTTCTCTCTCTTTGGTCTCTAGCTCATTTATTTACACTCTAATCTTTATTATTTTCTTTCTTTTACTAACTTTGGACTTTGACTATTCTGCTTTTTCTAATACCTTTAAGGATAAAGTGAAATTGTTTATTTGAGTTTTTTGTTTGTTTGTTTGTTTTATGAGTCAGGCCCATATCATTACAAATTTCTTAGAATCTCTTTTGCTGTATTTCATACATTTTAGAAAAATGTTTCTGTTTTCATTCATTTCAATGAATTCTTTCATTTCCTCTGATTTCTTCATTTATTCATTGGCTTTTTACTGGTAGAATGTGTATTCTGTTTGGGAATGGACTGTTCTGTAGATATCTATTAAATCCATCTGTTTATTGTTTATTTGTTTTTTGGCTGTGCCTTGGGGCATGTGGAACCCTACTTCCCCAATTAAGGGTTGAACTCATTCCTCCTGCACTGGAAGTGCAGAGGCTTAACCACTGAAATCCATCTATTTAATGTATCATTTAAAATCAGTATTTCCTTATTGATTTTCTATCTGGATGATCTAGCCATTGATATTAGTGGGCTTTGAAAGTCCTCTACAATTATGTGGTATTATCAATTTCTCACTTTATCTGATAATATTTGCTTTATGTGTTAGGTATTTCTATTTATGAATGAACTTTTTATCATTATATAATGCCATTCCTTGATTTTTGTTATAATCTTTATTTTAAAGTCTATTTTCAAAGTAAGTATTGTCACTCTATGTCTCTTTACATTTCCACTTGCATAGAAACTCTCTATACAATCCATTACTTTCCTTTTTATAGTTTACTTATTTATTGTATTTATTTATTATTTTATTTCTTTTTCTTCCCCAGTGATATAGTTTTGAAGTGAGTCTTGTAGGCAGCATGTAGATGGGTCACATTTTCTAATCCATTCAGTCACCCTATATGCTTTGATTGGGACATTTAATCAATCTAAATTTAAAGTGATCGTTGATAGGTTTATATTTATTATCATTTTGTTATTTCTTTTCTGGTTGTTTTTGTAGCTCTTCTCTGTTGTTTCTTTTTTATGCTATTTCCTTGTGGCATGAAAATTTTCTTTGTTTTATGTTAGGGTTCCTTTTCCTTTATGTTGTATAGTTTTTTCATTTGTAATTACCACAGGGTTCATATATATCAATATCCGTTAGTTCAGTTCAGGCACTCAGTTGTGTCTGACTCTTTGCAGTTCAATGGACTGCAGCATGCCAGGCCTCCCTGTCTATCACCAGCACCTGAAGCTTGCTCAAACTCATGTCCATTGAGCCGATAATGACATGTAACGATTTCATCCTCTGTTGTCCCCTTTTCCTCCTGCCTTCACTCTTTCCCAGCATAAAGGTCTTTCCCAATGAGTCAGCTCTTCCCATCAGGTGTCCAGAGTACTGGAGCTCCAGCTTCAGCATCAGTCCTTCCAATGAATATTCAGGACTGATTTCCTTTAGGATGGACTGGCTAGATCTCCTTGCAGTCCAAGGGACTCTCAAGAGTCTTCTCCAAAAACACAATTCAAAAGCATTAATTTTTCAGTGCTCAGCTTTCATTATAGTCCAACTCTCACATCCATAGATAACTACTGGAAAAACCATACCTTTGACTAGACAGACATTTGTCAGCAAAATAACATCTCTGCTTTTTAATATGCTGTCTAGGTTGCTCACAGATTTTCTTCCAAGGAGCAAGCATCTTTTAATTTCATGGCTGCAGTCGCCATCTGCAGTGACTTTGGAGTGCAAAAAAATAAAGTCTGTCACTTTCCACTGTTTTCCCTTCTATTTCCCATGAAGTGATGGGACCAGATGCCATGATCTTTGTTTTCTGAATGTTGAGCTTTAAGCCAACTTTTTCACTCTCCTCTTTCACTTTCATCAAGAGGCTCTTTAGTTCTTTGCATTCTTCCATAAGGTATCATCTGCATATCTGAGGTTATTGATATTTCTCCCAGCAATCTTGATTTCAACTTGGGCTTCTTCAAGCCTAGCATTTCGCACAATGTACTCTGCATAGAAATTAAATAAGCAGGGTGACAATATACAGCCTTGACGTACTCCTTTCCCAATTTGAAACCAGTCTGTTGTTCCACGTCCAGTTCGGTTGCTTCCTGACCTGCAAGTGGGTTTCTCAGGAGACAGGTCAGGTGGCTTGGTATTTCCATCTCGCAAAGAATTTTCCACAGTTTGTTGTGATCCACACAGTCAAAGGCTTTGGTGTAGTCAATAACGCAGAAGTAGATGTTTTTCTGGAACTTTCTTGCTTTTTCGATGATCCAGTGGATGTTGGCAATTTGATCTCTGGATCCTCTGCCTTTTCTAAATCCAGCTTAAACATCTGGAAGTTCATGGTTCACATACTGTTGAAGCCTTGCTTGGAGAATTTTGAACATTACTTTGCTAGTGTGTGAGATGAGTGCAATTGTGTATTTTGAACATTCTTTGGCATTGCCTTTCTTTGGGATTGGAATGAAACCAGTCCTGAGGCCACTGCTGAGTTTTCCAAATATGCTGGCACATTGAGTGTAGTACTTTAATAGCATCATCTTTTAGGACTTGAAATAGCTCAGCTGGATATCCATCACTCCTCTAGCTTTATTCATAGTGATGCTTCCTAAGGCCCTCTTGACTTTGGACTCCAGGATGTCAGGCTTTAGGTGAGTGATCTCACCAGCATGCTTATCTGGACAGTAAGATCTTTTTTGCATAGTTCTTCTGTGTGTTCTTGCCACCTTTTCTTAATATCTCCTGCTACTATTAGTTTCACACTGTTTCTATCCTTTATCGAGCCCATCTTTGCATGAAATGTTCCCTTGGTATCTCTAATTTTCTTGAAGAGATCTAGTCTTTTCTATTCCATTGTTTTCCTCTATTTCTTTGCATTGATCACTGAGGAAGACTTTCTTATCAATATCTATATTGATCTGTATATAGTATATAAATATATATACATATAAAATTTGTTTTAAACTGATAGTCATGTATTCAAACACATTTTATTTTATTTTTTTTTGTCTTCTAATGTCAACATTTTATTTATTTATTTTTATTTTTTAATTTATTTATTTATTTTTAATTTTTACTTTACAATTCTGTATTGGTTTTGGCATAGATTGACATGAATCCACCACAGGTGTACATGCGTTCCCAAACATGAACCCCCCTCCCACCCCCCTCCCCACAACATCTCTCTGGGTCATCCCCGCGCGTCAGCCCCAAGCGTGTCATATCCTGCATCAGACATAGACTGGCATTTCGATTCTTACATGTTATTATACATGTTTCAATGCCATTCTCCCAAATCATCACACCCTCTCCCTCTCGCTCTGAGTCCAAAAGTCCGCTATACACATCTGTGTCTCTTTTGCTGTCCTGCATACAGGGTCATCATTGCCATCTTCCTAAATTCCATATATATGTGTTAGTATACTGTATTGGTGTTTTTCTTTCTGGCTTACTTCACTCTGTATAATTGGCTCCAGTTTCATCCATCTCATCAGAACTGATTCAAATGTATTCTTTTTAATGGCTGAGTAATACTCCATTGTGTATATGTACCACAGCTTTCTTATCCATTCATCTACTGATGGACATCTAGGTTGTTTCCATGTCCTGGCTATTATAAACAGTGCTGCGATGAACATTGGGGTACATGTGTCTCTTTCAATTCTGGTTTCCTCTGTGTCTATGCCCAACAGTGGGATTGCTGGGTCATAAGGCATTTCTATTTGCAATTTTTTAAGGAATCTCCACACTGTTCTCCATAGTGGCTGTACTAGTTTGCACTCCCACCAACAGTGTAGGAGGGTTCCCTTCTCTCCACACCCTCTCCAGCATTTATTGCTTGCAGATTTTTGGATCGCAGACATTCTGACTGGTGTGAAGTGGTACCTCATTGTGGTTTTGATTTGCATTTCTCTTATAATGAGTGATGTTGAGCATCTTTTCATGTGTTTGTTAGCCATCCGTATGTCTTCTTTGGAGAAATGTCTATTTAGTTCTTTGGCCCATTTTTTTATTGGGTCGTTTATTTTTCTGGAATTGAGCTGCAGGAGTTGCTTGTATATTTTTGAGATTAGTTGTTTGTCAGTTGCTTCATTTGCTATTATTTTCTCCCATTCGGAAGGCTGTCTTTTCACTTTGCTTATGTTTTCCTTTGTTGTGCAGAAGCTTTTAATTTTAATTAGATCCCACTTGTTTATTTTTGCTTTTATTTCCAGAATTCTGGGAGGTGGATCATAGAGGATCCTGCTGTGGTTTATGTCAGAGAGTGTTTTGCCTATGTTCTCCTCTAAGAGTTTTATAGTTTCTGGTCTTACATTTAGATCTTTAATCCATTTTGAGTTTATCTTTGTGTGCGGTGTTAGAAAGTGATCTAGCTTCATTCTTTTACAAGTGGTTGACCAGTTTTCCCAGCACCACTTATTAAAGAGACTGTCTTTACTCCATTGTATATTCTTGCCTCCTTTGTCAAAGATAAGGTGTCCATATGTATGTGGATTTATCTCTGGGCTTTCTATTTTGTTCCATTGATCTATATGTCTGTCTTTGTGCCAATACCATACTGTCTTGATGACTGTGGCTTTGTAGTAGAGCCTGAAGTCAGGCAAATTGATTCCTCCAGTTCCATCCTTCTTTCTCAAGATTGCTTTGGCTATTTGAGGTTTTTTGTATTTCCATACAAATCTTGAAATTATTTGTTCTAGTTCTGTGAAAAATATCGCCAGTATCTTGATAGGGATTGCATTGAATTTGTAAATTGCTTTGGGTAATATACTTATTTTCACTATATTGATTCTTCCGATCCATGAGCATGGTATATTTCTCCATCTATTAGTGTCCTCTTTGATTTCTTTCATCAGTGTTTTAAAGTTTTCTGTATATAGGTCTTTAGTTTCTTTAGGTAGATATGTTCCTAAGTATTTTATTCTTTTTGTTGCAATGGTGAATGGAATTGTTTCCTTAATTTCTTCTTCTACTTTCTCATTATTAGTGTATACGAATGCAAGGGATTTCTGTGTGTTGATTTTATATCCTGCAACTTTACTATATTCATTAATTAGCTCTAGTAATTTTCTGGTAGAGTCTTTAGTGTTTTCTATGTAGAGGATCATGTCATCTGCAAACAGTGAGAGTTTTACTTCTTCTTTTCCAATTTGGATTCCTTTTATTCCTTTTTCTGCTCTGATTGCTGTGGCTAAAACTTCCAGAACTATGTTGAATAGTAGTGGTGAAAGTGGGCACCCTTGTCTTGTTCCTGACTTAAGGGGAAATGCTTTCAATTTTTCACCATTGAGGATAATGTTTGCTGTGGGTTTGTCATATATAGCTTTTATTATATTGAGGTATGTTCCTTCTATTCCTGCTTTCTGGAGAGTTTTTATCATAAATGGATGTTGAATTTTGTCAAAGGCCTTCTCTGCATCTATTGAGATAATCATATGGTTTTTATTTTTCAATTTGTTAATGTGGTGAATTACATTGATTGATTTGCGGATGTTGAAGAATCCTTGCATCCCTGGGATAAAGCCCACTTGGTCATGGTGTACGATCTTTTTAATGTGTTGTTGGATTCTGATTGCTAGAATTTTGTTGA
>NW_024070206.1:47873270-47942796 GCF_014754425.2 Oryx dammah | reverse complement strand
AGGATTTTTGCATCTATGTTCATCAGTGATATTGGCCTGTAGTTTTCCTTTTTTGTAGTATCTTTGTCAGGTTTTGGTATTAGGGTGATGGTGGCCTCATAGAATGAGTTTGGAAGTTTCCCTTCCTCTGCAATTTTCTGGAAGAGTTTGAGTAGGATAGGTGTTAACTCTTCTCGAAATTTTTGGTAGAATTCAGCTGTGAAGCCGTCTGGACCTGGGCTTTTGTTTGCTGGAAGATTTCTGATTACAGTTTCAATTTCCGTGCTTGTGATGGGTCTGTTAAGATTGTCTATTTCTTCCTGGTTTAGTTTTGGAAAATTGTATTTTTCTAAGAATTTGTCCATTTCTTCCAGGTTGTCCATTTTATTGGCATATAATTGCTGATAGTAGTCTCTTAGGATCCTTTGTATTTCTGTGTTGTCTGTTGTGATCTCTCCATTTTCATTTCTAATTTTATTGATTTGATTTTTCTCTCTTTGCTTCTTGATGAGTCTGGCTAATGGTCTGTCAATTTTATTTATCCTTTCAAAGAACCAGCTTTTGGCTTTGTTGATTTTTGCTATGGTCTCTTTTGTTTCTTTTGCATTTATTTCTGCCCTAATTTTTAAGATTTCTTTCCTTCTGCTAACTCTGGGGTTCTCTAATTCTTCCTTTTCTAGTTGCTTTAGGTGTAGAGTTAGGTTATTTATTTGACTTTTTTCTTGTTTCTTGAGGTATGCCTGTATTGCTATGAACTTTCCTCTTAGCACTGCTTTTATAGTGTCCCACAGGTTTTGGGTTGTTGTGTTTTCATTTTCATTAGTTTCTATGCATATTTTGATTTCTTTTTTGATTTCTTCTGTGATTTGTTGGTTATTCAGAAGCGTGTTGTTCAGCCTCCATATGTTGGAATTTTTAATAGGTTTCCTCCTGTAATTGAGATCTAATCTTAGTGCATTATGGTCAGAAAAGATGCTTGGAATGATTTCGATTTTTTTGAATTTATCAATGTTATATTTATGGCCCAGGATGTGATCTATCCTCGAGAAGGTTCCATGAGCACTTGAGAAAAAGGTGAAATTCATTGTTTTGGGGTGAAATGTCCTATAGATATCAATTAGGTCTAACTGGTCTAATGTATCATTTAAAGTTTGCGTTTCTTTGTTAATTTTCTGTTTAGTTGATCTGTCCATATGTGTGAGTGGGGTATTAAAGTCTCCCACTATTATTGTGTTGTTGTTAATTTCCCCTTTCATACTTGTTAGCATTTGTCCTACATATTGCGGTGCTCCTATATTGGGTGCATATATATTTATAATTGTTATATCTTCTTCTTGGATTGATCCTTTGATCATTATGTCTCTTTTCACAGCCTTTGTTTTAAAGTCTATTTTATCGGATATGAGTATTGCCACTCCTGCTTTCTTTTGGTCTCTATTTGCATGGAATATCTTTTTCCAACCCTTCACTTTCAGTCTGTATGTGTCCCTTGTTTTGAGGTGGGTCTCTTGTAAGCAGCATATAGAGGGTTCTTGTTTTTGTATCCAATCGGCCAGTCTTTGCCTTTTGGTTGGGGCATTCAATCCATTTACGTTTAAGGTAATTATTGATAAGTATGATCCCGTTGCCATTTGTTTTATTATTTTGGGTTCGGGTTTATACTCCCTTTTTGTGTTTCCTGTCTAGAGAATATCCTTTAGAATTTGTTGGAGAGCTGGTTTGGTGGTGCTGAATTCTCTCAGCTTTTGCTTGTCTGTAAAGCTTTTGATTTCTCCTTCGTATTTGAATGAGATCCTTGCTGGGTATAGTAATCTGGGCTGTAGGTTATTTTCTTTCATCACTTTAAGTATGTCTTGCCATTCCCTCCTGGCCTGAAGAGTTTCTATTGAGAGATCAGCTGTTATCCTTATGGGAATCCCCTTGTGTGTTATTTGTTGTTTTTCCCTTGCTGCTTTTAATAGTTGTTCTTTGTGTTTGATCTTTGTTAATTTGATTAATATGTGTCTTGGGGTGTTTCGCCTTGGGTTTATCCTATTTGGGACTCTCTGGGTTTCTTGGGCTTGGGTGATTATTTCCTTCCCCATTTTAGGGAAGTTTTCAACTATTATCTCCTCAAGGATTTTCTCATGGTCTTTCTTTTTGTCTTCTTCTTCTGGGACTCCTATAATTCGAATGTTGGAGCGTTTCATATTGTCCTGGAGGTCTCTGAGATTGTCCTCATTTCTTTTAATTCGTTTTTCTTTTTTCCTCTCTGATTCATTTATTTCTACCATTCTGTCTTCTATTTCACTAATCCTATCTTCTGCCTCCGTTATTCTATTATTTGTTGCCTCCAGAGTGTTTCTGATCTCATTTATTGCATTATTCATTGTATATTGACTCTTTTTTATTTCTTCTAGGTCCTTGTTGAACCTTTCTTGCATCTTCTCAATCCTTGTCTCTAGGGTATTTATCTGTGATTCCATTTTGACTTCAAGGTTTTGGATCATTTTCACTATCAATATTCGGAATTCTTTCTCAGGTAGATTCCCTATCTCTTCCTCTTTTGTCTGGTTTGGTGGGCATTTCTCCTGCTCCTTTACCTGTTGGGTATTCCTCTGTCTCTTCATCTTGGTTATATTGCTGCGTTTGGAATGGCCTTTTTATATTCTGGTAATTTGTGGAGTTCTATTTATTGTGGAGCTTCCTCACTGTGGGTGGGGTTGTATCAGTGGCTTGTCAAGGTTTCCTGGTTAGGGAGGCTTGTGTTGGAGGTCTGGTGGGTGGAGCTGGGTTTCTTCTCTCTGGAGTGCAGTGGAGTGACCAGTAATGGGTTATGAGACGTCTAAAGTTTTGGAGTAACTTTGAACTGCCTGTATATTGAAGCTCAGGGGTGTGTTCCTGTGTTGCTGGAGAATTTGTGTGATATGTCTTGCTCTGGAACTTGTTGGCCCTTGGGTGGAGCTTTGTTTCAGTGTAGGTTTGGAGGCATTTGATGAGCTCCTATTGCTTAATGTTCCCTGAATTCAGGAGTTCTCTGATGTTCTCAAGCTTTGGACTTAAGCCTCCTGCTTCTGGTTTTCGGTTTTATTTTTACAGTGGTCTCTAGACTTCTCCATCTATACAGAACCAATGATATAGTATCTAGGCTAAAGATGAAAGGTTTCTCCACATTGAGGGGCACCCAGAGAGGTTCACTGGGTTACATGGAGAAGAGAAGAGAGAGGGGGTAGTTAGAGGTGACTGGAATGAGATGCGGTGAGATCAAAAGAGGAGAGAGCAAGCTAGTCAATAGTCACTTCCTTATGTGCGCTCCTTAGTCTGGACCTCTCAGCGGTATTTACGGAGTTATACAGGGGAGAGGAGAGAGAGGAAGTAGACAGAGGTGGCCAGGAGGGTAAGAGAGAGGAATGAAAAGGAGAGAGACAGGTCCAGCCAGTAATCAGTTCCTTAGGTGCTCTCCACCATCTAGAACACACAGAGAATCACAGAGTTGGATATAGAAGAGATGGGGGGAGGGGGGGGAGAGACAGAGGCCACCTGGTGGAGAAAAAGGAGAGTCCAAAAGGAGGAGAGAGTGGTCAAGCCAGTAATCTCACTGTCAGGTAAGATTGGGTTATGAAATGTACAAGATTGACAACAAAAACCGAAAAGCAAAGATTAAAAACCTAGAGTAGAGGTTAGATTTTCAGAAATACAATGTTAAAAAGAGACGAAGCAGAAGGAAGAAAGAAAAAAAAGAGAAAAGATTAAAAAATAATAATAATATTAAGAAAAAGAAATAAGGAAAAATATATATATAAGAAAAAATAAAAATAAAAAAAAAAACCCAAGATTAAAAAAGAAATACCAACAACAACCACGCGAAGGCTATATATGGTGTTTGCTTTAAAAAAGTAGAGTCTTTTTTTTTTTTTTGAAAAGTAATAGTTATAGAAATATAAAGTAGAGAAATAGAAGACTTAACAGTTAAAAAAAAGTTTGAGAAAAAAAAAAAGAAAGCAAAAAACAAAAAAAAAAAGGCAAAAAAAAAACAAAAAAAAAAGGATGATTGTAAAAATTGTGAAGATATATCTGGCCCTTCTCTGATGTTGTGGGCCGTGTTGGTCACTTCCAAGGCGTTTCCCTCTGTTTAACTTCTGTTTGCTGGTCTCTTCAGGGTCTGAATTCCGTCCTGACACATGGGGGCGGTGGTGGACCCTTTTTTTTTTTTTTTTTTTTAATTAGGCTCACTAGTTCAGTCGCGCTGTGGGGAGAGGGGGGATGCTGCAAACAAATAGCACTGTCGTGGGCACACAGCGTCTCAACCCCGCTGGACCTGTCTCCCCCCACGACGCACAAACCGCTCCGGCTCCACGGAGCTCAGCCAGGAACCATCCGAGGCCGGCCCCAGGCTTTGCGCACCTCCCCAGTCCAAGCCGCTCGGTTTTGGCGCCCAGGTAACCCTCAGAGGCACAAACTTGTTTGGGACTGCGCTCTGCGCCCCTCCCGGGTCCGAGCAGCTCGGGAGCTTGGCGAGCGCGGGAGCTTGGCGAGCGCGGTCGCCGGGACTTGTCCCCTTCTCTGTTTCTACTGCTCAGTTTTCTGGGTGTACTGCTGGCGCTCCTTGTGAGGCGGGTGGTGACTGTCCTGCATCCCCTGAAGTCTCAGCAAAGAAGACTGCCTCCCGCTTTTTAGGTAGTCTCTCCGGGGCTGCGATTGCCCCTTTCCAGCCCTTACAGCTCTGGCTGCCTGTCCCCGGCGGGGGATGGTCTGCAGCCGGCTATTTCCGTTCAGTCCTTTGTTCTATGTGCGGTCCTGGCGGGGTCTTATGTTCGCGCTTTTCGCGTGGTAGCTATCCCCCAGCCTGGTTTGCTCGCCCAAGTTCGTTCGCTCTGGTTACGCGTGGGGCGTTTCTGCCCGCTTCTTACCAAGCGCAGCAGCCCGCGGCTCCCGCGCTTCCCTGCCCTGCCCCCACTTGCTAGCGGCGGCTGCAGGCGTCTGCGCGGCTTTTCCGCTGGGGGAGTTACTGTTGGGCTCGTAATCTATTGGTTTTAATTATTTATTCGTTTTTCCTTCCTGTTATGTTGCCCTCTGTGTTTCCAAGGCTCGCCTTAGACTCGGCAGGTAGAGTGTTTCCTTGTGTTTGGAAACCTCTCTTCTTAGAATTCCCTTCCCGGGACGGGCTTCCCTTCCCGGGACGGAGCTCCCTCCCCACCTCCTTTGTCTCTTTTCTCGTCTTTTATATTTTTTCCTACCTGGTTTTGAAGACAATGATCTGCTTTTTTGGTTGCCTGATGTCCTCTGCCTGCATTCAGAGGTTGTTTTGTGGAGTTTGCTCCGCATTGAAATGATCTTTTGAGGAATTTGTGAGGGAGAAAGTGGTCTTCCCTTCCTATTCCTCCGCCATCTTAGGACCGCCCCCTCAAACACATTTTAAAAGCTCTACATTTTCTCCTTCCCTCCCAACGTTTTATGGTTTTGACATCACGTTTTACATCTTTGTATTCACCTTAACTATTTATTGTAGTTATAATCAATTTTATGGCTTTTGTTTTTGAAAGCATTAATTCTTTGGCACTCACCTTTCTTTATTTTTTTCAGTTTATTTATTTTAATAGGAGGATAATTTTTTTGACTTTCATACTAACTTTTTAAGTAGTTGATCCACTGCCTTAATATATATTTTCCTTTACACTTGAGATATTTTCCTTCGTGTATTTTTTTTTCTTCTTAGAGCATTTTATTTTTTACTTAAAGAATACCTTTAACATTTCTTGTAAGGCAGTTTAGTAATGTTGAACTATTTCAGTTTCTGCTTGTCAGGGAAAATTTATCTCTTCTTCAATTCTGAATAAAAAGCTTGCAGGGTAGATTATCTTTGGTTGCAATTTTTTTCCTTTCAGCACTTTACATATATTATGCTGTTTCCTTCTTGCCTGCAAAGTTACTGCTGAAAAATTAGCTGATATTGTCGTGGGGAATTATATGTGATTCTTGTTTTTCTCTTGTTGACTTTAAAATTCTCTTTAAGTTTTACCATTTTAATTATGATATGTCTGGGTGTACATACATTGGGTTTATCTTTTGGTTGGACACTCCATGCTTCCTGCAGTTAAATATTTGTTTCCTTCCATAGGTTAAGAAAGTTTGCAGCCATTATTTCATCAAATTTGTTTTTTTCCCTCCTTCTGGAACTCCTACAACGTGAACATTATTGTGCTTGATATTGCCCCAGAGATTTCTTATGCTCTCCTCGTTGTTTTAAACTCATTTTTCTTTTTGCTATTCTGACTGTGTTATTTCCACTATTCTATCTTCCTGGTCATTTATGTATTCCTCTATACCGCTTATTTTGCTATTGATTTCCTCTAGTCTTGGGCTCCAAAGTCACTACAGATGGTGACTGCATCCATGAAATTGAAAGAAGCTTGCTCCTTGGAAGAAAATTTATGACAACCTAGACAGCATATTAAAAAGCAGAGATGTTACTTTGAGACATTATTTTGCCACAAAGGTCCATCTAATCAAAGTCATGGTTCTTCCAGTAGTCATGTATGGGTGTGAGAGTTGGACCATAAAGAAAGCTGAGTGCCGAAGAACTGATGTTTTTGAACTGTGGTGTTGTAGAAGACTCTTGAGAGTTCCTTAGGCTGCAAGGAAATCAAACCAGTCAATCTTAAAGGAAATCAGTCCTGAATATTCATTGGAAGATATGATGCTGAAGCTGAAGCTCCAATACTTTGGCCACCTGATGTGAGGAACTGACTCATTGGAAAAGACCCTGATGCTGGGGAAAATTGAAGACAGGAGGAGAAGGAAATGACAGAGGATGAGATGGTTGGGTGGCATCACCAACTTGTTGGACATGAGTTTGAGCAAGCCCTGGGAGCTGGAGATAGGCAGGGAAGCCTGGCATGCTGCAGTTCATAGAGTTGGACTCTTTGCAGTTCAAAGAGTTGGACATGACTGAGTGACTGAACTGAGTGAATATTTTTTTCATTCAAGCTAGTATACTCTTCAGCTCTGACTTTTTAAAAAGTATTTTCTAATTCTCTATTCTCCTAAGTTCAGTGAGCATTTTTATGATTATTACTTTAAACTTTTTATCAGCTGAATTACTTATTTCTGTCTCATTACAGCTTCTTTCTAGGGTTGTGTATCTTGTTCTTTAATTTGGGAAATATTCCTCTCTCTTCTCATTTTGTGTGACTTTCTGTGTTTGTCTATAAATTAGGTGAAAGAGTTACCTCTCCCACTCTTTGTGTGGGAGCATCCCTATGCAGACTGAATGTGCCCAGTTGTTTGACCAGAGGATTGGAGCTAAAGCAAGTGTGGGCTGGAGAGCTTTCTGAGACACATAGCTGCCATTTTGGCTGAGTGGGCTGCAGCTGGAACCTGATGTGGGTCAGGGCTTCTCCCAGGGCACATCAAATCCCACTGTCTGGGTGAGGAGGGATTTAGAACTAAAACCCAGCTTGGACCAGGGCTTCTCCCAAGGTATACCGGAAGCTGCCACCCTGGCTCAATGGGTCTTGAGCTAGAACTGAGTATCGACCAGGGCTTCTCTAGAAATGTGCTGGAACCAGAGTCATTTGCTAAGTGTGAGTCAAGTTAGGGTGACCTTGAAGGCCAACCAGGCCAACTCTAGTGGCCTGGTGATTTTTAACTCGCTGCCTCTGTGCTGAGGCTCAGAGAAAGTGCGTTTGTGCATAAACCCTGCTTGTTTTCAGCTCATTTTTCCAGAGCCAGTCCCCAGGGCTGGAAAGCCCAATGTGGGGCTCAATTTCCCTACTCCCTAGAAAGGACCTCTGAGTTTGTGATGTCCCCTTTCTCTTTGGAATCACCCACTGGACATGTGGATTCTGACTAGATTCTTTCTTTTCCCTTCATGGTTTTTGTACAAATATGTTTTTTCTTTAGATCCTTAATTGTAGTAAAACTGCTGCTAATCTTCAGGTTGTTCTCAGAGAGAGCTGTTCTATATGTAATTATAGCTTTGCTGTGTCCCTGGTGGTTCAGACAGTAAACGAATCTGCTTCTCTTGCGGGAGACCTGGGTTTGATCCCTGGTTTGGGAAGATCCCTTGAAGGAGGACATGGCAACCCACTCCAGTATTCTTGCCTGGAGAATCCCCATGAACAGAGGAGCCTGGCAGGCTACAGTCCATGGGGTCACAAAGAGTCGGACGCAAATGAGCAACTAAGTATAGCATATGGGAGGAGAATCTTCCTACTCTCAATCCCATTTCCAGACCTACTCATTTTTCCCAACCACTTTCATTATTACTGGCATCTTTCCTCCCACTCCAGTTTCCACTCTGCTTACCTCTGGCTAGAACAAACAAACAAATGTGTATTCATTTTTTATGGCTCAGTACAAGACTTAGCTTATCCACAAAGCTTTCCTGCAGTTTCTTCATCTGGTGTTCTCTTTCCCTCTTCTTCAAGTGTCCTAATACATCTGTGATCCACACCACATAGGTTAACACTTCATTGTTTGCAAATTATTTCATGAATTTGTAACCTTTGATACTTATCCCACATCACTCTAGCACCTGGAAGACTACCAGACATGTAAAAGGTCTCCTTACTGATTTTGTAGGCTGAAACAATTTTCTAGGCTGAAAACTGTTTACAGCTACTTCCTTAAACCTGTTTAAAAAGAAAGAAAGAAAAAGAAAAACTATTCCTAATCCACTAAAAGTGATGCTCAAAATTCAATAATTATCTTGTGAAATATTTCCATTCCCCATGCAATTTGACACTTTTATCCAGAAGAATATCTCTCCTCTTTTATGTTGCTAATTCTGTTTGACAAATAGAGTTCACCTAGAATCTCCCTTCAAACCATATTTAAACTTTCACCCTTTCAGACAAGACTCTGGGCTATAACTCATGGAGCCAGTTAGCTTCACTAATTGTAACCAATTCTTGATTTACTAAATGCCAGTGTTCAGCCAGAAGGGAGATGGAAAAGCCCCAGGTAATTGCTGACCTTATGATTAGGGGGACAAGATAACCATACCCAATTTCATACTGATATATCTATGGAGATTGGGTGTAAAAGATTTTTCCCAAGATTAGAGAGAAGAAGGAAAGCACATGGACTAAAAATGGCATGTGGTTAAAGGACTTCTGAATTAATGGAAAGAGAGATTTATTATAACCTTCAAGTGGATGAGAAATATGCTGGTACTGGTCTTTTCTGAGAACTTGAATGCCATTCTGAGAAGGTTAGTTCTAGAAATGGATTTTATCTTCTAAATAAGTGAAATATACTATAAACAATACAGAGTTTTACTCCTAACTGAGAAGGACAGTTATTCTACTATGCCTACAGTGTTCTAAAGAGCAGAGCCAGCTCATAACAGGATTGTGCACCATAACAGGTTTGGTTTGGTTCTTCTCTGTCCTCCTCCATGTGTGCAGACCAGTCCCAAATCCCTTCCCTATTTTTTTCATGGACATCTTCAACCTCAGCCCCTTGCAATCTTTCCCCTCCCTTTTATGTTGCCCGTTGCAAACTTGTCCCAGTGCCGTCTGAGATTCACACTATTTTCAAGGGAAAGATGACTTGATGTGTATTCTTCCCAAGAATATATGTGTTTGAACAGGAGAAAGATTGAGATAACCCAAGGGAGTGAGTTTCTGAAAGACAGTTTGCCTTGAGGATTCTCTGAACACAAATTACATTGTAGACCATCTGGCTAATAAGATAGCACTGGAAACAGATTAGAGTGGGATCATGGTGCACAATCAGGCTCTCTGAAGTGACCCTGAGGAACAGCATCAAACATGAGCAGAGGACATGTGATTAGGATGAGGAAAATTTTGGTAAAGAATCATTTAGTAATGAGTCACGCAGATGCCATGTCTGACTCACAGCTTGCAGGGAGTGAGGACTTCTGTCTGTTCCAGAGGGGCCTCTGAGAAAACCACAATAATGAGCAGCATCAACACACCACAAATAAGCTTTAGCCTCAGCGGGAAACCAGATCTGTCTGTATGGTTAGGACAGCCAGAATAGTAACAGAAAGATCCCAGAACTTTTCCCCCTTTTAAGTAAAAAGTGAGTACTTTCTATTTATATGTATATATGTTTCAAGGACATGCATAATTTCATCTTCATTCATATTCAGTCTTTCTTTTGCTATGAACATATTTTTATATTCACTGTGGACAAATAATATTTCTATTTCAGAGGTTCTCTATAAAGATTGCACTGTCATTAGAGGTTCCATGTATGGGGGAATAATGTGGAACAAGAACAGATATGGTACAGTGCCAGGGGTATTGGTGGACTGGAAAATATGACAACCAGCAGAGCCTGCATGAGATATGTTAGAAAGAGTCAAAGGATGACACTGGAAGGCCTTATCTGTGTCTACGTGCCAATAGGATTCAACATCAGAAAATAAGTTGCAAAGCCAGCTAAGCACATCCTCCAGTGAGCCTCGTTCAACCCCAAGCAACCTTACATGAGTCTAATGTTTCACTTCTCACTTACAGATGTGGAAACTGAGACTCAAAGATATTAAGTACCTTGCTCAAGATGAAGATAGCAAGCCAATGACAGAGCAAGGATTTTGCATACTAGAGACACTGAAAGCAATGATTTGGAAACATACATACAAAAGGATTTTAGTTGAGTAACAGGAGACAATGAGCCCTGGGTGTCATGTGAAGACCCATCTACTTATCCAATGCTTTAGGGAAAGTTTTAATTTGACATTACCAACAGAAAAACACTGTTAAATCATAAAAGACTCTGAGAGAAGTGATTTCATACTTTTAAATGATAATGCTTTCTTATTTTCTGTTGTTTTTATTGTCAGGATTTTCTGATTATTAGTCTTACCTAAATCCCTCTAGGAATGAAATAATTCTTCCTGCTTAATTGAATGATAAAACAAATGCCTCCACTGCCATTTTTATTTATGGTGTAATCAGCTCAGCTCCCCAGAATATGCCACAGACTCACAGCCTTTTCAAAATATGGACGATTAAGCTTGTATATGCTCAATAATAATCTGAATGTGTTTATTCAAACACTCTTCTCCTAATTATTAAGTTTGGGTGTATTTCAAGGGACATTTAATTCATCTCTGTGTCATTTACTTTGAGCTCATTCAAATCAATCAGAATTAGATTGCAAGAAATATTTGCTTCTTAGGTAGTATCAGGGGCTTCCCTGGTGGCTAAAAGGGTAAAGCATCTGCCTGCAATGCAGGAGACCCAGGTTCAACCCCTGGATAGTATCAGAGCCACTACTTACCTTAAAATTATGTTCATTGGATCAAGATAAAATGAAAATGCCCCTTTCAAGTGAATTTTGGAACTTTGAGGTTGAAATAACAGATTGTCAGCAGAATACTACTTTCTAACTTTATTTTATATGCTAAAATTTGCAGTTACTCCACAACATTTAGGAGTAAATGAGAGACAGACAAAGGAATGAGCTAATTTTGAGTGGCACCATCTCTTCTGCCCTGTATTTATGTCCCTGGGTCAGTATTCATGTTTTTGACCTTTCCCCATGCACAACATTTCTACATGATCCCCTAAGGGAAACTCAGTATTTGATTAAAAAAAAAAAAATCCAAGTCAGAAATAAATCATATTAAGTTACAGAGGAACCACGTTGAATACTGAACAACTGGTATGTCATGATAATACAATTTAGGGCAGCTGTAAATAAAATCCAAGTCAGCACCAAGAAACTATGCAAGGTGTTCCTTGCTGAACAGAGTTACTATGTAAATCAGAAATCAAATGAAGAGTACATGCAAGATATTTTATCCCACCTGAAGATCAGTCACCTTTCCTAGAGGCACAATGATGTTGGCAATGAAAAAGAAAAATTAGTGATTTCCCAACTGGAATGCATCCTCCAAGTCTGTTATTGACATTGTTAAAAGTAAATAAATAAATAAAAAGCCCTCAGTAGAATAATGCAACATTCAGGATTAGATCTCAGTGTATTTTACATGTGGAGCATACTGTAGCCTGAATTCTTCCTCTTTTCCTTGGATTTATGGACAGTCACAAACTTTCTAAAGGGCACAGGCAACCCTTTCATCCAAGGTTAATTTTTTGTTGGCCATACAACAAACTATCCAATCTCCCCAGTTTGATTAATCAAGTGCTGAATGGCGTGGCCCCACCTTAATTCTCAAACTCTCCTCCAGCCACTCACCTACAAGTGGTCAAATTTTCCACAACAGACTATGATCTTTTCAGGTTCTGTGGCATATTCAACTAGGAAATCTTTTTGTCTCCTCTATGCTCCGTATTTTACTAATAATCAGACATATTGACCAGAAGCCCTGGTTTAGGTATCTTTATACCTCTAAGTTCAAGCAAGGGCCCAGAACCCAGTAGAAATTTATATATATATATATAATGATTAATAAAAAGCTTCCTGACATGAGCTAGTAATCAAAATTTTCAACAACATTTTCAGCCAAGTGGAATCAAATACTACTTTCAATGCTTTGAAAAAGAACCTACTTCACCACTCACTTTATTAATATTCAAGTTATTTGGTTAGGATTGATGCCAAAACTTTTCATATATTCTAAGAAATATCACTGCAAGTCTGGAAATGGAAAAAATAACATAAGTCCACAACTGAATGCTAGATGATGACTTCTCAGCTGGTGCCTGCATTTGATATGAAGGGAGAGCTCTCTAAAACTTCAGTGCTTAGATTCCACAGTTGTATAGTCACACTTATTTAAGAAATATATTATGTAAAAGATGAAACTCTAATCACTTGCTGTAAATGGGAGCCGTATTGAAATGACTCCTAGGGAATTTTAGCTTTTATCTTGACAACTATCCACAAGTCGGCAAATATTCATTTGTATTTGCTATGTATCTGTATGTAGGAACTAATGCCAACATTTTTCCTCTGCTGATAATCCCCCAAATTCCAGAACTACAATATTTTCAGTAGAAATATGAAACAACTCTTTTTCAGAAAGCACAAATTAAAGTAAGTACTAAATTGGGAGCCTTTACATTTTGAGGATATTATGGGGACTATCTTGTGCAATTTTGAAGTAATTTGAAGATTTTGTGATATAAGACAGACCAATGTCTGTCTCCATTATTACACTCTTTGGAAAGAGGAAAAATCAGTTTTTTTTCTCAGTATCTTATCTTCCTAAATCTGGTTGAATATATTCAGTAGAAATCCTCTTTGGAGAGATTTTATCATGGTGGGAGAGGAACACTGCCAATACAGCAGCATTAATAACTATTAAAGAAATTTAAGCTGAGAGCTCAGAGGGAAATCTATTCTGACAAGAATCTCCTGAGAGGAATTATTGTTCACTTAGAGAATTCAAATCCTCCCTTAACACTGTATCCCCTATATGTAGCCTGGTCACAAAGAACCCTCCACGAAGAAGGCCAGATGAAATGATTAGGCCTTTCTCCAAATTAATAGTGGATTCTTTAAGCTTTACCTTTCTGATAAACAAGGGAGAGGTTTTAACACAGTTTTACCTTGCAACAGGAAAATAAAATAGGCTTTCTCAGAAGTGTGCATCCCAGGGCCTTTGTGATGAATCAGCATTCATAGATTCCTTTGACCTTATTAAGGGCAGACACAGCAGATAATATTAATAATGTGCCCTTCAATAGATCAAGAGTATTGCTTCCAAAGGCTGCATACCTGAAAACACTAATTAATGTTTCTTTGGGGAGGGAACTGGGGGAGTAGTGAGAAAGTAAAGCAGTTTTACCAGAGCTTGAATGATAAAATGCTGGCCCTAATTTTCCTTTTTCTTATCTGGCTCTTCATACTGTGGATCGAATGCAGTACATCTCGCCTGGCCTGCGGAACCATAAGCAGCCCATAATCAATGGATTCCTAATGAGAACAGCCAGCCAAGCAGCTGCAATAATCACCTTTTGGACAATCAATACAGAAGGAAACGTGAAAAGAGTTTGATATCAGTTATTTTTCTAATTATCCCTAACCAATTCTGATTAGAGGGATGTGGTATGCATTCCAGAGACCTTTGATGAGTAGATGTATTGGAATCTTTTCAAATAACAGAATTAAGACATGTGAACTACACGGCCGGGATATATGAAATAGCAGGGGCAGAGAAACACGTGTAGGTTTGAAAGAAGGAGCCTCTATTTTCCCTTGGTGCTAGATATGACACACAAGTGCCCAATTTAATTAACCTTAGCAGAAACAAAGATTTGAAAGAAAAAAGTGTATCTGTTCAAAATATCAGTTCATAACTACAACTAAAGAAACAAGCAAAACAAATACACTACACCCCTCCCCCCAAACCAGAGAAAGCGCCAGCAGTGATTGACTGAGGTCAGTTTGAGCCACACACCCAAATCTCACAAGACTAGCTGCAAATCGCTCTCAGAGCTCTGTGCTGTTCCAGGATTATTCTGCTGCAGCGCACTCCTTCTGAAGCAAGAACTCTGGCTTCTGGTCAGTATGAAGAGCAACAGAAATCAGAGCATGCAGTGTAATTTGTCTGAACTCTGCATAGGCAGCAGCGTGAAACAAAGCTTCTGCTACCAGCTGTGTGACCTTCGCCACATCATCTAACCCCTCTGAGCCTCAATATCCTCATCACCAAAATGAGGACATGATAAGCACACCAACTCCCCTCAGACCTAAATTCAGAGTCTACAGTGATCTGAGCAGCCTGCTGATACTTTCATTTTCACCGGAGAGTTGATTCTCTTCACTATGATCTACAGTTGAACATTTGACAGATCTGACCCTGCTGTCCCTCCAAAGGAAGCATGAAGTCAGATGAGTACTAGCTAGGGATGGTGAAAAATCAGATAAATAGTAGAAGATCAGAACATTTTGGCTATTTCCAAACCCTGCATCTGTATGATTGATGTCACATACACAAAACATTCAGATAATCCTCTGAAGGGTTTCTTTTTTGTCCAAATCAATCCAAATTACACTGCACTGCTATATCTCATTTCACTCCCTATTGCTTTTATCTAGGAGTGAAAATAAGCATTCTGGTTGCTGCAAAATTCACAAACAAGTGAAGATCAAGACATTAACTAAGGTACTTGGAACAGGTCACATCTTTCAGATATTTCATTTCTGTTCAGCATCCAAGAAACTGGAGCCAGATCCTGTATCTTGGAAGAATCAAAAAATGATTAAATAATATAAGTATTTTGATTCACAGGTCTTTTTAGATCACTATACATGGGGCCACTCCAAGGAGGTACAAGGTGAAAGGTAACAGAATACGCCAGCCCAAAGTATGTTGCTTTGGAATATAGATTATTTTGAGCTATAAGCACTTGAAAAGCAATAAATGCAGAGTGGTGCTTTGTCTGAAGTTCCCTTATCTGCCTAAAGACAGACCCTCTAAAAGGGAACTCAATTGTCATAAACCCTCTTCCCAGGACTTTCACCCACCAGGGAGAGAGGTCAACACCCCACCAAGATATAATTTTTCACAAAATGTCATTCTGCCCCTTTTTATTCTAAAGCCCCATTCATTTTCCTAAAAATCATTTACTCTCCCTTAGGAGGCTTACACCTTCCTTCTTTTTATTTAATATGGTATTTAATCCTGAATTCTAATGCTACCTCTTTGAACTATTCATTTTTCCTTGGCTATCTCCCATGATTCACATGCTAATAAATTTCTATTTGTTTTTCTCTTATTAATATATGTTTTAACACAGGAATCTTGGTCAGGAACTCAGAGGGGAGAGGGAAATTACTTTGTCTCCCCTACAAAAAGTTGGCTTTAAAACTCAACATTCAGAAAACTAAGATCATGGCATCCAGTCCCATCACTTCAAGGCAAATAGATGGGGAAACAATAGAAACAGTGACAGGATTTTGGCGGGGGGGCTCTAAAATCACTGCAAATGGTGACTGCAGCCATGAAATTAAAAGATGCCTGCTCCTTGGAAGAAAAGTTATGACTAACCTAGACAGCATATTAAAAAGCAGAGACATTACTTTGCCAACAAAGGTCTGTCTAGTCAAAGCTATGGTTTTTCCAGTAGTCATGTATGGATGTGAGAGTTGGACTATAAAGAAAGCTGAGCATCGAAGAATTGATGCTTTTGAACTGTGGTGTTGGAGAGACTTTTGAGAGTCCCTTGGACTGCAAGGAGATCCAACCAGTCCATCCTAAAGGAGATCGGTCCTGAATATTCATTGGAAGGACTGATGCTGAACCTGAAGCTCCAATACTTTGGCCACTTGATGTGAAGAACTGACTCATTGGAAAAGACCTTGATTCTGGGATAGATTGAAGGCAGGAGGAGAAGGGAATGACAGAGGATGAAATAATTGGAAGGCATCACCGACTCAATGAACATAAGTTTGAGTAAACTCCAGGAGTTGGTGACTGACAGGGAAGCCTGGTGTGCTGCAGTCCATGGAGTCACAAAGAGCTTGCCATGACTGAGCGACTGAACTGAACAAAGCCTTATGGGATTCAGCCTGGGTCCATTGTTTTTGAAAACAGAAAAGTACTGGGTCAGCAAAGTGGTCAGTGGGTAGCTAAATTCTAGCAAATCCCATTTTCTATATCCCATGCCTTGGATTGCCATATACTTGTCTGCTAATCAGGACACTTTGAGACCTAAAAGGGGACTTTAGTAATAATTATACCAAGAAGACAGAAGCAAATGAGAATGGAGTTAGGCAAACAGAACTATGGTCACTCTATTCAGGCCCCATAATATGAAGTTTCTGAGTAACTAGAAATCACCAACCTATCCAAAACATCTGAAGAGCCCCAACCAAGAAGGCTTTCCTGGTAGCTCAGATGGTAAAGAATCTACCTGCAATGTGGGAGACCCAGAGTCGATCCCTGGGTGGGGAAGATCCTCTGGAGAAGGGCATGCAACCCACTCCAGTATTCTTGCCTGGAGAATTCCATCAACAGAGGAGCCTGGCAGGCTATGGTTCATGGGGTCTGACATGACTGAGCGACAAACACTTTCACTTTCTTTCAACCAAGAGTACAAGGATTACAGTTGCACTGTAATTTTTGTATTCAGTCCTTCCATCCTTCCCTTTTCTCTCTTTCCTTCTGGAGCCCACTCTTTCCTTTTTACCCTTCCCTTTTCTGCCCTCCTTCCCTTCTTCTATCCTTCCTTTCTTCCTTCTGTCCTGTATTTAAGATTACTAGATACTAGTTCCTGTGCAGAAACTGAATATAAACCAGAAATGGTCTCTGCATTCATGGAGCAAGTGATCTAAGGGAACACCAACATTAATAAAAAAGTCACAGATAAACAGTTGAATTATGAAAAAGCTATAAATGAGGTTCTGGTGCATAGTGCTTAAGATGTGTATATACATCATACAGTATTCAATTAAGAGTCAATAAATAAGGTAGGATGCTGCTGCAGAAGATAATGAATCATGGTGGTCAGCCCATTGAAGGCGCCATCTCTCTGCTGTTTAAGCCATATGAACAACTGAACGTTCCTTAAAAAAACTTCACTTTTCAAACTCATTTTCATTAATCCCAAGAGTATCAAGATTCTGTGGTTTGATCTTCAATTTAAAAGAACACTGCAAATTCAGTCACTTTTATCCCCTGCATATTTGAGTAACTTATAGGCGACCAAGACTTACACCCCAGAGGCGAGGAAAACAATTGTTTTGTCCATAATAGGAATGAGGAAATACAAAGTTTGGCTCAATCTTAATGTCTTTCTTCCTTGTAAAGGAGATACCGTAAGTGGATGTCATTGTCTCATCACTAAGTTGTGTCTGACCCTTTTGCAGCCCCATGGTCTGTAACCCACCAGACTCCTCTGTTCTTGGGATTTCTCAGGCAAGAATACTGGAGTGGGTTGCCATTTCCTTCTCCAGGGGATCTTCCTGATCCAGGGATCAAACCCACGTCTCCTCATTGGCAGGCATATTTGTTATTACTGAGCCACCAGGGAAGCCCCATGGATGTGGATATGTGCTTAGTCGCTCAGTTGTGTCCAACTCTTGGCAACCCCATGGACTGTAGCCTGCCAGGCTCCTCTGTTCATGGGTAGTCTCCAGGCAAGAATAATGGGGTGGGTTGCCATGCCCTCCTCCAGGGAATCTTCCCAACACAGGAATTGAACCCAGGTCTTCCACATTGAAGGCATATTCTTTGCTGTCTGAACTACCAGGGAAGCCCATGTATGTGGATATTATTATATTAATATTGAAAATGGGGAGACACAAGAGAGAGCTAAACAGACTCCATAAAAGAGAGAAAAGAGAGCCTGTCAGAATCCTTTTCTTTCCTCACCAGGCTTGGCTCCCTACTTCTTTTCAGGTTAGCTCTAAACCAAGCTTTAAAGTTCACTAAAGCATCCATAATTTAGATTGTGCTACTTAAACTCTGAATAATTCTGATTCTGGCTGAAATCTCCTTCTAAGTTGTCTATGGAGAGACAAGTAAGTTAATATAATGAAGTAGATTGTTAGGGGTTGGATTGAGAGATAGTTAAATAATATTTTAAATGACTTCCAAACATGTTAGCAGCCCTCATTTATATACAAACAAATGTGGAAATTAGAAATCACTGCTTTATTTCTTCTGAAACAAATTTCCTGTGGAAACTTAACAAAATATGATGTTGGGGTTTCCTTGGTGGTCCAGTGGTTAAGAATCCACCTGCCAATGCAGGGGACACAGGTTCAATCCCTAGTCCAGGAAGATCCCACAGGCCACAAGGCAACTAAGCCCACTCACCATACTACTGAAGCCCATGTGCCCTAGAGCCTGTGCTGTGCAACAAGAGAGGCCACTGTGATGAGAAGCCTGCACACACAACTAGACAGTAGCCTCCACTCACCACAACTAGAGGAAGCCTGCACACAGTCATGAGGATCCAGCACAGTCAAAAGTAAAAAGAAATAAAATTTTAAAAGAGGAAAGAAAAATACTTTGTTTAAATTTCTTCTCAAACTTGTGGTAGTAAGCCTGAAGTTAAAAATGAAAGTTTACATTTCTGACTTAGCACTAATATTTCTCTTATTGAAACTCACAAAGTGTTGGATATGAATGATAAACACAGTGTCCTAATCTGCTGTTGCCACAGAGGTGCTTAATGATCTCTGCAGGAAATGTCATGGCACTCATGTTTTTGCACAATGAGGAAACTCATTTCTCAACCAGGACTTCAAAAGGGAAATAAGCCTTTCTGCAAAGTGGAGTCTTCCACATCATCCCAATCCCAAACCACCACAATTCATAAAAAATCTACTCTAACAAGAAGACCCCAAAATTGAAGCATCACAGAGCTGATGGCAGCAATTCTTAGAGACCATTGAAGAGGAAAAAGCCTTTACCAAACTCAGTTAATACAAGTTCAGTATTTAAATGCTTTGAGTGAGTGTGTAAGCATAGACTATGCCTTAGTAGTAGTGCATTTGAATCAAGAGCAAGATGCACTGGAATAGTATGAATGAGAGTGAAAGTGAAAGTCACTCAGTCATGTTCTACTCTTTGGGACCCCATGGACATGAATTCTCCAGTGGATAATACTGGAGTGGATAATCTTTGCCTTCTCCAGGGGCTCTTCCCAACCCAGGACTTGAACCCAGGTCTCCAGCCTTGCAGATGGATTCTTTACCAGCTGAGTCACAAGGGAAGCCCAAGAATACTGGAGTCGGTAGCGATCTTCCTGACCCAGGAATTGAACTGATGTCTCCTGCATTGCAGGTGGATTCTTTACCAACTGAGCTATATATTACTCAGTAACATTACTCAGTATTACTCAGAATACTATGGTGCATTTAGAAAAAAAGCCTGAACCCAAACTGCCCCCTTAAGCATGCCACCAGTTAGGGTGATTACCAGTGCTTTCTGACAGATGAACTGGAAATGAATTCTCAGGAACTTTTGCTTATAACCAGGTGGTAATTGGTAAAGAATCTGCCTCCAATGAAGGAGATCCCAGTTCTATTCTTGGGTCAGGAAGATCACTTGGAGAAGGGATAAGCTACCCACTCCAACATTCTTGGGCTTCCCTGGTGGCTCAGATGGAAAAGAATTCTCCTGTAATGCGGGAGACCTGGGCTCAATTCCTGAGTTGGGAAGATCCCCTGGAGGAGAGAATGGCAACCCACTTCAGTATTCTTGCCAGAAGAATCCCCATGAACTAGGAGCCTGGCAGGCTACAGTCCATAGGGTTACAAAGAGTTGGACACAACTGAGGGACTAAGCACAGCACACAGGTGATAATATTGCAAAAAGTCATTTTATCCCCACCCCCCAAAAAAGGTTTATTGCCTTTTAAGTCTTAGTTTAATAAAATAAAAGATCCCTTTGATTTAGTTGAACTAGACAATTCCACATTAACATTAGAGGCAAGATCCAGGTATGCGAAGACCCAGGTAAGAAGACTCTCAGCAAATTGTCTTAACTGGCCTAACTTCTACATGGGCTTCCCTGATAGCTCAGCTGGTAAAGAATCTGCCCAAAATGCAGGAGACCCCAGTTGGATTCCTGGATTGGGAGGATCCACTGGAGAGGGAATAGGCTACCCACTCCAGTATTCTTGGGCTTCCCTTGCAGCTCAGCTGGTAAAGAATCTGCCCAAAATGCAGGAGACCTAGTTTCAATCCCTGGCTTGGGAAGATCCCCTGAAGACAGGAAAGGCTACCCACTCCAGTATCAGAATACTGGAGAATTCCATGGACTGTAGTCCCTGGGGTTGCAAAGAGTTGGGCATGACGGAGAGACTTTCACTTCAACTTCTACATGGATGTCTAACCACTTTCAATAGTCTGTAGCACATTGGTTTGGTAGTCAATATTTTTTACAAAACCGTTCTAAGGGAGAAAATGTTAGAATTTCTGTTTGTATTTCTACAAGTTTTTTTGTACATTTTATAATGTTCATACTAGAATAGTAAACTATGTTGAGTTATGAATACATAAGGATAATTGGAAAGCATATTAAAAAATGTTTAGTGCTGGAATGTGATATTTAAAAAGCTGAGGGCCATTGCTCTACACCGGAAGATCCTTAAAAAGGGATCATGTCTTACTTTACCCAACTAATTTCTTGAAATGATGCAGAAGGGAGAAGAAGGGTGACAGGAAAGGCTCTTGGCTAGTATCTCTGTATCAAGAAGACAGGTTTAGGTTACACGTGCATTTTTGTAAACTGCTTGTGTTTATTGTGAACAAAGTTCATTCTCGATTTTGCAACATCTAAGATTTTTAAACATCCTGAGGTGACAATGTATGAGAAGAAGCAGAGCTAGTGAATTAACCAATTTGTAAATATCTTTTAAAAAAATAATTAATAGGAAAGCAGCATCTAAGACATGAAATTTTTAAGCCATCTCTGAGTCAGGTCTTGTTCATTGGCAGCAGAGCGGCAGAAGAAAGTGTATAGAGATGGATGTATGCAATGTGCTCATATTTACACTTTGATGGTAACCACTGATATTTGTGCATCTACTTTGGCTCTACCATAGGAATACACTGTTCAGTAGATCAGTAGAAACAACTTCCTTGCTAATATTTTAATGCTATAGACTGGATAATGAATTCTCCTAGAAGCACTAAAAACAGAAATGAAAAAGAAAATAGGAGACTGTTTATAAATGTCTGTTGAATAAACAAATGAATGAGTAATAAGTGGACATGGGGCTATGAACTTTGCATTCCCATACTCTGTTTTAGACCATTTTTATCTATTAAACACAAGACTTCAGGACCTGATTATAAGGAACAACTTCAGTGAAGCAAGTGTTCAGGCTCCTTTCATACAGGATACAAGCCTGACCTCATTACCTTCTCATCCATTACTAGATCCCTTTGGAAGAGGCTCTGATACCTGTTAAGGAATTCTGGCTTTTCTCATTTGCAGGCTCACTATAGCACAGACAGACAAGAACCTTTTTTATTGGGAAAGAAAGAATCAGTTGGAGAAAGTTTAGCCTCTGAGAAGGAAAGCAGTTGTCTTGTAGAGACTGAGAAAATGTATCTAGTCCAAAATATGCCCCTCTTCCCCTCAGGCACAAACCTGGCCTTTCTCATTCTCATTCATTCCAGCTTTGTTGTGATACCCACAAGCAATGTTGTTGTTTCAATCACTAAGTCATGTCTGACTCTGTGATTCCATGGACTGAAACACGTCAGGCTATTTCCCAGAATTTGCTCAAATTCATGGCCATTGAGTCGGTGATGCTACCTAACCATCTCATCCTCTGTCGTCCCCTTCTCCTTCTGCCCTCAGTCTTTCCCAGCATCACGGTCTTTTCTAATAAGTTGGCTCCTCACATCCAGTGACCAAAGTATTGGAGGTTCAGCTTCAGCATGTCCTTCAAATGAATATTCAGGGTTGATTTCCTTTAAGATTGATTGGTTTGATCTTCTTGCAGTCCAAGGGACTCTCACATGTCTTCTTCAGCACCACAGTTCAAAAGCATCAATTCTTTGGTGCTCAACCTTCTTTACGGTCCAACTCTCATATCCATACATGACTACTTGAAAAACCATAGCTTTGATTATACAGCCTTTTGTCAGCAAGGTGACATCGCTGCTCTTTTTATCTAGTTTATGTTCTAATTTCTCCATTTCTCTTTTTTGTTGTTGTTTCTCATAACTATCAAGTGTTATAGGAAAGCTTTTGTCAATTATAACAAAGATATTTACAAATTGGTTAATTCACCAGCTCTACTTTTTATCATATATTGTCACCTCAGGACATTTAAGAAGCCTAGATGTTATGAGATAAAGAATGAACACTGTCCACAATAAACATAGGTACTTTGCAAAAATGCACTATAGTTATAAGCTAAAACTATCTTCTACATTAAAAAAAAAAAAAAGGCCAGCATCTTAGACATGGAATTGTTACACCATCTCTGAGGACATCAGCACTTGTTCATTTAGGTTAGCAGCAGAGGGGCAGAAGGAGGGGGAGGGATGAATGTGGATGTGTTCATATTTATGGTCTGATGAGAACCATTGATGTGTGTACATCTCTAGGCTGTACTATAGGAATGCATTGTTAAGTAATTCAGTGGAAACATTCCTCCTTACTAATACTTTAATAGTTTAGATTGGATAATAAATCCTCTTAGAAGCACTATACTTTGTGTGCTCTGTTGCTTTATGTCTCATTTTTAATTGAACATTAAAGGAATGTAGTATTTTAATCGTAGCTCTGCCAATACCTTCATATAGAAGCCTGTTGCCATTTTTGTCTTTTCTGAAATTTTTGTCACCAATATCTTGCAAACTTCTAGATGCAATGTAATCTAAGCCACAATTAACATCCCTTGTGCCCAGACTGTGGCCTTTATTACTGTTCTCCATGGAAAGAAACCAAGGCTCCTTGGAGAAATGGCTGATTCCAGTCTAAGAGAGAAAGGGAACCAGAGAATCTGGGACCTCTTTTGCCTAAAGGCAGAAGTCCCTGCAAAGATTAATGGCATTGCGTCAAACATCCAGGAACCAATGGGAAGAATCTGCCACTGGTCAAGCAACTTAGACCTCAAAAAGAATAATGAGTTTAGTGGATTGAAACAGATCAAATCAATGAAAAATCAATGTGTGCATAACTATACTATAAAAAAGAAAATCATAGAAAACTCATTTATCACTACTTGAGGTAAGAATCAACACAACACCTCTTTTTGAAAATTGGAAAATAAAAGAAAAGAGTTGATCATTTACCTTGCCTTTCTGGCAGGCACTGGGTTTCCGAGTAAAAGCCCACTTGGTGAGAGAAAGCTCTTCTTTGCATAGGAATGTCAGCTAAATAATGAAGAAAGAGTGGTAAAATTTTTTAAATATTTTCTTTTTTTAATTAAATTGGATGCTAATTACTTTACAATATTGTAGTGGTTTTTGCCATACACTGACATGAATCCGCCATGAGTGTACATGTGTTCCCCGTCCTGAACCCCCCCCCACCTCCCTCCCCATCCCATCCCTCAGGGTCATCCCAGTGCACCAGCCCTGAGCGCCCTGCCTCATGCATCAAACCTGGACTGGCGATCTGTTTCACATATGATAATATACATGTTTCAATGCTATTCTCTCAAATCATCCCACCCTCGCCTTCTCTCACAGAGTCCAAAAGACTGTTCTATACATCTGTGTCTCTTTTGCTGTCTCTCATATAGGGTCATCGTTACCATCTTTCTAAATTCTGTATACATGCATTAGCATACTGTATTGGTCTTTTTCTTTCTGACTTAACTTCACTCTGTATAATAGGCTCCAGTTTCATCCCCAAAGTAAAAAAATATTTTAGAAACTCTAATTAAATTAACTGCTTCAGGCAAAGATAATTAGCTGGTATCAAAACCAGTAGGTGAATGGTTTATACAACAATATATTCATATAGTGCAAAGTAATACTATACAGATTAGTTTCTAGTCCCAAGAGAAAAGCATAATTCTACAATGGAGGGACTGAACTGCTCTTACTAAATTTAATCTAGAGGCCAATGTTAGTATCATTAGTGGTGAGCCAACCAAATATTATGTGTCTTGGAAAATCACAATATTATATATCCAAAACAATTAAAAGCCAGGAATGTTGAACTTGAATCTATTTAGCCTTTTGATATAACCTCCAATATATAGGAAATATGTGGGCTATCACAGTCAGACACATGTAGAAGGCAATACATTCTACAGGGCAACTGATCTCTTCTCTTTAACAAGTCAGTGTCGTAAGAAAAAAGCCACAGGTACGCAATGATGGATTACAAAGTGTGCTGATGAATGCTTCGCACTCAGTTCAGAGAGATACTAGAAGTTGGATTTGCAGTATTTGTTGATTTTCATGCTGTAAACAGCCCCACCAAGGCAATTTCAGGATACTTGTGTGATATCAAACAGCTCTCAAAACCTTTTGCACACAGTTGGAGCCAGATGTGGCATGTCACTGCTTGGAGGACTTTGCCTGGCTCCTTGTGGTCCTGTATTAATTGTGAAAAAAAAAAAAAAAACCTATAAAAGTAAAAGTCACTTAAATGTCATTTGGGAGAATATTTGATGAGTTTACCATCTAATAAAATGAGAAGCTGGACATCTGGACACCATTACTGGCAAAAGAAGCAGGTTGCAGAATAGCATATACAATATGGTCTCATTTTTGTATAAAACATCCTAGATAGGCATAGATAAATATGCAATAAGGTGTGAATGATGGTCACTTTTGAGTGATGACAATGTACTGGTTTGGGGATATTTTCTCTGAGATTTAGCAATACATCTCTACTGATCCCCTAACATTTGGCTGTAATGTCACAGAAATATTTTTAAAAGACTGATGATAAATGAGGCAAAAAGAACATATTGGAGCAGGGAGGTATCACGGGGATGGTGTTGGAGGGACCAATGTGTCTTCTCTCATCCTTTGAGGAGCCCTGTTTGGGCATGGGTCTGACTGAGGCCCCTAAAGAGGAAACAGACTGCATTTGTAGAAGGTCACAAATAAAATAGGAATTCCTGGCTCATCAGTGTGCCCTTCTTTCAAGTTCTCTATGACCACTACAACCGAGTCCACTGTGAGTTCTTTCTCAGCTCTAGTCTGACAGGGCACTTTCTAACTTGTTTGTTCACTCAATCACTCACTTCTTTACTCTGTCCACTGTTCTTGATCCCCAGCTCCCTGGCAGGCTAACACAGTCACTGGACTTGGAAAAATGGATGTGTGCGCCCTGCCCTCAGTAACTCACTGGGATCCAGCTTATTCCTCTTCCTCTTCTGCATTATGGAAGAGTTTTGAGGGCAAAGGCCATCATTCATTTCTCTTACTTTCTGTTGCAAACTTCAGCACAAGACCATTTAAATACTAGGTATTCATAAAATAATTATTGACTATAAGATGGACTGACTGTGTAATTGTAACTTCCTAAGGCAATAAACATACCAACTAGTGTAGGAAATTGGCTGGTTTTTGACTTGATACTCCCCTCAGAAAAAAAAAAGAAAAGGTGGTATACAATATATATTTGACCATCATCTCTTAACATATACATTTCTTTATTTATGAATTTTTTACATGTTACATACCACCATGCAATATAATACATCTATTTTTTTCTTAATTTTACATGACAAATTATTTCATGCCCATGCCTCTGAAAAATACTAGACTAAACTAGCATCCTTTTTACCCCTTTTTCCTTTCTGCCCTCATTCCCAAATCCACATAGACAAGCATAAAATTCTCATAAAAAGAAAGAAGATATGGGAATGGAAATCATCACCCCTGGAGTTAAAGCCAATTTTCCTGGGCTCCTCCCTCCCTGCTCCTTATATGTGGAGGAAATGGCATTGGATGGGCCTGCTCACATATCGCCCACTCATACACACCCATACGTCTTCAATCTGGAATGTGAGCCAAGTGAATGTAGCCTTGTTACCCACTGCATAAATAATGCCAGCCGCAAGGCAACTTCTAAATGATTCCAGATGTGCTCTCTTCATGTTGCCAGAGAGAAAATAACTTTGAGCTACTGTTATTTCAGCAGAGAGCTTACTCCATGATTGCATCTGGATGAAATAAGGGAGAGCTATCCGGACTGGTCTATTACCCATGCAGGTAAGAAAGGAATAGAAACATCCTTTCTGTCAAGTTGAATGGCCTCATGGTTTAGCACTCTTAGACTCTGGTTTAACATCAAGATGTCTCAGGTTTTAAATGAAATGTCAAATATAATTTGGCTCTGGATTCCTAAGATATACGATTGCCCTTGGAGAAAACTTGATAACTCAGCGTTCCCGTGTCAAATGTGTATCTACCTGATAGTGCACTCTGTGAAGCTGATGCCCCCACTCTCCCTCCACTGCATGAAAACCCTCAGGCAGCCTGAAGAGCCAGATTCCTTCCCCTGCTTTAATACGCATGAGACACCACAAAGAAAAACTTTATGTCCATGAGACAAAGGCCACTGTTCAGAGTTCTCTTTGAGAATCTAATCTGCACAGAATATGAAATTCAGTATTAAAATGCAGAGACTTTCAAAATCTTTGGACACAGGTGGCCACAGCCATGACAACAAACCACACATATTCCTTTCCTTTTAAAGTCTTCTTTCTGAGTGCCTGGTTTCACTGCCTCTAGAGTGGCATTACTTTTCTTCATTTGTGGGAGAATCAGACTCAGTTCCAAAATCCAACTAAAAAAAGTAAAGAAAATAAATATATAGCTGCCTGTTTCTTTAAAGTAAAAGAATCTCACAGTTTAAACTTGGAAGCGCAGAGGGACTGGCATTTGCTAAGCAGCTATTGGACGGTGGAGATAGGGTAGTAATTGCAATCACAAGACTCACAGTCTGGCCTAACGTGACTTATGAAAACTAACGTGTAGGTAATGAAATCTGACAGCCTGGGTATTGAATAGATGTAAACATTTTGGTGGAATTTGATCCACCAAAATTCCGTAGCGAAGAGTCTTTCTCTCACTGACACACTGCAGCATCAGAAGTTCCAAACTACAGCCAGTGGGCTGAATGCAAACTTTGCCATGAAGTGTGTCCATGGGAGGAGCAAGGAACCACATTCTGTTAGGAACAAAACTGCTTCTTATTGACATTTAGATGAGCCTGACTGCTCTGATCCATTACCTTTAATAATTAGACCAGCAAAGGAAGGTTCTATGCTTTAAGCTGTGTCTCTTGAAACCTCTGTTGTAGTTCAGAATGTGACCATATTCTAAAAGTGTGTCTTTACAGAGAAATCAAGAGAACATGAGGTCTTTAGGGGCAAACCCTATTCCGATAGGGCTGGTATCCTTACAAAGAGGGGAAATTTGGACACAGAGACAGACATATGCATGGGAAAATGATGTGAAGATGCAGAGAGAATGTGATGTGAAGATGGAGGATCACAGTGAGGCACCTGCAAGTCAAGGAAGCCTGAGGCCACAGGAAGCTAAGAGAGAGCCAGGGAGCAGAGCCTTCTCTAGTGTCTTTAAAGGCAGCATGGGCTACAAACATGCTGATTTCAAACTTCCAATTTCCAGAACTGAAAGATAATACATTTCTATTGTTCTAAGCCACCCAGTTTGTAGTATTTTGTTATGAAGCACTAGCAAATATAAAGGCAAGTATTACCATTCATATGTTGCAGATGTAAAAACTGAAGCAGATCAAATGAATATTGTAAAGCAATCATCAATCAATTAAAAATACATAAAAACAATTAAAAAAAAAAACTGAAGCAGAATTCAAATTCAGCTCCATCTGACTTCAGGACTTATACAACTATAGCAGTATTTTCAAACTGGCTTCCACAAGACTGGGATTCACATACAGATGCCCCAGATTCAAAACATTCAATCCAAGCAATTTGTAATTTTCTATTTGCATTTTAACTTTTAAAAAATGATTATACTTAGACTTATCTTAATAACCATCTAATAACCAAAATTACTCCATGATTTCTGTGTCCAGGCTTGTGTTGTGTTGGTGATGGAGTTGGTAGCAATTAATGCAACTTTAATTTTTAATTGTCCCAGGATAATGGGAAAAGTACAACATATTTATTATGTAAACAGTAATTTTGGCACAATGCAAATTCTGAATAGCATCACAGTCATTTGTATGAAAAAAGGTCACAATACTGAAACAAAAGAACTGTGGGCAATTGAGTCATCATCACATAACACATAATAGTACACTTATGATGACTTCAAAAAGTCTGTGCCTTGGCAATCAGAGCCATAGTAATGCCTAGAACAATTTTTCTTCAAATATCATCATTACATATGAGTTGTATCATTAATGTAAGTTTTAATAGGTTGCATATTTGTTTCTATTTAATTAACAACTTTATTATGCTTATCATTGTGCTAAGAACTAGAGACATTATAAAACTTAAATGTCTACTTTTACAACTATACAAGAGGTAGAGAACTTATCGAGATGTTTGCAGTCTGCATGGCCTACTCTTCTGTTCCACCGGTTAATCAGGTGCTTTGTATTCTCATCAGGAAGATTTGTGGGGCCACGAGTGGAACTACTAGAAAAGCACATCACAAAGGGATTTTTGTAAAAACCTCACTTATTTATGCTGAGTACACCAGCAGGGTATGAAAGGGACAAAGCTTCTCATCAGAGTTAGAGGAAGGTATAGAGAAAATAATTTTTCCAAGTCTGGGAGGTGATAAGGCTCTGAGGGTCTCTCAAGTAGTGGGATTCACACCTTACCCCTTCTCAGGATGAGGCTTGGGAAATGGGGTAAATGACTACTTGGCATACCTTGGATAATTAGATACTATGGATCTGGAGTCCAATTTCTGTCCCCCAAACATGGTCTAGAGGGAGCAGAGCAGTAGACTTTAAGATCCCCTAAGAATTTGGATGAGGCCATCTCACTGATGGCTTACATGCTTTGTCATTGCCTAAGACCCTTGCAATATCTTTATACAGCCTTTAGTATATGTGTCATCTGGGCTGCAAGGAGCCCTTATAAGACTGAGATTCAATTTTCTGCTGACCTGGCAGGACTATTCAATCTGAATTAAGTACATAAACATGTATGGCACACTCAAATGATCTAGGTAGATACTTATTTAATTAATGTTATAATTTAAAATTATCTAGGTTAATACTTTGGGCCTGAGCTTTGGTTTTTTTGTTTTTTGTTTTTTCTCCTTCTAAAAGAAGCCTGAATAGTTCTAGGTTTAAAATGCATGGCATTACTCAGAGTTGTCTTGATATGGTAGTAACTAATGGCTGAGCATGAGTTAATCTCCCTCCTAGCTAGCTATCACCTTGGAAACCGAGAAGCAGAGCCCTCAGGGATAAGGCAAGTGGATTCATAGCCTTAAATAACAATTTCAGATAACAAGAGATGAAATGTCACAGATAGTTCATGATTAATTGCCAAATGAGTTACAAACAATATCTGCTTAAAAATAAGAGCTCTCTGTATTTCCTCAGGTTAGAGCTTTATAGCTCATTTTCAGATACCTGCTTCACTCTTATGTGGCCGTGTGAACCTGCACTATCACCACCAAATAAATCTTTTACCACCTATTTACCACTGTCTGTCACCCCTCTAGAGGGGAACACAAAAGGTGAAGATACCCAAGAGAGTAAAATTGTAAAGGTAAATGGGGTGACCTGAGGGGCCTGGGCAAGGCTTTATTTCTGCTCACAGAACTGAGTTCCACCCAGCCAATGTCCAGGCTCTGTCTGAAGATCTTTGTCCAACCAGCCCTCCTCTCCAAGTCTATCCTACCTACAGTAGGCCTTTTTTACTGCTCATCTAGGCCTGGCACAAATCTCTAGCTATCCTCCCTGCTCACCATGCTAGGTGCCTTCTGTCTAGCAAAGTATATCACATCACATACCTGCCACATTCCTACACGCTGGTTCCAAGTGGCCTTTGCATTTTTGACGCCCCTCCACTCCTGCACAGACCTGACTTGCAAACTTAACTGTACTTTGAATTCACCACACTCTCTGTCATCAGACTTGTTCTCACATCCCAACCTAGAGTGTCCTCCTCACTTCCTTCAGAGCCCACTCCTCCTGAATGCCTGGCCAGCTGAGGTCCCCCTGTCATTCCTCCCCTTGAATTTGCTGATTGCCTAGCTCCATTAACAGTTATCAGTGTGGCTCAGAATATTTTGTATTGTGCGCTGTTGTCACAGAATCTAGGCTAACACTAAGAACAACAGGTAAGTACTGACACATTCTAGAGAGAAGCTGAAGATCACTAAGCCATCCAGGCTGTGAAATAACTCTAGGAATGTGAAAGGAGTTTCAGTAAATGAATAGAAATTTCTTGGCTTTTCTCAACCAAGAGGCTGAAGGAAGGGCTTGATGAGCATTATTTATAGATCCTGGGAATAGCTGCAAGAAGGAGAGGATGGAAGCCCACTCCTCAGCAGGATGTTTACCTTATTGTAAAATCACAGGTCTCCCAGCAGCTGGGGACCCAAGTGAGACACAGAAAGAAGAGATTGAGTTGGGGACATATGTGGACACAGAGATTGGACCTGCTTACAATCTCAGAGGCACAAGGATACCAAAGCAGCCCAGGATGACAGTGAGAGGGGAGCAGGCAGCATCAGAAAAGTGTTGGGCCTGACAGGTACATGAGAGTTTCCTCCTGCCAAATGCAAGGCTGAGAGGATGACCAAATGAGAGGCAAGGGAGACTTGATGAGATCCTGCCCAAGAGGGCTGGATGCCTGGTTGGGCAGGACTTCTTAGAGAGACAAAGGTTAGAAAGGAGTTGACAAGGGCCATCCAGAGATTGTGGCCATTGTGCTAGGAAACTGCCCTGTGGAAATCCCCATGTTGGACGTGGGCTGGTGGCACTGGGCAGCAAACCCTTTGAACAACCTACACGGTGCCTCCCATAGCATTTGGACACCTGCTGCCACCATGGCAGGGATGCCAAGCTTATAGATCGTCAGCCGTGTGGCTGTTGCCTCATCTTTGAAGTGTCTAATGCCTGAACTTACCTCTCCTGGCCCCACCTCCAACTCTGGAGGAAGATGAAGCAGAATGGTGATGGAGAAAGAATGGATGAGACTGCCTTCCATCCTGGTCACCAAGACATAAGTTAAACACGCTTTGAGTGAATAAGAGAAGTTTTAGATTAAAAGAGATCTTAGAGTTTGGAAAAGGACAGAATTAGGCTTTTAAATGTTCAAAAAGGACTTTATACTGTCAAAAAGAAGTAAAAGGAATTGGACAGTTATGGAAACTGCCAGAGATGTCATCAAGAGGCAAAGAATAGAAATGCTGAAGGAAACAGTAAGATAATAACAAAATTGTTTCCTGTTTATACTCTACAAAGTTCACCCAAGTAAAAAAATTATTTTATTCGTTAAATATATGTGTGTAAAATGTATGCATGTGTATATATGTATATGTATGTATATGCTGCTGCTGCTGCTAAGTCGCTTCAGTCGTGTCCGACTCTATGCGACCCCATAGACAGCAGCCCACCAGGCTCCCCCATCCCTGGGATTCTCCAGGCAAGAACACTGGAGTGGGTTGCCATTTCCTTCTCCAATGCATGAAAGTGAAAAGTCAAAGTGAAGTCGCTCAGTCGTGTCCGACCATCAGCGACCCCATGGACTACAGCCCACCAGGCTCCTCCGTCCATGGGATTTTCCAGGCAAGAGTACTGGAGTGGGGTGCCATTGCCTTCTCCATGTATGTATGTATATATATATATATATATATATATATATGTGTGTGTGTGTGTGTGTGTGTGTGTGTGTGTGTGTGTGTAAAACGGAGATATATGTATGTATGTAAACATATGTATCTTTTTAGTCTGTAGCTTTTTGAGGAAAGAAGCTCATTTATTCTTTTTATACCTTCAGCCTCTGGCACACTGTTTATGGAGAGATGCAGTGAAGGGTGCCCTGGGTGGATACAAACACACTTTTTCTGGTGCATTCACAAGTGTCATGCTGTCAGACACAGTAACCTTGGGACCACACCTTGTTCTCTTGTCCCACAGGTCACTTGCAATCAATACCTTGAACCCAGGTGGAATCCTAAGAAGGCCTGGAGTCATTTCACCCTCTCAACTCTACTAGTCTTCCGAAGGCCCACTGAGAGATGAGGTGATAAATCTTATGACCAGGGACACACTCATATGTCACTCACTCCCTTTGTCTAAGAATTTCTACCTGTCAGTTATGTCCAAATGACAAATGTGCTCAATATGAAAATGGAAACTCCTAAGGCATCTTTTACAAAACTGACTTCTCTGCACAAATAGGCTTGTGTGATATCAGCAGCAAATGAAATTTCTACAGTAAAACTTGAAGGTAAAGTGGGCAGAGAAGAGGAAGCTGCTTTGGAGTATTTTCCAGAATAGACTAATTAAAGGTATTGTTCACGTCATCTGTTGCTATGTAGCACATTACTCCAAATGCAATAGCTTTATCTGGCTCACATTTTGTGAGTCAGGGGTTTAGCAGAGGCTGGACTGTTGACTTGAGCTCTGAACCGTGTAGCCAGCTGAGGAAGAAGGATTCACATCCAATATCTTTGCTTACTGCTCTGAGGCCTGGACAGGACACCTGGCAGATGGTTCTTGCAGATGGTTGGGAGCCTAGCTATGGCTGCCGGCCAGAGAGCTGACACTTGGTCTCTCCGTGTTGCTTGATCTTCTCCCAGCAGGTGGCCAGGTTCCAGAGAAAGCATCTCAACAGTGAGTGTACCAAAAGGCATAGGCACATGCTGCAAGGCTTCTTATAACTAATCTCAGAAGACCCAGTATGTCATTTCTGCTTCATTCTTTGGGCCAAGCAAAGCAAGTCAGTAGGTGAGCAGAATTAGACTCCATCTCTCAAGAGCAAAAATAACAAAGAATGACCATTTTAAGCTACTACAGAATGAAAGTATTAGGTGCTCAATCACACCTGACTCTTTTTATGACCCCATGGACTGTAGCCCTCCAGGATCCTCTGTCCCTGGAATTCTCGAGGCAAAGACACTGGAGTGGGTAGCCATTCCCTTCTCCAGGAGATCTTCCCAACCCAGGGATAGAAGCCAGGTATCCCACATTGCAGGCAGATTCTTTGCTGTCTGAGCCATCAGAGAAGTCTGTTGAGAAGTATTACACATAAAGGAGGGACACCCCGCTCCCCGTTTCAGCTAGTCCTTCCTTCACTTCATCTTTATGTAAACATAGTACAGAATGGACATGATAATAAGCTAAAAGCCAGCCTTCTGTATGTCCAGAGTCAACTAACTGTTAACACCTTGAGCAAGTCAATTAACCTCTCTTTGCATGTCAGAAAGATGAGATTTCCCAGGTTTCAGTCAAGTCATGGGTCACATGCTTGTAGAGCAGGCAAGCCAAACCCAGCCCACAAGTTCGCTCAGTGTGAACACTGTTAACACACATATACATGCATTTATACCCAGCCATATAGGTACATGGCAACCCACTGTAATATTCTTAGCCAGAAAATTCCCATGGACAGAAGAGCCTGGAAGGCTGTAGTCCATAGGGTCACAAAGATTTAGACACAATTGAAGTGACTTAGGACACATACAGCTACATATGTTCACATATACACATACACATATGAAGGCAATATTTGCTTAATTGCCACATTTAAAAACTAAATGATGTCTTTTAAAATTCAGAAAATCTAGCAAGACTGTATATGCTTTCTAGCATGGCAAAAACTACCTGGCATCGATGGTCACCTTCAGTCTTTGGAGGGGCATAGGCTATCACTCTTGTGTTCCTACATCACTCATGCATGTCTCAGGCCAGAGTAAGATAGATATTAGAGTTTGCTCTTAACCACATGGTATATGGTTAAAAGCACACAGATGCTGGCTTTGATGCCATGTATTCAAATCCTAGCTTTGACATTTATAAGCTACATGACTTTAGGGAAATTATTTAAGTTTTTCTTGTCTTACTTTCATCATCTGCCTAATAAAAATAAAAATAGTGACCTTCCTAACAAGGCTTTCTGAGGATTAAGTGAATTTACACACATTAATACATAATTAATATAATATGATAATTATATATGTAGAACAGCACTTAGGATATATTATTATCACTTGCACAGTATTATAACATAGTAAGAATCAGATGAAAAGATTAATGTAAAATTACTTTGAAAATGTATAGGCATCATACACAAGTACTACTGCTACTGCTAAGTCTCTTTAGTCGTGTCCAACTCTGTGTGACCCAATAGACAGCAGCCCACCAGGCTCCCCTGTCCCTGGGATTTTCCAGGCAAGAACATTAGAGTAGATTGCCATTTCCTTCTCCAATGCATAAAAGTGAAAAGTGAAAGTGAAGTGTCTCAGTCATATCCGACTCTTAGCAACCCCATGGACTGCAACCTACCAGGCTCCTCCATCCATGGGATTTTCCAGGCAAGAGTACTGGAGTGGTATGCCATTGCCTTCTCCGTCACAAGTACTAGATTATACATATATATATATATTACATGTAGTACAAAAGACTTCTGATAGATGATTTTCTAGCATTCTCTAGAATACATCCACTATAAGAAACTTACCTCCATTTGTGATAATCTTACAATTCATTTCATAGTTAATAATTTTATTTTTAGAAAGTTCTTTCTTAAATTAAGCCTACACAAAAATTGCTATAACATATCTCCACATAACTAAGTTTTGTCACTCCTGTGAACTGCTGTAAGGCTTATTTCCTGTACCTTGATTTCAGCACTGACTTCTTATTTTCTTTTATTTTTGTTCAGTCACTAAGTCATGTCCGAGGCTTTGCCACTCCATAAGCTGTGGCATGCCTGGTTCCTCTGTTCTCCACTATCTCCTGAAGTTTTCTCAAATGCATGTTCATTGAATCAGTGATGCTATCCAACCATGTCATCCTTGCCATCCCCTTCTACTTTTGTCTTCAATTTTTTTTCAGCATCTGAGTTTTTTCCCAAAGAGCTAGCTTTTCACATCAGGTGCCCAAAGTATTAGAGCTTCAACTTCGGCATCAGTCCTTCCAATGAATATTCTGGGTTGATTTCCTTTAGGGTTGACTGGTTTGCTCTCCCTGCAGTCCAAGGAACTCTCAAGATTCTTCTCCAGCACCACAAATTGAAAGCATTAATTTTTCAGTGCTCAGTCTTCTTTATGGTCCAAATCTCACATCCGTGTGTGACTACTGGAAAAACCATAGCTTTGACTATATGGACTTTTGTCAATGGCAAAGTGATGTCTTTGCTTTTTAATATGCTGTTGAGGTTTATCATCCCTTTCCTTCCATGGACCAAGTGTTTTTTTTTTTTTTTTAATTTCATGGCTGCAGTCACTGCCTGCAGTGATATTGGAGCCCAAGAAAGTTAAATTTGTCTTTTTTTTAATTTTAATTTTTACTTTATTTTGCTTTGCAATACTGTATTGGTTTTGCCATACTTTGACATCAATCAGCCACAAGTGTACATGAGTTCCCAATCCTGAACCCCCCTCACACTACTTCGACTTTTTTCCCTTCTGTTTGTAGAATGATCTCTGTTCGTTTCCAAGGCAAACCATTCAATATCACAGTAATCCAAGTCTATGCCCCAACCAGTAATGCTGAAGAAGCTGAAGTTGAACGGTTCTATGAAGACCTACAAGACCTTTTAGAACTAACACCCAAAAAAGATGTCCTTTTCATTCAAGGGGACTGGAATGCAAAAGTAGGAAGTCAAGAAACACCTGGAGTCACAGGCAAATTTGGCCTTGGGATGTGGAATAAAGCAAGGCAAAGACTAATAGAGTTTTGCCAAGAAAATGCACTGGTCATAGCAAACACCCTCTTCCAACAACACAAGAGAAGACTCTACACATGGACATCACCAGATGGCCAACACTGAAATCAGATTGATTATATTCTTTGCAGCCAAAGATGGAGAAGCTCTATACAGTCAACAAAAACAAGACCAGGAGCTGACTGAGGCTCAGATCATGAACTCCTTATTACCAAATTCAGACTCAAATTGAAGAAAGTAGGGAAAACCACTAGACCATTCAGGTATGACCTAAATCAAATCCTTTATGATTATACAGTGGAAGTGAGAAATAGATTTAAGGGCCTAGATCTGATAGATAGAGTGACTGATGAACTATGGAATGAGGTTCGTGACATTGTACAGAAAACAGGGCTCAAGACAATCTCCATGGAAAAGAAATGCAAAAAAGCAAAATGGCTGTCTGGGGAGGACTTACAAATAGCTGTGAAAAGAAGAGAGGCAAAAAACAAAGGAGAAAAGGAAAGATATAACCATCTGAATGCAGAGTTCCAAAGAATAGCAAGAAGAGATAAGAAAGCCTTCTTCAGTGATCAATGCAAATAAATAGAGGAAAACAACAGAATGGGAAAGACTGATATCTCTTCAAGAAAATTAGAGATACCAAGGGAACATTTCATGCAAAGATGGGCTCGATAAAGGACAGAAATGGTCTGGACCTAACAGAAGTAGAAGATATTAAGAAGAGGTGGCAAGAATACACAGAAGAACTGTACAAAAAAGATCTTCATGACCCAGATAATCACAATGATGTGATCACTCACCTAGAGCCAGCCATCCTGGAATGTGAAGTCAAGTGGGTCTTAGAAAGCATCATTACAAACAAAGCTAGTGGAGGTGATGGAATTCCAGTGGAGCTGTTTCAAATCCTGAAAGATGATGCTGTGAAAGTGCTGCACTCAATATGCCAGCAAATTTGGACAACTCAGCAGTGGCCACAGGACTGGAAAAGGTCATTTTTCACTCCAATTCCAAAGAAAGGCAATGCAAAAGAATGTTCAAACTACTGGACAATTGCACTCATCTCACATGCTAGTAAAGTAATGCTTAAAATTCTCCAAGACAGGCTTCAGCAATATGTGAACCATGAGCTTCCAGATGTTCAAGCTGGTTTTAGAAAAGGCAGAGGAACCAGAGATCAAATTGCCAACATCCGCTGGATCATGGAAAAAGCAAGAGAGTTCCAGAAAAACATCTATTTCTGCTTTATTGACTATGCCAAAGCCTTTGACTATGTGGATCACAATAAACTGTGGAAAATTCTGAAAGAGACGGGAATACCAGACCACCTGACCTGCTTCTTGAGAAATCTGTATGCAGGTCAGGAAGCAACAGTTAGAACTGGACATGGAACAACAGACTGGTTTCAAATAGGAAAAGGAGATGTCAAGGCTGCATATTGTCACCCTGCTTATTTAACTTATATGCAGAATATATCATGAGAAACGCTGGACTGGAAGAAACACAAGCTGGAATCAAGATTGCCGGGAAAAATATCAATAACCTCAGATATGCAGATGACACCACCCTTATGGCAGAAAGTGAAGAGGAACTAAAAAGCCTCTTGATGAAAGTGAAAGTAAACAGTGAAAAAGTTGGCTTAAAACTCAACATTCAGTAAACGAAGATCATGGCATCCGGTCCCATCACTTCAGGGGAAATAGATGGGGAAACAGTAGAAACAGTGTCAGACTTTATTTTGGGGGGCTCCAAAATCACTGCAGATGGTGACTGCAGCCATGAAATTAAAAGACGCTTACTCCTTGAAAGAAAAGTTATGACCAACCTAGATAGTCTATTCAAAAGCAGAGACATTACTTTGCCAACTAAGGTCCGCCTAGTCAAGGCTATGGTTTTTCCTGTGGTCATGTATGGATGTGAGAGTTGGACTGTGAAGAAGGTTGAGCACCAAAAAATTGATGTTTTTGAACTGTGGTGTTGGAGAAGACTCTTGAGGGTCCCTTGGACTGCAAGGAGATCCAACCCGTCCATTCTGAAAGAGATCAGCCCTGGGATTTCTTTGGAAGGAATGATGCTAAAGTTGAAACTCCAGTACTTTGGCCACCTCATGCAAAGAGTTGACTCATTGGAAAAGACTGTGATGCTGAGAGGGATTGGGGGCAGGAGGAGAAGGGGACGACCGAGGATGAGATGGCTGGATGGCATCACTGACTCGATGGATGTGAGTGTGAGTGAACTCCGGGAGATGGTGATGGACAGGGAGGCCTGGTGTGCTGCGATTCATGGGGTCGCAAAGAGTCAGACACGACTGAGCGACTGAACTGAACTGAACTGAAGAAGAGCGGAAGAGAGTTGTTGAAGAATGCTAAACCTTTGCTTAGTTACAAAATAGTAATGACTGAAACAGGTAAGTCAAGAGATAACACTATTAGCATATTATTTAGGATTGTGTATATAAGGGCCAGAAGAACAACTGAAAGAGTTGAAAAAAGCTGCCTTTGGGGATCATGATTGGAGGGCAAAGAGATAAGGATGAGAGATAAACCCTTTAGAAGTACATTGACTTTTTAACTTTATGTACATTTTACACAATAGCCAAATGATAGAAATGGCCCCAAGAGCCTACTGATGGATGAATGGATAAGCAAAATGTGGTATATACATACACTGAAACATTATCCAACCTTTAAAAGAAATTATTTTCTTTGGCCATGGAGCATGCAGGATTTTATCCTGCTGAGGGATTGAACCCGTGCCCCCTGCCGGTGCCCCCTGGAGTAGAAGTGTGCAGTCCTAATCACTGAACCACCAGGGAATTCCTTTTAAAAGAAAAAAAAATTCTGACACATGTTACAACATGAATAAATTATCAGGGCATTATGCTAAGTGAAATAAGCCAGTCACAAAAAGGCAAATACTACATGGTTCCACTTATAAGAGCTACATAGAGTAACTCATAGTAAATTCATAGGAATAGAAAGTAGAAGGTGGTTTCCAGAAGGAAGAATGGGCAATTATTGGTTAATGTGTACAGAGTTTCCGTTTTGCAAAATGAAAAGAGTTCTGGAGATTGGTTGCCCAACGTGTACTTAATGTTAACAAACTGTATACTTTAAAACAGTTAAGATGGTAAGGTTATCTGTAATTTACCACAATAATATTTTTTTTAATTGTGCTGTTCTTAGTTGCTCAGTTGCAGCCAACTCTTTGCAACCCAGTGGACTGTAGCCCATCAGGCTCCTCTGTTCATAGGACTCCCCAAGCAAGAATGCTGGAGTGAGTTGCTGTCCCCTCTTCCAGAGGATCTTCTCAACTCAGGGACTGAACCCAGGTCTCCCTCATTGCAGGCAGATTCTTTACCATCTGAGCCATCAAGGAAGCCCAAGAATACTGGAGTTGGTAGCCTATCCCTTCTCCAAGGGATCTTTCTGTCCCAGGAATCAAACCAGGGTTTCCTGCACTGCAGGCAGATTTTTTATCAGCTGAGCTACCAGAGAAGCTCTTTTAAAAATTAAACAACAACAAACACAATATAACCTGGTGATGGAGTCATAACCAGGTGATATACAAATCCCAATCAATATGGCACGAGAAATGGAATAATCAAAATGGACACAAACAGTTAAAAGTGAAAAACTTAGCAGCTAGCTATGTGCCACTCCATGATATTAAAACCCAAGGTTTGATCTTTTTATCTATTTTACTGTCTCATACTATGAGTATATAACATAACTTTGCAGGAATTGAGCCTATAGTACAAGTTAGGAGATCCAAGCATGATGTAACAGAAAGAGCACTGAAACCACTCCCCCTCCTTTTTTTGCACCCTGCTTAAAAAAAAATAAAAAAAAAGAATGTTTAAAAGAGATCATAATTATGAAAGTATACTGTCATTTCTATTATACTCTGTAAAATAAGGACTTCTAGCAAAATTATACTTTTCCATGACTAAGACAGTATCTAGTTATGATTTAGAGTCTTTCTTAGGGCTCCTACAATCACCCCATTTCCAAAGTGAACACATTATCTTCAAAGGTTCCTCTTACTGCAATTTATTTACTGCAACAAGGTAGGAATTGTGTTGCAAAGGAGAAATCAAAAGTACTTCATCAACAGTTGAAGGTGTCAGCTAAAGTCACCCTGAGCACAAAGAGATAGAGACTGTCTTTGACTTTTCAACAACACCTGGTCACTCTGGGTGGACAGTCTACTTGACATCTGTACTTTCAGAAACTTTTTATAAGTATAACTGATATCAGAGGCCTAAACCCTCTAAAGAATAATTTAAGATATTCCTTGGGCTAACTTACATACTCAAAAACTCAAAACCTTGGAAACTAGAAATATGACCACTGATAAACTCCTTGACATTAGTCTTGGCTATGGTTTTTTGGACTTGACACCAAAAAGGAAGCAAAAATAAACAAGGAGGATGACATAAAACTATAAAGTTCTGCACAACAAAGGAACCCACTAATGAAACAAAAAGACAACCAGCAGAATAGGACAAAACATTTGCAAATCATATATCTGGTCCGTGGATAATATCCAAAATACATAGAGAATTCATACAACTCAATAGTAAAAATATCTGATTAAAAAATAAACAGAGGATCTGAATAAATAAATAATTTTTCCAAAGAAGATACACAGATAAACAACTGGTACCTGAGAGGATGTTCAACATCATTACTCATCAGGGAAATGTAAACCAAAACTACACAGAGACATCACTTCATACCTATTAGAATGGATTTTATCAAAAAGAAAGAAATAAGTGTTGGTGAGGATGTGGGAAAAAATGAACTCTTGTGCACTGTTGATAAGAATGCAACCATTATGGAAAACATTATGAACGTTCCTCAAAAAATTAAGAATAGAACTATTATATGACCAAGCAGTTCCCCTTCTGAGCATTTATTTCAGTAAAGCAAAAACACCAACTTGAAAATATATATGCATAATCATGTTCATTGCAACATTATTTACAATAACTATGATATAGAAACAACTTAAGTGTCTATTAACCGATGAGTGTATAAAGAAAATTTGGTATAGATAGATTTAGATATATATTATGGAATATTATTAAGCCATATAAATGTGGAAATTGTCATTTGTGACAACATGGATGGACCTTGAGGGAATATGCTTAGTGAAAAAAATCAGTCCAAGAAAGACATTTGTCCATATGATCTCACATATATGTGGAATCCAAAATAAAGAAGCAAAGCTCATAGATACAAACAACAGATTGTTAGTTGCCACTGACAGGAGTAGAGAGTGCGGCACATGGATGAAGGGAGTCAAAAGATGCAAACTTTCAGTTACAAAATAAATGTCATGGGGACACATTGTACAGGATGGTGATTATAGTTAATAATACTGTATTACGTATTTGAAAGTTAAGCAGAGTAGATGTTAAAAATTCTCACCACAAGAAAAAAATCCTGTGGCTGCATATGGAGGTGGATATATGCTAGATCTGTTGTGCTAATCATTTTGCAATGTATACAAATGTTGAATCATTACATTGTACACTGGAAACTAACATAATGTTGTATGTCAATTATACCTCAATTTTTTTAAAAAAAGAAAACCTCCAAAAAGAGAATGACCACTGAGATGTTTCCAGCCTGCTCCAGCTTGTTCAGATGTGATGCAATCCCCTTACTTTCCAAATTACTCGACAAAGTTGGAATCAACCCTTAGGATTTTCCCCAATAAGTTCTCAAGGATGTCAACAACTGAATTTACTCTCTAACGAAATAAAACCTAAAAAGTAAACAAACAACAAGAAGGTAGGGATTAAATCTTGAGCCCTCTAATGCATAAATCAGAAAAATAATAGTCCCTAGAACAGTTAGTTTCAGCGGGATACAGCACTGTAAGGCATGCATAGGCTGAAGTAGTTTGTAAAGAGAGGTCATCAAAATAGGGAGGTGAGGCCTACAGAGACAGACCTTTGAAATTCATGCTTCCAACTAAGGACAGCCTCAAGTGCAGATGTGGCTTTCAATTTCTGTAACCTCCTTTCAGAATTATAAATTGGAAAGATCACAGCCCTGGGAAGTCCAAATCTTGGATTTAATGGTTCTTGCATATTAACTAGCTGGATGGACCCAATGCAGCCTTTATGTGTGTGTGTGAGAACCTCAGCAGCTGCATCTGTAAAATAAAATCTGTGCTTAATTTTCTCCCATTCAGAAGGCTGTCTTTTTACCTTGCTTATAGTTTCCTTTGTTGTGCAGAAGCTTTTAATTTTAATTAGATCCCATTTGTTTATTTTTGCTTTTATTTCCAGTATTCTGGGAGGTGGATCATAGAGGATCCTGCTGTGATTTATGTCAGAGAGTGTTTTGCCTATGTGCTCCTCTAGGAGTTTTATAGTTTCTGGTCTTACGTTTAGATCTTTAATCCATTTTGGGTTTATTTTTGTGTGTGGCATTAGAAAGTGTTCTAGTTTCATTCTTTTACAAGTGGTTGACCAGTTTTCCCAGCACCACTTGTTAAAGAGATTGTCTTTACTCCATTGTATATTCTTGCTGCCTTTTTCGAAGATAAGGTGTCTACTGGTATTGGATTTATCTCTGGGCTTTCTATTTTGTTCCATTGATCTATATTTCTGTCTTTGTGCCAGTACCATACTGTCTTGATGACTGTGGCTTTGTAGTAGAGCCTGAAGTCAGGCAAGATGATTCCTCCAGTTCCATTCTTCTTTCTCAAGATTGCTTTGGCTATTTGAGGTTTTTTGTATTTCCATACAAATCTTGAAATTATTTGTTCTAGTTCTATGAAAAATACCGCTGGTAGTTGATAGGGATTGCATTGAATCTGTAGATTGCTTTGGGTAGTATACTCATTTTCACTATATTGATTCTTCTGATCCATGAACATGGTATATTTCTCCATCTATTAGTGTCCTCTTTGATTTCTTTCATCAGTGTTTTATAGTTTTCTAAATATAGGTCTTTAGTTTCTTTAGGTAGATATATTCCTAAGTATTTTATTCTTTTCGTTGCAATGGTGAATGGAATTGTTTCCTTAATTTCTTTTTCTACTTTCTCATTATTAGTGTAGAGAAAATAATAGCAAATGAAGCAACTGACAAACAACTAATCTCAAAAATATACAATCAACTCCTGCAGCTCAATTCCAGAAAAATAAACGACCCAATCAAAAAATGGGCCAAAGAACTAAATAGACATTTCTCCAAAGAAGACATACGGATGGCTAACAAACACATGAAAAGATGCTCAACATCATTCATTATCAGAGAAATACAAATCAAAACCACAATGAGGTGCCATTTCACACCAGTCAAAATGGCTGCGATCCAAAAGTCTACAAGCAATAAATGCTGGATAGGGTGTGGAGAAAAGGGAACCCTCTTACACTGTTGGTGGGAATGCAAACTAGTACAGCCACTATGGAGAACAGTGTGGAGATTCCTTTAAAAACTGCAAATAGAACTGCCATATCACCCAGCAATCCCACTGCTGGGCATACACACCGAGGAAACCAGAATTGAAAGAGACACATGTACCCCAATGTTCATCGCAGCACTGTTTATAATAGCCAGGACATGGAAACAACCTAGATGTCCATCAGCAGATGAATGGATAAGAAAGCTGTGGTACATATACACAATGGAGTATTACTCAGTCATTAAAAAGAATACATTTGAATCAGTTCTAATGAAATGGATGAAACTGGAGCTGATTATGCAGAGTGAAGTAAGCCAGAAAGAAAAACACCAATACAGTATACTAACACATATATATGGAATTTAGAAAGATGGTAATGATAACCCTGTATGTGAGACAGCAAAAGAGACACAGATGTATAGAACGGACTTTTGGACTCTGAGGGAGACAGAGAGTGTGGGATGATTTGGGAGAATGGCACTGAAACATGTATACTATCATGTAAGAAACGAATCGCCAGTTTAGGTTCAATACAGGATACAGGATGCTTGGGGCTGGTGCACGGGGATGATCCAGAGAGATGATATGGGGTGGGAGGTGGGAGGGGGGTTCAGGATTGGGAACTCATGTACACCTGTGGCAGATTCATGTCAATGTATGGCAAAACCAATACAGTATTTTAAAGTAAAATAAAGTAAAATTAAAATTAAAAAAAAAATCTGTGCTTAAGGTTGTCTCTCAGTACCCTTTTAGCTCTAATGTTCTTTGACTCAATAAGTCTATTCCCCTGAAGAGTCTAAGAGTTTTATTACTAGGTAAACTTGGTGACAACTTCTTAGCCACTTCTCAATAAAGGGAAGAACAGGAGTGGGAGGTGAGGCCAATTGGTTCAGAAAGTATTCTGTCAGTATTTTAGGGCATGGGAGAGACTGTCATCGATATCATGAATATTGTTTGGTGACTATATACACACTTTTGGGATTGAGATGACTAACAGACTGACATCCAGTTAAAGGGAAAGGAGAAAAGACAATCTACCCACAACCATTAGGGCATTGGGAAGAAGGAGGGATTGGAGAAGCTAACAGACTTCAAGGCTTATGAAGATGAAGAATATTCAAAAGAGCCAAGTCATTCATTCATTTTTTCATTCGTTCTTCCAACAGATATTTATTTGGCCCTTCCATGTGAAAATAATTTAAAACAAGGCAAAAAATGTTTCTATTAAATTGGCTTTATAATTTAAAATACAGTTTTATTTTACAAGTTTCATCCAATACAACTCTATGGAATATAAATTCCTGCTTAAGACAACAACAAAGCTCAGAGAGGTTGAGTTTAACAAATATCACAGAGCTAATTCACTGAAAAATCAGAATCAAATTTAAGTTCTCTCATTCCTGCTTTTATGTTCCTCCTGTACATCACAAATATGACCATCTGCTCCTGCAATTTCCTATCTCTGCCCTAACAGGTGGATGGTCTTGGGCCCCAATGTGCCAATACCATTCTTGGGGATGAGGATGGGCCACCCCATCATATGCCTCAATGGCATATTTATTACTTTGCATTAAAGTTATTTAAGAAACAGCCAACACAAGAGAGACACTCCGACCCTCCTCTCTGTCTCCCTGAAAGCAGAAAATAAATCTCCGCTGTGAAAGGTATATTTCTTGAATCTGGATTTAAAAAGAAACCTTTATATATCAGAATAGGAAATTCAAGTTGAGACACCTGTATGAACAAAACACAATACTTTTTAGATTTACCATCTCATGCCCAGTGTTTCTCGTGATATACACTGCATATAACTTAAATAAGCAGGGTGACAATATACAGCCTTTATGTACTCTTTTCCTGATTTGGAACCAGTCTGTGGTTCCATGTCCAGTTCTAACTGTTGCTTTCCTGACCTGCATACAGATTTCTCAAGAGGCAGGTCAGGTGGTCTGGTATTCCCATCTCTTTCATAATTTTCCACAGTTTATTGTGATCCACACAGTCAAAAGCTTTGGCATAGTCAATAAAGCAGAAACAGATGTTTTTCTGTAACTCTCTTGCTTTTTCAATTATCCAGTAGATGTTGGCAATTTGATCTCTGGTTCCTCTGCCTTTTCTAAATCTAGCTTGAACATCTGGAAGTTCTCAGTTCACATATTGTTGAAGACTGGTTTGGAGAATTTTGAGCATTGCTCTGTTAACATGTGAGATGAGTGCAGTTGTGCAATAGTTTGAGCATTCTTTGGCATTGTCTTTCTTAGGGATTGGAATGAAAACTGACCTTTTCCAGTCCTGTGCCCACTGCTGAGTTTTCCAAATTTGCGGGCATATTGAGTGCAACACTTTCATAGCATCATCTTTTAGGATTTGAAATAGCTCAACTGGAATCCATCCCCTCCACTAGCTTTGTTCATAGTGATGTTTCCTAAGGCCCACTTGACTTCACATTCCAGGATGTCTGGCTCTAGGTGAGTGGTCACACCATCATGATCATCTCGGTCATGAAGATCTTTTTCGTACAGTTCTTCTGTATATTCTTGCCACCTCTTCTTAACATCTTCTGCTTCTGTTAGGTCCATGCCATTTCTGTCCTTTATCGAGCCCATCTTTGCATGAAATGTTCCCTTGGTATCTCTAATTTTCTTGAAGAGATCTCTAGTCTTTCCCATTCTATTGTTTTCCTCTATTTCTTTACATTGATCACTGAGGAAGGCTTTCTTATCTCTCCTTGCTATTCTTTGGAACTCTGCATTCAAATGGGTATATCTTTCCTTTTCTCCTTTGCTCTTGGCTTCTCTTCTTTTCACAGCTATTTGTAAGGCCTCCTGAGACAACCATTTTGCTTTTTTGCATTTCTTTTTCTTGCGGATGATCTTGCTCCCTTTCTCCTGTACACTGTCACAAGCCTCCATCCATAGTTCATCAGCACAAGCTGGAATCAAGACTGCCAGGAGAAATATCAATAACCTCAGATATGCAGATGACACCACCCTTATGACAGAAAGTGAAGAGGAACTAAAGAGCCTCTTGATGAAAGTGAAAGAGGAGAGTGAAAAAGTTGGCTTAAAGCTCAACATTCAGAAATCTAAGATCATGCCATCCAGTCCCATCATTTCATGGCAAATAGATTGGGAACCAGTGGAAACAGTGGCTGACTTTATTTTTCTGGGCTCCAAAATCCCTGCAGATGGTGATATCAGCCATGAAATTAAAAGACATTTACTCCTTGGAAGAAAAGTTATGACTAACCTAGACAGCATATTAAAAAGCAGAGACATTACTTTGCCAACAAAGGTCCATCTAGAAAAGGCTATGGTTTTTCCAGTGACCATGTATGGTTGTGAGAGTTGAACTATAAAGAAAGCTGAGCACCAAACGATTGATGCTTTTGAGCTCTGGTGTTGGAGAAGACTCTTGAGAGTCCCTTGGACTGCAAGAGATCCAACCAATCCATCCTAAAGGAAATCAGTTCTGAATGTTCATTAAAAGGACTGATGTTGAACCTGAAACTCCAATACTTTGGCCACCTGATGGAAAGAACTGACTCATACTAAAAAACACCTGATGCTGGGAAAGATTGAAGGCAGGAGGAAAAGGGGACAACAGAGGATGAGATGTTTGGATGGCATCACCGACTCAATGGGCATGAGTTTGAGTAAATGCCAGGGGTTAATGATGGACAGGGAGTTCTGGCGTACTGCAGTCCATGGGGCCATAAAGAGTCAGCAGAACTGAACGACTGAACTGAACTGAACTGATCTCATGCCCAAACTCTGTTTAGATGTTTCATTGATTGAATACCTCAAATCCGTTTCTTTTTCCTGTGACTCCCTCACAAATTTAATATTTATTTGTCCAAAAAGTATAAAAGCTGCCAATGTTGGACTATTTTTTAAAAAAATAAAGGATAATTTTACAATATTGTGTTGGTTTCTGCCATACTATGACATGGATCAGCCATAAATATACATGTGTCCCGTCTCTCTTGGGTTTCCCTCCCACTACACTCCCCCGTCCCACTCCTCGAGGTCATCACAGAAGGCCGGATTGGGCTCCCTGTATTATACAGCAGCTTCCCACTAGTTATCTATTTTACATATGGTAGTGTATATATGTCAACTGGACTTGGAACAACTGGCTCAAAACTGGGAAAGGAGTACAAGAAGACTATATACTGTCACCCTGTTTATTTAACTTCTTTGCAGAGTACATTATGTGAAATATCAGGTTGGATGAATCACAAGATTGGAATCAAGATTGTCAGGAAAAATATCAACAACCTCAGATATGTAGATGATGCCACTCTAACAGCAGCAAGTGAAGACGCAGTAAAGAGCCTCTTGATGAGGGTGAAAGAGGAGAAAGAAAAAGCTGGCTTGAGACTCAACATTCAAGAAACTGAGATCATGGCATCTAGTGCCATCACTTCAAGGCAAGTAGATGGGAAAAAGTGAAAGCAGGGACTGATCTTATTTTCTTAGGCTCCAAAACCAGTGCAGATGATGATTGCAACCATGAAATTAAAAGACATTTGCTCCTTGGAAGGAAAGCTATGAAAAACCTAGAAAGCATAGTGAAAAGCAGAGACCTCACTTTGCTAACCAAGGTGCATATAGTCAAAGTTATGGTTTTTCCAGTAGTCATGTATGGATGTGAGATTTGTACCATAAAGAAGACTGAGCACAGAGGAATTCATTCCTTTGTTTGTGGTGCTGGAGAAGACTCTTGAGAGTCCTTTGGACAGCAAGGAGATCAAACCAGTCACTCTTAAAGGAAATCAACCCTAAATATTCATTGAAAGGACTGATGCTAAAGCCAAAGCTCCTATACCTTGCCCAGTTGATGCAAAAAAACTGACTCATTGGAAAAGACCCTGATTCTGGGAAAACTTGAATGCAAAAGGAGAATGCGGTGGCACAGAATGACATGGTTAAATAGCATCACTGACTCAATGAATATGAATTTGAGCAAACTCTGAGAAATAATGGAGAACAGAGGAGTCTGGTGTTCTACAGTCCATGAAGTCACAAAGAGTTGGACTCAGCTTAGCGACTGAACAAGTGTATGTATGTCAAAGCAGCTATCTCAATTCTCCAGACCCTCTCCTTCCCACACTGTGTCCATAGTCTGTTCTCTATGTCTGTATCTCTATTCCTGTCCTACAAACAGGTTCATCAGTACCATTTTTCCACATTTCATGTATATGCATTAATATATGATGTATGTTTTTCTCTTTCTGACTTACTTCATTCTGTGTAACAGGCTCTAGCTTCATCCACCTCAGTTCAACTGACTCAAATTTGTTCCTCTTATGGCTGAGTAATATTCCATTGTTTATATGTACCATATCTTCTTTATCCATTCATCTGTCAACACATGCAGCAACTATGGAGAACAATATCGAAATTCCTTAAAAAACTAGGAATAAAACTACCAAATCACCCACTACTGGACATATACCCTGAGAAAACCATAATTCAAAAAGATGTGTGTACTCCAATGCTCATTGCAGCCCTATTTACAATAGCCAGAATATGGAAGCTACATAGATGGCCACTTCTTGGGTCCAATTTCTAGGAAACCATTGTGTGCAAGAAATTTTTTTTTTCTTTTTCTCCTGTTAATCTGCCTTGTGTTAATTTTATTAGTCTAGCCATATGAACTCAGGAGGATTAAAGGGGGAAGTTTCTCACTCCTTTTTTCTTCATTTGGCTACATGAGAACAAAGAACTGAAAATAAAAGTCCTAGAGAGTTTAATTTTGTCAAATAGGAAGGAGAAATGCGCATTTTCTTCCCAAGAGGTAACACATTGGTATTCCTAAACTAAAAATATGCTGAAGGTGGACTCTGAAACTGGCTTTATATTAACTTATCTGGACCTCAAGCCTCATCTGCCTAACAGGTGACAGTATCTGCCCAAATCCAGTGTAGAGTTTCTTTTCTAGTATCAAATAAAGTGGAATACATAGACATCTATTAAAAATAAGAAGTGAAGCTATAACTGTGGTGTGGTTCTTATGGTTATTAAATGTGTGGTTTGGAGAATAGATAATAGCCAGTTCTGGCTTGACTTAAGGCTTGGAGATCCAGCAAATTCAGAGAAGAGAGATTGGACACAAAGGAGCAAAGTCCATAAAAAGCTCAATGCTTAGAAAATAAGGAACAGTTGGTCTTACAGCTTGGCTGGGCAGGAGTGTTGGCACAGATGCTCAGATTAACATGCTCTGACTGGTGAATCAAGTGGGCCTCACCAGGGGCTGGACATGAGCTTCCTTCTGGTTAGAGAGAAGCAGGGGAGGTTGCGACCATCTGTTCTGCTCAGGATGTCACTATACCTCTTGCAGATTTTCTTGCAAAAGCATAGTCCAAGCCAGGTCCTTGGCAGAATCACAAAGCAAAATATCTCTGTTTCCACAACTTCTTCACTCTCCCCTTTCCCTCAAGTCATAGTGCCACTCCAGCGGCCCCAGCAGCTCACACTCCTGACCCTTGTAGCCCATAAAGCCAGTATGTGGAGACAGCACCCTGTGTGGTCCAGACATCTCTGCTTCTCACCCTCAAATTCACTGAAAGTGAACCATATCTTTCTTGTCTTCCTCTCAGCAAGTTGCCAGTTGGAAATCAGAGCAGATAAGTAGCTCACGGAAGAGCTTATAAAAGATGACAAAAGTTAAAAGCAACCCCTCTCAAGAATACTAGCATGTTAATAATAGGATCTTAAATAATTCAGTTCAGTTCAGTTCAGTTGCTCAGTCATGTATGACTCTTTGCAACCTCATGGACGGCAGCACGCCAGGCCTCCCTGTCCATCACCAACTCCCAGAGTGTACTGAAATTCATGTCCATCGAGTCAGTGATGCCATCCAACCATCTCATCCTCTGTCGTCCCCTTCTCCTCCTGCCTTCAATCTTTCCCAACATCAGGGTCTTTTCAAGTGAGTCAGTTCTTCACACCAGGTGGCCAAAGTATTGGGGAATTAAATAATGCCCCCACCCAAAAAAAAAGAAATAATGAATTCCAAATGGATTATCACCAAGAAAAACAATGGCATTACAGGGTGGATATCTTGAAGCTAAGTAGTGGAAGAATTCTATTTACTCACCATCAGAAACACTGCATTTCTTGATGCTGATAAAGTTCTCTTCAAAAAGCAGAATCGTTACATAATAACCAAAAAACAAATATGAATCACATGACAAAGCATTCAGTTCAGGTCAGTTCAGTCGCTCTGTCGTGTCCGACTCTTTGCGACCCCATGAATCGCAGCACGCTAGGCCTTCCTGTCCATCACCAACTCCCGGAGTTCACTCAGATTCACGTCCATCTAGTCAGTGATGCCATCCAGCCATCTCATCCTCCGTCATCCCCTTCTCCTCCTGCCCCCAATCCCTCCCAGCATCACAGTCTTTTCCAATGAGTCAACTCTTTGCATGAGGTGGCCAAAGTACTGGAGTTTCAGCTTTAGCATCATTCCTTCCAAAGAAATCCCAGGGCTGATCTCCTTCAGAATGGACTGGTTGCTTTGTCAATTACAAATGATGACTAGACAGAGGTTGTAACTATCTGTTATTGTCTTTTTTTAATTAAAAAGAAGCAGAATGGTCTCTGGAAACATCAAACGGGTGGTGAAATGTTACTGAAGACAAGTGGCTCTATGACTGATGTCTGTAGGGGGCTCAGCATAACACATGTAACAACTCTTGAGTGATTTTTTCATACTGGGGATGCCCAAAGCCTGGAGCCTTTAAATATCTTTCTTTTATTTTTCCTTACTCTTGTTTCAGTTGTATTTCTGATACAATTAAAATAGTGCTTTAGTTAATATCTGCATGTTTCCACTGCAATTATTAAAATATATCAAAGTTTAAAAGGCCCTTAGAGGGAATTCTCTGGTGGTCCAGTTGTTAGGACTCCAAACTTCCACTGCAGGGGGGTGGTCTCTGGGCAGGGATTCTTCAAGCCATGTAGCATGGCCAAAAACAAACAAACAAACAAAACAGCCTTTAGAGTTCATCTAGCCCTCACTGCACATGATAATAATGTGAGGAAATCTATTTTGGTACCTATGTTTGGACCTCAGCCTTGTCCAATTAAATCGAAATCTTTATAGGTATACATCCACTTTCATTTTTGTTTTAACTCCCCAGGTTATTCTGATGAGTGCTTAGAGTTTAGAACCACCGGTCTTTGTGCCAGTACAGAAATATAGACCAATGGAACAAAATAGACACCTTATCTTTGACAAAGGAGGCAAGAATATACAGTGGAGAAAAGACAATCTCTTTAACAAGTGATGTTGGGAAAACTGGTCAACCACTTGTAAAAGAATGAAACTAGAACACTTTGTAACACCACACACAAAAATAAATTCAAAATGGATTAAAGATCTAAATGTAAGACAAAAAAAACTATTAAACTCCTAAAGGAAAACATAGGCAAAACACTCTCCGACATACACCACAGCAGGATCCTCTATGACCCACCTCCCAGAATATTGGAAATAAAAGCAAAAATAAACAAATGGGACCTAATTAAACTTAAAAGCTTCTGTACCACAAAGGAAACATAAGCAAGGTGAAAAGACAGCCTTCAGAATGGGAGAAAATAATAGCAAACGAAGCAACTGACAAAGAATTAATCTCAAAAATATACAAGCAACTCCTGCAGCTCAATTCCAGAAAAATAAATGACCCAATCAAAAAGTGGGCCAAAGAACTAAATAGACATTTCTCCAAAGAAGACATACAGATGGCTAACAAACACATGAAAAGATGCTCAACATCACTCATTATCAGTTCAGTTCAGTTCAGTTGCTCAGTCGTGTCCGACTCTTTACGATCCCATGAATCACAGCATGCCAGGCCTCCCTGTGCATCACCAACTCCCGGAGTTCACTCAGACTCACGTGCACCGAGTCAGTGATGCCATCCAGCCATCTCATCCTCAGTCATCCCCTTTTCCTCCTGCCCCTAATCCCTTCCAGCATCAGAGTCTTTTCCAATGAGTCAACTCTTCGCATGAGGTGGCCAAAGTACTGGAGATTCAGCTTTAGCATCATTCTTTCCAAAGAACACCCAAGGCTTATCTCTTTTAGAATGTACTGGTTGGATCTCCTGGCAGTCCAAGGGACTCTCAAGAGTCTTCTCCAACACCACAGTTCAAAAGCATCAATTCTTCAGCGCTCAGCTTTCTTCACAGTCCAACTTTCACATCCATACATGACCACTGGAAAAACCATAGCCTTGACTAGATGGACCTTTGTTGGCAAAGTAATGTCTCTGCTTTTCAACATGCTATCTAGGTTGATCATAACTTTTCTTCCAAGGAGTAAGCGTCTTTTAATTTCATGGCTGCAGTCACCATCTGCAGTGATTTTGGAGCCCAAAAAAGTAAAGTCTGACACTGTTTCCCCATCTATTTCCCTAAGTGATGGGACCAGATGCCATAATCGTTGTTTTCTGAATATTGAGCATTATCAGAGAAATGCAAATCAAAACCACAATGAGGTACCATTTCACACCAGTCAAAATGGCTTTAATCCAAAAGTCTACAAGCAATAAATGCTGGATAGGGTGTTGAGAAAAGGGAACCCTCTTACACTGTTGGTGGGAATGCAAACTAGTACAGCCACTATGAAGAACAGTGTGGAGACTTTTTTAAAAACTGGAAGTAGAACTGACATATGACCCAGCAATCCTACTGCTGGGCATACACACTGAGGAAACCAGAATTGAAAGAGACATGTGTACCCCAATGTTCATCGCAGCACTGTTTATAATAGCCAAGACATGGAAGCAACCTAGATGTCCATCAGCAGATGAATGGATAAGAAAGCTGTGGTATATATCAATGGCATATTCAGTTCAGTTCAGTTCAGTCGCTCAGTCATGTCTGACTCTTTGCGACCCCATGAATTGCAGCATGCCAGGCCTCCCTGTCCATCACCAACTCCCGGAGTTCACTCAGCCTCACGTCCATCATGTCAGTGATGCCATCCAGCCATCTCATCCTCTGTCATCCCCTTCTCCTCCTGCCCCCAATCCCTCCCAGCATCAGAGTCTTTTCCAGTGAGTCAATTCTTCGCATGAGTTGGCCAAAGTAATATTCAGTTCAGTTCCGTTCAGTCGCTCAGTCGTGTCTGACTCTTTGCGACCCCATGAATTGCAACATGCCAGGCCTCCCTGTCCATCACCAACTCCCGGAGTTCACTCAGACTCGCGTCCATAGAGTCAGTGATACCATCCAGTCATCTCATCCTCTGTCGTCCCCTTTTTCTTCTGCCCCCAATCCCTCCCAGCATCAAAGTCTTTTCCAATGAGTCAACTCTTTGCATGAGGTGGCCAAAGTACTGGAGTTTCAGCTTTAGCATCATTCCTTCAGCCCTTAAAAAGAATACATTTGAATCAGTTCTAATGAGGTGGATGAACCTGGAGCCTATTATACAGAGTGAAGTAAGCCAGAAAGAAAAACACCAATGCAGTATACTAATGCATATATATGGAATTTAGAAAGATGGTAATGATAACCCTTTATGCAAGACAGCAAAAGAGACACAGATGTATAGATCAGTCTTTTGGGCTCTGTGGGAGAGGGCAAGGAGGGGATCATTTGGGAGAATGGAACTGAAACATGTATATTATCATTTGTGAAACAAATCACCAGTTCAAGTTCGATGCATGATACAGGGTGCTTGGGGCTGGTGCACTGGAATGACCCAGAGGGATGGGGTGGGGGGGCGGGGAGGTGGGAGGGGGGTTCAAGATGGGGAACACATGTACCCCCATGGCAGATTCATGTCAATGTATGGCAAAACCAATACAGTATTGTAAAGTAATTAGCCTCCAATTAAAATAAATGTAATAAAATAAAAGAACCACCGGTCTTTTTCAAATTCTCATTTTGAGTGTGTGGGAACTTAAGTTCAAACATAGGAAGTGACTGGTCTCAAATTCAAATCTCCATACTTGTAATCTGAAGCCTTTTTTAAAAAATATAATATGTCATCTTACCAAACACAGCTTTCATCCTTAAATAAAAATCCTTTGTTCTTTAAGAAGTATAAATTACTCTCTCTCTCCTAGCCCTGGACTTATTTATCAAAACAAAAATGAGTCATTACTCTCTGAAACAAGACCCAAATACACGACAGACAGTGCATTACTCCATCAGAACAAGTCATTACTCCATCATGCCTTCTGATAGGAATCCAGTCCTCCCCTTAACAGCAGTCAGCTGCTTAGCACTGGAGAGGAAATAGTGAGGGATTCCAGAATGAGTCATGCCATCACTGAGTTAGGAAAAAGAGTGTTAGTTTTCACTGCAAGCTGTTCTGACACACACTGGCCATTATTTTCCTATAACTTGACATAAAAGATGCATCTTCTTTGCTCTTAGAAAGTAATGATTTCTACAACTCAACATCCAGGTAATAGGTAGATTACTCAGGTTTGTATCTCCTGAAAAGCCACTCTGAGTCCTCTCTCAACAGGCATTTCATCATCATTAAACACTTTATCTTTTAAAATATTGGTAGAAGAAAGCAGAATTCAACTCATATCATTTGCAACTAAGTAAAATTAATAAGAAAAAAGTATGACTTAATGATGACCATGTCTAGGCTATGGGCTTGAGATCTGAGACAAAGTGAAGGAGACTATGACCAAAAGTCTAGGCAAGATGAGTGATGAAATGATGGACAATGGTCTGAGGACACAGGCTAAACTCGGGCCAATTATTCCAAGGCAAAGGGGAACAGGTATAATAGGCAGAAAGCTGAAGGACTGAGAGGATCAGGAAAAGGTTAAATTCCTAGAAAAGAGACCCACATTATAAAGCAATGCAGTTTAAGTTACCAGTACAATGACAATTCTATGAAAAAAAAATTTTAAGGGTGGAGTAGAAGGCATTGTAAAATGTGATTCAGTACCAAGAACTTCTGATTTTTTTCACTAACAAGTTTTGTGACTTTTTACAAGATATTTCACATTTCCAGGCTACAGTAATATGATAACAAGTGTGGTCTAGATCAGTCAACATACATTTACTGAATATCTTATTTGAGTCAGGCACTGTGTTAGACATAGTACATTCACTGATGAGAAAGAGATTCTTCCCTGTTCTCCTAGAACTTAGGTCCAGGATATTTGATTTTTAAATATTTTGACGTGACCCACTGTAAGAAATGTATAAATAAATAAATAAAGCACAACGTGTGTATGTGTGTATGAGTAAAATTTTTTTTCACAAAGCAATATCTAATCTTGTTATGTGAAGAGCATTAGACTATTTTGATTCAATTTTATTGTAATTTTTTAATGCTGCTAAATTTATTCCATGTCTAACTAAAAGGTCATGACCAGTGGTTTCTTCTTTGCAGCCTTTTAATTCAATGATTCTATCACTAAGATTTCTTTCATTTCTCAAGCTTCTCCAAGAAAGTGATCATTTATTTAATCCATGTTTAATGTTTGGCCCTTTGTAATAAGGTGGACAAACAAACTAAACTTCCAAATCTAGAAAAATCCACATATGGAGTAATTTTGGCCACAGAACACAATATTACTTCTAACACATCCTGCCCACTAACTTCCATGAAATTCCTGATGCTGAATAGCTTTGAAATGTCCTTGCCCTTTCCCCCAAACTTTATGCTCTTTTATGTCATTAGACAAATTTCACTTTTCATAATACCTAAACTTCACAGAAAAAACCACTGCCCATAATAGAAGGTATATTCAAGAATTATAATCAGTTCAGTTCGGTTCAATTGCTCAGTCATGTCCGACTCATTGTGACCCCATGGACTGCAGCACACCAGGCCTCCCTGACCGTCACCAACTCCCAGAGTCTACCCAAACTCATGTCCATTGAGTCAGTGATGCCATCTAACCATATTGTCCTCTATCATCCCCTTCTATTGCCACCTTCAATCTTTCCCAGCATCAGGGTCTTCCCAAACCAGTCAGTTCTTCTCATCAGGTGGCCAAAGTATTGGAGTTTCAGCTTCAACATCAGTCCTTCCAATGAACATTCAGAACTGATTTCCTTTAAGATGGACTGGTTGGATCTCCTTGCAGTTCAAGGGACTCTCAAGAGTCTTCTCCAACACCACAGTTCAAAAGCATCAATTCTTTGGCACTCAGCTTTCTTCACAGTCCAACTCTCACATCCATACATGACTACTGGAAAAACCATAGCCTTGACTAGACGGATCTTTGTTGGCAAAGTAATGTCTCTGCTTTTTAACATGCTGTCTAGGTTAGTCATCTTCCTTCCAAGGAGTAAATGTCTTTTAATTTCATGGCTGTAGTCGCCATCTGCAGTCATTTTGGAGACCAAAAAAATAAAGTCTCTCACTGTTTCCACTGTTTCCCCATCTATTTGCCATGAAGTGATGGGACCAGATACCATGATCCTAGTTTTCTGAATGTTGAGCTTTAAGCCAACTTTTTAACTCTCCTCTTAGGTATTTCCAGAAAGACATCATTCCTCCCTTGTTCTTTTGCCCATGATAGGCTGGATTTATCTGAAAACACAGTGTTTTTACCAAAGGTACTCTTCTTGCAAAAAAGAAAGTTACTTTTGGAATAGATCTGTGCACTGGAATGAGAAAAATGCACTTTTTATCAACAAATCATTTTTTTCTGGTTTTATGAAGAGCAATTGGATTAAAGATGATTCTTCATTTCTGTGGTTGGTTTGTTGGTTGCCAATTTTCCAAGAAAAGAAGGAAATTTCTAAAGATAGAGATTGCAAGAAAGTTCTTCAAATATATGTTATTAAGAATGCAGCCTGCTCAAGTCTAAGAGAATGTAACTCTTGCCTTTCCTTAATTAGACAGTGTGGTGTGATGAAAATACCATGGAATCAGAGATAGAAGATAAAAATTTCAGTCTAGCCTCTCTTATGTGCAGGTTGATACAAATGATGACCCCAAACTTCACTCCCTATAGATGATTTTGCAAAATATACAACATGAAATAATAGAAGATCATGGTTAGAGCAAAGAGTTTATAAAAAATGCATAGTAAATGTGAAATTTCTACTACCCAGGAACTCCACAAACGCCAAGTCCCTCCTGTCACACATGTCACATAGGTGGCCTACCAGATAACAGAGAAGGCAGAGGTCACAGACGCTGGGAGATGGGTGTGAAAGCATCATATTGAAGGTTTGATGTGATCCCAGGTGGGAGTGTAGGATTTCTAGAGTCATGGGAGAGGGACTCTGGTGACTATTTCATTAGAGGAATAATAATTGTGATAAAAACTCACTTTAAGTAAAACATAATAACTTGAATTCCACATTGACTTTCTAACTCTGATCTTGGCCAGGTTCCATTTTGTCTGATTCTCAATCTCTTTATGTAGTAAAAACTAGTTAACATTGCTTGCCCTACCTTAGGGCTTCCCAGGTGGCGCTAGTGGTAAAGAACACACTTATCAATGCAGGAAACATTAGAGATGCTGGTTCTATCCTTGAGGGGGAAGATCTTCTCAAGGAAGGTACGGCAACCCACTCCAGTATGCTTCCCTGGAGAATCCTATTGATGGAGGAGCCTAGCAGGCTACAATCCATAGGATTGCAGAGTCGATATAATCTTGTTTGCTTTATAAAAATAAATTAAAGTAAAAGAATTCTATAAAATTTAAATTATCTTAGAAACAAAAACTAATAATACTCATTCCACAAATGTGTCTTGAGAGCCTGGGCTAGAGTCTAGAAATATGATCCTGAATAGCCTGGCTGCTTCCTTCCAACTGCCTGAAGTGACGTTAAGTAGTAGGAGAGAGCTAAGTGAAGGTTAACAAAAGAGGTAATATATAAGCAGTGAGTACAAGATTAAAAAGTAGGTCAGCAGTCACAGAATGCAGCAGGGTGGAGGGAAACATGACTAGAGGATAGAAGAGAGAAAAGAAGATTCCCAAAGGAGAGAGAACATGAGCAGAGACCTGTAGTTGGTTCAGTTGGATGAAATGTATATGCCTTGAACTGGGGAACCAAGATGAATGTGACATAGGCTCTGTCCCTCTAGATAGACAAAGTCAGTGTAAGGTAGTAAGTGCTGGTGGGGAGCCAGTCAACACATAAGAATTTAGCCAGGTGACATAGGATATCATAGATGTGATATCCATCACATCTCAGACTAGTAAACCAGCTTGTATGAATGCAGGTTGTTGTTCAGTTGCTCAGTCGTGTCTGACTCTTTGTGACCCCATGGACTGAAGCACGCCAGGCTTCCCTGTCCTTCACTATCTCCTGGAACTTACTCAAATTCATGTCCGTTGAGTCAGTGATGCCATCCAACCATCTCATCCTCTGTCATCCCCTTCTCCTGCCTTCAATCTTTCCCAGCCTCAGGGTCTTTTCTAATAAGTCAGCTCTTTACATCAGCTGGCCAAAGTAATGGAGCTTCAGCTTTAGCATCAGTCCTTCTAATTCAGGACTGATTTCCGTTAGGATTCACTGGTTTGATCTCCTTGCAGCCCAAGAGACTCTCAAGAGTCTTCTCCAACACCAGTTCAAAAGCATCAATTCTTCAGTGCTCAGCCTTCTTTATGATCCAACTCTGACATCCATACATGACTACAAGAAAAACCACATCTTTGACTATATGGACCTTTATCAGCAAAGTAATGTTTCTGCTTTTTAATAAGTTGTCTAGGTTTGCAATAGCTTTTCTTTCAAGGAGCAAGTATCTTTTAATTCCATGACTGCAGTCAGCATCTGCAGTGATTTTGGAGCCCAAGAAAATAAAGTCTGTCACTGTTCCCATTGTTTCCTGTCTATTTGCCATGAATTGATGGGACCAGATACCATGATCTTAGTTTTTTGAATGTTGAGTTTTAAGCCAGCTTAAAACTGGTTTAATGAATGCAGGAGGGCATGTGAAAGCATGTAGCATGCAGGGAGAAAAAAAATGGTCAGTTTAGGGGAAAGCAAAGAGCTCAGCCTGTCTATTTTATATGAGTGAGGTGAAGTGGCTCAGTCATGTCAAACTCTTCACGACCCCACAGATTGTAGCCCGCCAGGCTTCTCTGTTCATGGGATTCTCCAGGCAAGAATACTGGAGTGGGTAGCCATTTCCTTCTTCAATGTTATGTTAGTAGTGATAGAAAATAAAGATGGTTTGCACATGGCTTTCAATAGACAGCTAATGAGTTTATTCTTTGTTTTATGCATGGTGGCGCACAGAATACTCTTCTGAGCACAGAAATAATAGTCTGATATTATAACTCTTATTATAATTCTGATAACAGTGAAATGGACTTATTTCAAGGTGAAGAAGAACCAGAAGCAGAGAAGACTGCTTAGTTGGCTGCAAAAATAAACCAGGCCTGAAATGGTGATAGGCCAGTCTAAAAGAGGGGCAGGGTAAAGAATCAGAAATATTTTTTCTGATCCATCATATGTAGGTGGAGTTACTTTCACAGCATAAGTTGAAGGTTTTGACTAAGGTGAATTTATATCATTTGAAAACTGATAACAGACAATTTTCTTTGGCATACATTAAAAAGATAAACAACAAAGTCATTAAGCCCAGCCCTGAACTGGATCAATGAGGAGGCTAAGGTCAGAAAATAGCGAGGACTGTTCTGAATCAGCCAGTTTTAGTAGCAGATAAAGAACAGCCCGGTGGCTATGACTCTAGTGCGCTTCTTGTCACACTGCGCCCGAGAAACTACCATCCATTATTGTCCGGAGAGACCGAGGCACAGAATGAGTGTTTGCTCCTGACAGAGGTGACGGCAGCTGTCAGTTCTTGCTGCTCTGGTCGCTCAAAGTGTGAGGCACAAATCCTTCACCCCTCAGGCTCGGGCCTCCCACTTCACGCATTCACTGACAAACACTCACTGAACCCTGCTAAGAAACAGCCCTGCTGCTAGATGCTGAAAGGACAGAGCCAAATAAATCCCAGGACTGTGACAGGTCTAAAATGAGTTTTCATCAAGGTGGACAGCACTTTGGTAAGGTGAACGGCATGGACCCGCTGGCTATCGAAGTCTGGAACGAACTTGGCTCTTATTAAGTCTGGAATGCTATCCACGGCAACAGTGCCCACTCTGTGTGTTCACTGAGGTTGAAGCATTATTTGAACTTTAGTCTCCCTCGGCTGAGATAGCTCAGAGCCTGCCTTGTCAGCTTCTCTCTGGCAGCTGGGCCATGTTCCTGAACTCTTTAGCTACTGACTGGCATGCTGCTTGCAGCCAGACAGACATGGATCTGACTTACAGCATCCTTTAAGCCCAGAGGCCCTCACTGTTATGTTTTACCCAAATCAGAGTCTTGCATTCAGCTTGAATTAAATCTCAATTTTTCATGCATTTGTATCGAAGCATTTTCACTACAGGAGGCTTCCTTTGGGGTTAACTTGGTCCCTTAGTCCTAAAACGGGCTGATCCAAGGCACTCCTCTTCCCATGCTCCGTGTCGCAATCCCAGAAATGCCTTCCAGCAAAACCACTTGAGACAGAACAAAAGCAACAGGTATAGAAGACATTATTTTCCAGGAAACCCAGAACAAAAAGGGGCTTCCCCAGATACTGGCAAGAAAGTACTAGCAAGAAAAACAGAAAGGGCAGGTGTTATATTAAGTGCTAAGCTCTGGACAAGTAAAACTCAGATATGTGGTTATTTGGACACTGCTGCATTTTACCTTGAGTTTATTTAATCTAGGCTCAGCTATCTCAATTATTCTGTTTCAGTTATTTATATGTAAGTATTCAGCTGCTGTGGGTATTCTCCATCCACAGCTACCAGGCTTATTCGTGTTCTCACTATGATTCTCAGGGCAAGATGAAAAGCAAAACAGAAATAACAGAAAAAACAGAACCATTAAAGCGGGGCTCCTCCCTCCTCTAATGAGCCACCACGGCAAAACAAATGATGCTTTTCGATACTGCACACATATTGCCGTAGCCATGGAAACACACTTAGCAGCAAAGAAAGCTTGACCTTTCCCCATCTGTTTAGAATCTTCGCAGTGACACATTAATTTCAACATATGAAAACAAAAAAAGGAAGGGCATAAATGTTACATTTTCTATAATTTCCATGCAGCAACCAGCTCAGTGTGAATAAAATGCCTAGATGAGGAAGTAATGATGCAGTTAGTTTAAGCCCAATACCCCGAGGCAGAACCGGGTGACATTTTCCTGGCATTAAGCAAAATGACTCTAATATAATAAGCTCTGCAACTTACCGAGAGACTACAGGAAAGGCTCCAAAACTGGACCAGAGATAAACAGCTACAAGAGCCAGTGTAAATATTCCCCAGAAACAATAATGGATGGCTCCAAAAATAACATTCAGTGAGAGCTAAAGCATTTTTTCCAGGCAGCTATTGTTAGCAGCTAAAAGTTTAAGACAATTGAAACAGATTCCTACCAATTCTATTCAATCCAATAAACATTTAAGGAGGTTTTCTCTTTTCATTGATAGATAAGAATTGGGTATAGAAGACTATATAACACAGGTTCTGTTTGTTGTAAATAAGAAATATTAACTCACTTAAATCCATTACAAAAACTCTGTGAAAGGCAAGATAAATGTAGCAGATATAATGAGGGAAGGTCTCTATATAAAGTATCATTAGAGCTCAATTTGAAGATACCAGGACATTTTTCAATAAACTCACTGTCATATGAGTATAGAGAGATGAATCAAAGATGTATCTAACACTTTTATGAAGAACCAACAATATGGCAAAGCTAATTGAAAGAGGAGTTGAGAAACTGAGGCAAGGAGGGATAAATCATAAGCCTGGGATGAATATGCACACTATTATTATACATGTAAGATGAACAACCAACAGGGACCTACTTTATAGCACAGAGAACTCTACTCAATATTTTGTGATAATCTGTGAGAAAAGAATCCGTAAAAGAATGAATATATGCACATGTAAAATTAAATTACTTTGCCATACACGTGAAACTGGGCTTCCCATGGCATACTAGGGTAAAGAACTCACTTGCCAATGCAGAAGACTTAAGAGATGCAGTTCGATCCCTGGGTCAGGAAGATCCCCAGGAGAGGGGATGGCAACTCACTCCAGTATTCTTGCTGAGGAGGAGCTGGGCTACAGTCCACAGGGTCACAAAAATTAAAGTGACTTAGCTTTCATTGAAGTGACTTAGCACACAAACCTATAATGTTGTGTTGTAAATCAACTATAAATAAACTATACTTATTATAAATTATAATCAACTATACTTCAGTAAAATGAAATAGAATTATATTCAAGTAAGAATAAAGGGCCCCTTAAAGGCTAAATGAAATTGAATATATAATATAATCATCTCCTCAGATGTTTAACCATTTCATACACGTTTAAGATGAAAACAGAAATAAAACTGCTATTAGTTTTCATCAAAAAAAGAAAACTCTGATATATTTTGGTGGAAAAAAATAATAAAAGTGCAAACTTAGACTGAAATCTTGTCAATGTCCTACAGGAAAATAAAACCATACCTGTTGGAGATATCTTTTTTAATCCAATATAAATCATTTGTAATATATAAGTTGTCCATGATTTAACATCTAACTTTAGAGACTTGAGTTCTAAAATATATATATATATAAAAAGCTAAAGTTATCTTTCTCCAGAGTATGAGATAACCCTCGGGTGGATTTGTTATAAAATGCTTAAACTTTATGTCAGGCAGGATTCTTTCTGCCTTATTTCCAATCTTTGAATAATTCTCCTTTAGAAAGGTAGAATATAAGTAGACAGCAACAGTGGAAAGAAACATCATTAAAACTGAAGGAAGAGTTGGGATGACAGGGTCTTCCACTCAGGTGCACTATTAGGAGAAAAACAACTTTCATCTATGGACTGAATAAGAGAAAATAAAGATTCATTCTCAATCTGAGAAGTATAGGATTGGGCAAATTATCTTTACAGCATTAGAAATATGTTGAGAATCAATTTTTTTTCCTATTTGCTAAAAATCCTTGTGTGTAGGTTACAAACAGACTACAATGTGGTAGAAACTCACTTTTGGGAATTATTAACCCTGTACCAAAAAAAAAAAACAAATTTAAGAAATTTTATTTATGTGATGCTATTTCCCTTATAGAAATATAAAATGCTCAATACTTGTCATTTCTTCTGCAACACCGCAGTTCAAAAGCATCAGTTCTTCGGCACTCAGGCTTCTTTGCGATTCAACTCTCACATCTACACATAACTACTGGAAAAACCATAGCTTTGACTATATGGACTTTTGTCGGCAAAGTAATGTTTCTGCTTTTTAATATGCTGTCTAGGTTGGTCATAGCTTTTCTTCTAGGAGCAAACATCTTTTAATTTCATGGCTGCAGTCACTGTCCGCAATGATTTTGGAGCCCAAGAAAATAAAATCTGTCACTGTTTACATTGTTTCCTCATCTATTTGCCAGGAAGTGATGGGACTGGATGCCATGATCTTCGTTTTCTGAATGTTGACTTTTAAGCCAGCTTTTTTATTCTCCTCTTTCTCCTTTATCAAGACACTCTTTAGTTCCTCTTTGCTTTCTGCCATAAGAGTGGTGATATCTGCATATCTGAGGTTACTGATATTTCTCCTGGCAATCTTGATTCCAGCTTTTGCTTCATCCAGCCCAGCATTTCACATGATGTACTCTGCATATAAGTTAAATAAGCAGGGTGACAATATACAGCCTTGAATCACTCCTTTCCTGATTTGCAACCACTCAATTGTTCCATGTCTGATTCTAACTGTTGCTTCTTGATCTGTATACAGATTTCTCAGGAGGCAGGTAAGGTGGTCTGGCATTTCCATCTCGTGAAGAATTTTCCACAGTTTGTTGTGATCCACAGTCAAAGGCTTTAGCATAGTCCATGAAGCAGAAGTAGATGATTTTCTGAAATTCTCTTGCTTTTTCTATGATCCAGTGGATGTTGGCAATTTGATCTCTGGTTCCTCTGCCTTTTCTACATCCAGCTTGAACATCTGGAAGTTCTCGGTTCACGTACTGCTGAAGCCTCACCTGAAGAATTTTGAGTATTACTTTGCTAGCATGTGAAATGAATGCAATTGTGCAGTAGTTTGAACATTCTTGGGCTTGCCTTGTGGCTCAGCTGGTAAAGAATCTTCCTGCAATGCAGGAGACCTGGATTTAATTCCTGGGTTGGGAAGATCCCCTGGAGAAAAGAAGGCTACCCTCTCCAGTATTCTGGCGTGGAGAATTCCATGGACTGTATAGTCCACAGGTCACAAACAGTCGGACATGACTGAGAGACTTTCACTTTCACTTTGAACATTCTTTGGCATTGCTCTTCTTTGGGATTGGAATGAAAACACATTTTCCAGCCTTGTGGCCACTGCTGAGTTTTCCAAATGTGCTGGCCTATTGGGTGCAGCACTTTCACAGCATCATCTTTTAGGATTTGAAATAGCTCAGCTGGGATTGCATCACCTCCAATAGCTTTGTTCATAGTGATGCTTCCTAAGGCCCACTTGACTTCACACTCCAAGATGTCTGGTTCTAGGTGAGTGATCACACCATCGTGGTTATCTGGGTCATTAAGGTCTTTTTTGTACAGTTCTTCTGTGTATTCTTGCCACCTCTTCTTAGTATCTTCTGCTGCCGTTAGGTCCATATCATTTCTGTCCTTTATTGTGCCCACCTCTGCATGAAATATTCCCTTGGTATCTCTGATTTTCTTGAAGAGATATCTAGTCTTTCCCATTCTATTGTTTTCCTCTATTTCTTTGCACTGATCACTGAGGAAGGCTTTCTTATCTCTCCTTGCTATTCTTTGGAATGCTGCATTCAGATGGGTATGTCTTTTCTCCTTTGCCTTTCACTTCTTTTCTTTTCTCAGCTATTTGTAAGGCCTCCTCAGACAACCATTTTGCCTTTTTTTTTTTTTTGCTGATTTTTAATTAAGAGCTAGCTAATATGTTTAACACAAACAAATATGTGCTGAAAATAATATGATACTTCAATTTCATGTTTATGCAAGTTGAAATGGAAGAAAAGGACAGAAAGGTAGGGAAAAAATAGAGAAATAAAAAAGAGACTGGATAGAAGAAACATGAGTAAATAACCAGATTGGAACCGAAGAAGCAAAACCAAAGGCTAGGAGGAATGGGGGAAGGGAACAGTTGAGATAATTGGAATTAGGAAAAGTCCCAAACAAGGAGGAGCAACATACAGAAGAGATTTTAAAAGAGATGAGGTTAAAAGAGCAAAATGCGAAGGCATAGGCAAAGACAGGGAGTTGAGGATTAAAGTCAGTTGAAATCACCATTCCATGCGGATTCATTTGCTCAGTGGATTTCTTTGTCTCTCTTAGACGCAGTAGTGAATATCTGACCATCAGTCAAAGTCCTTCAATTACTCTATTAACCCAGAGGGGAGAAATTATACTCTAATCCATAAGCGAATGCCACACTGCTTTGAATGAACTCTTATCTAGTTGGAATCCCAGACTGATTCCCTAAGGTTTCTGCTGCCAGTGAAACAGCAGCTGAGACGGGGCATTCTCGTAGCAGACATGCAGTAGCAGGCCTTTGCCCAGTAGTGTGACGCGTGACGAGTAAGTCCCAAGTCCCCAGGCTATCTTCTCCCATGTGCCCATATATTCAAAAGGGATAATTTTCTGTCTCGTAAAATGACAGAAGAAAACGTGCTGCCAGGTGATGGGCAGCCTCTGGTCCCCAGGCAGGGGTGGAGCCAGTTATGGCCACACCCTCGAAGCGGCAGGACACTTCCATCACTGTCAGCCCTACTACTCTCCTGCCTCTCTGTCTAAACTTTCTCCCACTTTCCCCCAGGCTCCAAATGCAACCGAACAGGTTAAGGCAAGTTAGAGAGCAGCGCCTTGCAAGTTTTCTGCTTTTAATTTCTGTTTCATGATGTATTGGCCAGGGCACTATTACATCGCCTTACTAAGCCTTTCGTGGACAGTAAAGTGTGCTGGGCACCCACCTCAGCACACAAAGCTTGCAATTAAGTGATCATTTGTCCTCGCAGGCTTGACAGAAGCAGAAGTCAGAGGAAGGCTGGGAGGAACCCGAATTTATTAAAGTAATAAATAACCTGGAAGCCCCCCACCAAGCCTCTGCCTCCCTGTTCTTATTTATTTTCTTTTTGTGGCTTCTGAGATGGGGAGATTGGGGACTTAATTGCTTGGAAAGAAAGTTGCCTAGGAACTACATAGCACTCACATCCCAGAAACAATAAAAACTGGGAGGCTTTAGGGCTACAGCTTAATAACAGCTCTGCTGATGGCTGGGCTTCTTGGCAAGCACTCACTCATTCTGTGTTTCTAGAAGAACAACACTTATTCCTGCACATAAACGTACTCCGTGAGGCAGGAGTCATCTAGCTGGCCAAAGGGAGGCCTTGTAAGAGGAGGTTCTGATTCACCTTGTCCTTTGTCTCACTTCCTTTTGTTTTATTTTTAATTATGAGAATCTTTTAAAATAATTTTGCAAATATTAAATGTAGAGATTCCTGGATATTATTTTGGACTTAATATTTTTTTCCACCTTTTAAAAAGATGTGTTTGTTTATTACTGACTGCACTGGGTCTTTGTTACTCTGTGTGGACTTTCTCTAAGTCGCAGCGAGCTGGGGCTCTAGTTTTGGTGCACAGGCTTCTCATTGCTGAGACCTCTCGTCGCAGAACATAGTCTCTAGAGCGTGTGGACTTCAGTTTCTGTGGTGCACAAGGAAATGTCACTTTTTTTTCTCACATATTCTGTCTCATTTGGTCCTAAATTTTTAATTATTATCACATAATATATTTACATGGCTCAGCAAATTATCTAGCCAGAATTCATCTTTCTAGAATATTCTTATATGCAAAACACAATATAAAAGCATTAAAAAGCAAAATAGTTTCCTAGACAGTCAAAATAGATGTCCTATATACATATATGTATATACACATTCGCTTTATTTTACACACAATTCTCACAAATGTACTTGTTAAGGCCCCAATCCAGAAAATAACAATCCTTCCTACAGGTTCATTTTTAAAGACAAGGCGATCTTCATTCTACTTCCTTTGCCCAAACTGGCTCATGAATATCACATAACAGAAAATTAGCCATTTTAAAGTGAACAATCCAGTAACATTTAGCATATTAACAGTGTTGCACAACTGCCACCTCTATCAGGTTCCAAAACATTCTTGTCACCCCAAAATAAAACCCCATTCCATTAAGCAACTATTTCTCCTTACCCCAGCTGCTGGTAACCACCAGTCTCTGTTCTTTCTCTATGGATTTATAGATTCTATGTATGTTAGGTAAATGGAGTCATAACATGTGCCCTTTTGTGCCTGACTCTTTTTACTTAGATCACTGTTTATGAGTTTCATCCACACTGTAGTGTGTATCAGTACTTAATCCTTTTTATGGCAGAATAATATTCCATCTTGCAGATATACCAAAGGATTTTTTTTTTTAATCCACTGATGGACATAGGTTGTTTTCAGTTTGTTTTTTTTTTAATATTATCAATAGTGTTACTATGAACGTATTTATTTAAACAACTGTTTTTCAATTCTTTGGTATAAATACCTAGGAGTGGAACTGATGAATCACATGATAATTTTATGTTTTGTTTTGTTTTTTTGTAGAGCTTCGTATTTTTTTATTTTATATTAAAGTATGGTTGCTTTACAATTTTGTGTTAGTTTCAGTCATACAGAAAAGTAATTCAGTTATACATATAGAAACATCTATTCTTTTTCAAATTTTTTCCCATTTAGGTTATTAGAGAATATTGAGCAGAGTTCCCTGTGCTATACAGTAAGTCCTTTCTAGTTATCTGTTTTGAATTTAGTAATGTGTACATCTCAATCCAAAACTCCCAGACCATCCCTCCCCACCAACCCTTTCCCCTAGTAACTGTAAGTTTATTCCATAAGTCTATGAGCATTTCTGCTTTGTAGGCAAGTTCATATGTGTAATTTTTATTAGTCTCTGCATATAAGCAATATCATATGACATTTGTATTTCTCTGTCTGATTTACTTCACTTATTACAATAATCTCCAGATCTGTTCATGTTGCTGCAAACTGCATTATTTCATTCTTTTTAATGGCCGAATACTATTCCATCATGTATATGTACCACATCTTATTTATCCATTCATCTGTCAATGGACATTTAGGTTGCTTCCATGTCTTGGCTATTGTAAATAGCACTGCAGTGAATATCAGGGTATATCTATCCTTCTGAGCCATATTTTTCTCTTGATATATGACCAGGACTGAGATTGCAGGATCATATGGTAGTTCTATTTTTAGTTTTTTAAGGAAACTTCATTACTGTTCTCCATAATGGCTGTACCAATTTACATTCCAATCAACAGTGTATGAGGGTTCCCTACCCTCCACAGCATTTGTTGCTTTTAGACTTTTTGATGATGGTCACTCTGATTGATGTGAGGTGATATCTCATTATAGCTTTGATTTGCATTTCTCTAATACTTAGCGATGTTGAGCACCTTTTACTGTGCCTCTTCACATCTCTATGTCTTCTGTGGAGAAATGTCTATTCAGATCTTTTGCCCATTTTTTGACTGGGTCATTTGTTATTTTGATATTGAGCCACATGAGCTGTTTGTAAGTTTTAGATATTAATCTCTTGTTGGTCACATTGTTTGCAAATATTTTCTCTCATCCTTTGGGTTGTCTTTCTGTTTTCACTATGGTTTTCTTTGTTGCACAAAAGCTTTTGAGTTTAATTAGGTCTCATAATCAGATATTTCTTATGGGCTTCCCTGGTGGCTCAGAGGATAAAGCATCTGCCTGCAATGCAGGAGACCCAGGTTCGATCCCTGGGTTGGGAAGATCCCCTGGAGAAGGAAATGGCAACCCACTCCAGTATTCTTGTCTGGAGAATCCCATGGACAGAGGAGCCTGGCGGGCTACAGTCCACGGGGTCGCAAAGAGTCGGACACGACTGAGCTTTGTAAGTTTTAGATAT